>NC_053154.1:187775648-188150648 GCF_016835505.1 Polypterus senegalus
GAGTGACTCTTGATGGACCAGATGGATGGACCTGTGGATCAGTAATGGGCACAGAGCTCCACTCCAATGTGGAGGTGGGGTACTGGTATGAGCTGGTATTTTTAAAGATGAGCTAGTTGGACCTTTTGCATTGAAGATGAACTCAAAATCAACTCCCAAACCTACTGCCAGTTTTTCAAGACACTTTCTTCAAACAGTGATACAGGAAAAGACCATGATTTGTATGCAGGCCAATGCTCCATCACTTGCATCGGTTCTCACTGCGTGGCCAGCCAGTAAAGGCCTTAAAG
Source organism: Polypterus senegalus (assembly GCF_016835505.1). Taxonomy (NCBI): domain Eukaryota; kingdom Metazoa; phylum Chordata; class Cladistia; order Polypteriformes; family Polypteridae; genus Polypterus; species Polypterus senegalus. The sequence continues at coordinate 187,775,939 of NC_053154.1, forward strand.
ATGAAGGAATAATGACATGGCCCCTTCCTCATCTGACCTAAACCCTATCGAGAACTTGTGGGCACTTCTTAAACGCTAGATTTACGGGAGAAAAACAATACACCTCTCTGAAGAGTGTCTGGGAGGCTGTAGTCACTGCTCCACAAAAAAGCTGATCGTCAACAGATCAAGAAACTGACAGACTCCATGAATGGAAAGGCTTATGACTGTTATTGGAAAGAAGGGTGGCTATATTGGTCATTGATTGATTGATTTATTTTTTTTGAAATGTCAGAGATGTTTATTTGTAAATTTTGAGGTGTTTGTTTATTATTCTCACTAAAACAGATGAAAATAAACAAGTGAGATGGGAAAATTTTCATTTTTCCTTTAGTTGCATAATAAATCTGCACACTAATAGTTGCCTAATAATTGTGCGCGCATATGTATTCCCCTGATGATGTTCACACTCACATTTCCGTTGTGAAACATTCAGGTTTCAGGTTTAACAACATTTTGGATTGACTGATAGCACTGTGTTTGTTCCATATTAAAATTAATCCTCAAAAATACAACTTGCCTAATAATTGTGCACACAGTGTAGTGCATCCGGAAAGTATTTACAGCGCATCACTTTTTCCACAGTTGGTCATGTTACAGCCTTATTCCAAAATGGATTAAATTATTTTTTTTCCTCAGAAATCTACACACAACACCCTATAATGACAAAGTGAAAAAAGTTTACTTGAGGTTTTTGCAAATTTATTAAAAATAATAAAACTGAGAAATCACATGTATATAAGTATTCACAGTCTTTGCTCAATACTTTGTCGATGCACCTTTGGCAGCAAATACAGCTTCAAGTCTTTTTGAATATGATGCCACAAGCTTGGCACACCTATCCTTGGCCAGTTTCACCCATTCCTCTTTGATGCACCTCTCAAGCTCCATCAGGTTGGATGGGAAGCGTCGGTGCACAGCCATTTAAAGATCTCTCCAGAGATGTTCAATTGGATTCAAATCTGGGCTATGGCTGGGCCACACAAGGACATTCACAGAGTTGTCCTGAAGACACTCCTTTGATATCCTGGCTGTGTGCTTAGGGTCATTGTCCTGCTGAAAGATTTTCATCTAGGATGTCTCTGTACATTGCTGCAGTCATCTTTCCCTTTATCCTGACTAGTCTCCCAGTTCCTGTCGCTAAAAAACATCCCCACAGCATGATGCTGCCACCACCATGCTTCACTGTAGGGATGGTATTGGCCTGGTGATGAGTGGTGCCTGGTTTCCTCCAAACGTGACGCCTGGCATTCACACCAAAGAGTTCAATCTTTGTCTAATCAGACCAGAGAATTTTGTTTCTCATGGCCTGAGAGTCCTTCTGGTACCTTTTGGAAAACTCCAGGCAGGCTGCCATGTGCCTTTTACTAAGGAGTGGCTTCCATCTGGCGAGTCTACCATACAGGCCTGATTGGTGGATTGCTGCAGAGATGGATTTCCTTCTGGAAGGTTTCTCTCTCTTCACAGAGGACCTCTGGAGTTCTGCCAGAGTGACCATCAGGTTCTTAATCACCTCCCTGACTAAGGCCCTTCTCCCCAGATCACTCAGTTTAGATGGCCGGCCAGCTCTAGGAAGAGTCCTGGTGGTTTCAAACTTCTTCCACTTACAGATGATGGAGTCCACTGTGCTCATTGGGATCTTCAAAGAAGCAGAAATATTTCTGTAACCTTCCACAGATTTGTGCCTTGTGACAATCCTGTCTCGGAGGTCTACAGACAATTCCTTTGACTTCATGCTTGGTTTGTGCTCTGACATGAACTGACAACAGTGGGACCTTATATAGACAGGTGTGTGCCTTTCCAAATCATGTCCAATCAACTGAATTTACCAGAGGTGGACTCCAATTAAGCTGCAGAAACATCTCAAGGATGATCAGGGGAAACAGGATGCACCTGAGCTCAATTTTGAGCTTCATGGCAAAGGCTGTGAATACTTATGTACATCTGCTTTCTCATTTTTTTTCTTTTTAATAAATTTGCAAAAATCTCAAGTAAACTTTTTTCACGTTGTCATTATGGGGTGCTGTGTGTAGAATTCTGAGGAAAAAAATGAATTTAATCCATTTGGAAATAAGGCTGTGACATAACAAAATGTGGAAAAAGTGATGTGCTGTGAATACTTTCCGGATGCACTGTATCTATCTATATATATATCTATCTATATATAAACAGGCCAAAACTAGGTTCATAGTTGTGAGTACACAAAACATAGGATTTATTCTTCCATTATTATTTATTGCTTTCTTTATTTGTATTATTTGTCTTCTTAAAGTTAAAGCATTTGTAATAATCATAACCTGCTTGTCTTTTCCATACAAACCTACTTTTAACTCAGAACCGGTTCGACCCTCTCCACGTCCCCAGTTAGCCCTCAGCCCCTGGTGATGTAATAGTGGTAGGTGATTCTATTGTTAGAAACCTTAATATTGCATGCTCTAATGGAAAATCGTTTGTTTCTTGTTTTCCCGGTGCTCGTGTCCGAGATGTGATGAGACGATCTACGAGAAGCACAAGGAGAGGGCAGTTAGAGCAATCGTTTTGCATGCCGGCGTAAATGATATAAGGCACCGACAATCAGAAATCCTCAAGGCTGACTTTGCAGCTTTGATTAAAGACACGAAGGAGAGGACCCCATCGGCAAAGATCTTCCTTTCGGGTCCACTACCTCTCGTCAGACGATCCAACGAGTACTACAGTCATCTGCTAGGATTGAACAACTGGCTACAAGGTTTCTGCAAGAAACAAGACATCGGTTTCATCAACAACTGGAATCTCTTTTTGGAAAGCCGCGTTTCTTCAAGCGAGATGGCCTGTTAATAGAATATTCCGTTAAAGTGCACAACATTAATACTGTAATAAGCAATCTCAATGCACGTAGAAAATCTAGGCAATACGGCATAAACTCCAATAATCTAATTAAAATTACTATTTTAGAGGAACAATGTATTAAAACTATTAAAACAGATCACAGATTAAACAAAAAATACACACAGAGCGCGCTAATAAAATAATTTAGTTCCTATTCCAAATATCAATAACGCATAGTATTCATCTCTGCCCCTCCGAAACATTAAATATGGCTCTATTAAATGTTAGAGCTTTATCTAACAAAACGTTTTTTTATCAACGATCTTATTAGTGATAAAAAAATAGATTTTATTGCACTAAGTGAAACGTGGCTTAACTCAGACGGCGCTGTTTTAATCGAATCTGCCTCCGGATTACAGTTTTACTCGTGCAGACCGCCAGGGAAAAAGGGGGGGTGGCTTGGCAAACATTTACTCGAGCCGTTTAAAATGTAAAGATGTCAGTTTTGGTAAGTTCAAGTCCTTTGAGTATCTCGCGTTGTTATCCATGGAGATTCTCAAGTTCTAGTATTATCCGTGTATAGACCTCCAAAATTAACGCCTTTTTGAGGAATTCTCTGACTTAATGTCAATTTTAATTACGAACTATGACACACTCCTAATAGTTGCGACTTTAATTTTCATATAGATAATCAGTGTGATCTAAAAGTAAAAGAATTTATGAACCTCCTGGATTCTTTTGATTTGAGACAGCTCGTAAATCAGCCTACACATAAAGCAGGTCATACGTTAGACTTAGTGATTACTAAAGGACTGAAAGTTGATATAAAGCAGATCATTGATATTGGTCTATCAGACCATTTTCTTCTACTTTTAATATAGAAATAATGATAAAAACACCATGAGAAGCATATTGTTAAAAACGCTTCTTTGACTCAGCAGCAGCTTTAAAACTTACAAACATTCTAAGCAATCAGTCCGTTTATAGTGCCAACTATAATAGCGAGGATAATGTAAATAGTAAGGTGGAAAGATTTAATACTAAAGTGAGAGCTGCTGTTGACATAGTTGCACCTGAAAAGATCTTCTAGCATTGTTATACCATGGAAGACCCAAAGAGTGTCTGATTTAAAGAGAACATGCCGTAGAGCTGAGCGTAAATGGAGGAAGACTAAACTAACTATCCACTATGAAATATTAAAAGTTAAAATAACAGAATACAATAACACTGTCCGTCTTGAGAGCGCTGCTATTTCTCTAAGATTATAAATAACAATGCTAGTAATCCCAGAGTCTTATTTTCTACAATTGATCGCCTACTAAACCCAGGTAACTCAAAGGAATGCCTCCTAAGTACTTCCAGTAAAACCTGTGAGGCTATGCTGTATTTTTCAATCAAAAATTAATGATATTAGAAATAACATAGTATATCTCCCCAACACTAAGGATCCTCCTAAACCCCAGCATCCTGTTATAAACAAATTAAACTCTTTCACTAGGATAGATTTACCTGATTTACAAAAATAATATCTCAATTAAAACCCTCCACCTGCTCCTTGACCCAATACCAACAAGGTTTTTCAAAGAAGTATCAGGCGTAATTGATAATGTTCTTGACATAGTAAATTCGTCATTAGGTATGGGGGTCTTCCCAGACTGTCTTAAGACTGCTGTAGTTAAACCCCTACTTAAGAAACATAATCTTGACCCTCGCTCTTGAAAATTTTAGACCCATCTCTAACCTGCCTTTCTTAAGTAAAGTTCTGGAGAAGGCAGTCATTATGCAGTTAAATGACCACCTAAATAAACATGCTATTCTTGATAAATTTCAGTCGGGTTTTAGAACAAATCACAGCACAGAAACTGCACTCGTTAAAGTAGTAAATGATTTGGGTGAATGCAGACAGAGGCCATTTATCTGTTCTCATCCTCTTAGATCTGAGTGCTGCATTTGACACCATTGATCATAATATTCTTAGAAATCGCCTTAGTCAATGGGTGGGCCTCTCTGGCAGTGTCTTAAATTGGTTTGAATCCTACCTGACAGGGAGAAAATTTTTGTTAGTTGTGGTAATTACAACTCAAAGACACATGATATCCAATATGGTGTTCCACAAGGCTCTATCCTGGGTCCCCTGCTCTTCTCAATCTACATGCTTCCGTTAGGTCAGATTATCTCAGGGCACAACGTGAGCTACCACAGCTATGCTGATGACACACAGCTGTACTTATCAATAGTACCTGATGACACTGATTCTCTGGATTCACTAACACAATGTCTGACTTGTATCTCAGAATGGATGAATAGTAACTTTCTCAAGTTAAATAAAGAGAAAACTGAAATTTTAGTGATTGGCAATAATGGATACAATGAGGCTATTAGAAATAAACTGGATACATTAGAATTAAAAGTCAAGACGGAGGTAAAAAGCTTAGAGGTAATTGTTGATTGTAATCTGAATTTTAAATCGCATATTAATCAGATCACTAGGACAGCATTTTTTCACTTAAGAAACATAGCTAAAGTTAGACCTCTTATATCACTGAAAGATGCTGAGAAATTAGTTCACGCTTTGTTTTCAGTCGACTAGATTACTGTAACACACTCTTCTCAGGACTACCCAAAAAAGACATAAATCGTTTGCAACTAGTGCAGAATGCAGCTGCTAGAATCCTAACTAGGAAAAGAAAATCCAGCACATTTCTCCAGTTTTGATGTCACTACACTGGTTACCTGTGTCATTCAGGATTGACTTTAAAATTCTGCTTATGGTTTATAAAGCCTTAAATAATCTCACCCCATCTTATATATCGGAATGTCTGACACCTTATATTCCAAATCGTAACCTCAGATCCTAAAATGAGTGTCTGCTTAGAAGGGACTGGGCAGTCTAATGGTCTGGAATCCCTGCAGATTTTATTTTTTTTCTCCAGCTGTCTGGAGTTTTTTTTGTTTTTTCTGTCCACCCTGGCCATCGGACCTTACTCCTATTCTATGTTATTTAATGTTGTTCTTACTGTGTCTTTTATTTTTCTATTCTTCATTATGTAAAGCACTTTGAGCTACTTTTTGTATGAAAATGTGCTATATAAATAAATGTTGTTGTACTTTTGCCTACCCCTGTATATAAATATATTGCCCCTTGTTAAAAAATAACCTAACTGTGGTGTATCACACCTGAGTTCAATTTCGTAGCCACCCCAGGCCTGATTACTGCCACACCTGTTTCAGTCAAGAAATCACTTAAATAGGAGCTGCCTGACACAGAGAAGTAGACCAAAAGCACCTCAAAAGCTAGACATCATGCCAAGATCCAAAGAAATTCAGGAACAAATGAGAACAGAAGTAATTGAGATCTATCAGTCTGGTAAAGGTTATAAAGCCATTTTAAAGCTTTGGGACTCCAGCGAACCACAGTGAGAGCCATTATCCACAAATGGAAAAAACATGGAACAGTGGTGAACCTTCCCAGGAGTGGCCAGCCGACCAAAATTACCCCAAGAGCGCAGAGACGACTCATCCGAGAGATCACAAAAGACCCCGGGACAACGTCTAAAGAACTGCAGGCCTCACTTGCCTCAATTAAGGTCAGTGTTCACGACTCCACCATAAGAAAGAGACTGGGCAAAAACGGCCTGCATGGCAGATTTCCAAGACGTAAACTACTGTTAAGCAAAAAGAACATTAGGCTCGTCTCAATTTTGCTAAGAAACATCTCAATGATTGCCAAGACTTTGGGAAAATACCTTGTGGACTGATGAGACAAAAGTTTTGGAAGGCAAATGTCCCGTTACATCTGGCGTAAAAGGAACACAACATTTCAGAAAAAGAACATCATACCAACAGTAAAATATGGTGGTGGTAGTGTGATGGTCTGGGGTTGTTTTGCTGCTTCAGGACCTGGAAGGCTTGCTGTGATAGATGGAACCATGAATTCTACTGTCTACCAAAAAATCCTGAAGGAGAATGTCCGCCATCTGTTCGTCAACTCAAGCTGAAGCGATCTTGGTGCTGCAACAGGACAATGACCTAAAACACACCAGCAAATCCACCTCTGAATGGGTGAAGAAAAACAAAATGAAGACTTTGGAGTGGCCTAGTCAAAGACCTGACCTGAATCCAATTGAGATGCTATGTATATTCATAAGCCTGATTTGTAATCTGATTATTTGGATGGTTACTTGCCAGGCAACACTTGTGGCTGGTCAGCAGTCGGCAAACATTCACCAGGTCTTCTAAGTTGCAAGAACCAGATTCATAGATATGCGACACAATACTTGCCGAATATTACAAAGACTACAAAACACGTGTTTCACCCTAGTTGGGGCTCAAACCTCAGACGTCAGCACATCAGGTTGGACCTAAGAAACCAATGGCAAAACATCAACTCTTTTTTATATAACCCATTGTAAACACCAGAGCTATGCTCTCAACATGCTCTCTCTCCTCTAAGCCTGGCCATAACTGTGCTCCATATAGCAGGGTCTTGTCATAGATGGTCTCCCACATCACATTAGTTTTGGCAACTGGACCCAAGTCTGCAAGTTCCTCATACATGAGTGCAAACTCATTAGAAACAAGTCTGGCCAGGTCCAGTCTCTTTTTCTTAGTAGGTGGTAGCCTACTGAAGCTAAGCTGGATCTTCACAGCAGCAACAAATTCACAAACTGGGCACTTCTATAGACCCTGTGGTTCTATAGTGGACCCCAATGTCCACCCATGATGATGTAATTGATCTCCTTTACTGCACCACCAGTATTGGAGTACCAACTCCAACGATGTGACTCAGGAAGCTGGAAGCTGACCTTTACCGAGTATGACAGCCATCAGAGTGACCAGAACAATAAAAGGTGTACCCACCTACAGACATCTGGCCAATCCCAGGTCTAAATACCTCAGAGAACCCCGCAACTCAAATGCATAATTTATAAAGCTCCTCCAAAAGCAGAGGAAGATGGTTCTCATGCCGGAGAGTCAAGAAGTCCCACATGCGTACCTGGATGAGCTGCCTCAAATTGGGACCTGAGTGCTGCCGTGCAGCAGGTGATGCCTCAGCACAACACCAGTTCCAATCCCCAACAGGCCTGACCCCATTGGATCTCCGGCAGTTTTGGCTTTTCTGGGGATTAGGCTCCTCAGTGCTTTCCTCCATCCCCTTCATAATGCAAGCAGCCTTCCTATGGGCAGCTACAGCAGAGATAGTCCTGTGGAGAGTAGAAAGGAGTCCCATTTGCCGTTTTGGAGCGCCGTGAATATTTTTACGGTGGCTGCACGTACCACTAACCCCCAAGCTTTCCTTGCAAGTTGGAGGACTACTTGCAGGGCTGGATGTAGTTTAATGTCATACCCAAGACATATCATTATGTTATGAATAACCTGCATTATTTGGTTTATTGCAGCAGGTGTGTTTGGGTTACTTGTTGAAAAATAGTTGAAACTACCACAGAGAAAGTAAACGTTATTTACTGTAGACTTTTTGCAGATTCATAAATTCTATATTATTCATGGTTATGGAGTCACGGATGTAAGGTGGCACAGAGATCCCTCACACATCCTACATATGTTAAAGATGTGTTGATGGTTGCGTCCACAAATATCAAATTCTACAATCCCTTTATAAACTGGTTATTGGTGTATAAAGTGGTAATGCTTTTTTAGCCACATTCGAAGTCCATCACTGTTTTTTTTTTTATTTTACAAACATTTAATTAATAGGTTACATCATTTGTTGTACTAATTTCACACAATAACATTGATTTGACTCGGACTCCTTGTAATTTGTAAGGACACTGACGAGAATGCTGTCATCTGAAAAGGTGATCATTCTTACAGAAATATATGAAATGCTGTCATCCATACACATTAAATAAAGGAGTTATGATTAACGCCAACCTTTTGTGGAACCTGTGCTGAAGACGAACAGCATATATATGTTATGCTCCAGATTTCCAATCAGAAAGAAAAAACAGTATCTAATATAAAGTCTGTCTCTGTGTTAAAATGCTTCTGGGGAATAATTCTGCTAAAGACAAAGCTGTGTTTCTAGATATTGAAGAATGTCATGAAGTTCCAGGAACATGCTGTCCTCTGGTGATCTATTTGCCTTGCAGGTAAACTGGTAAATATTGAGTTTAATTAGACAGGAAGTTGATGAGTTGTTCAAACGCTTTCATTATGACAGATGTTAAAGAGACAGGTCTATAGACACCAAAACACTGCAAGACCTCCTACATTACTATATATCATAAAGCAAAATTCAAATATACTTGTGGGAACAAAATCAGAACATGATGATTTCATGCTGTTGTGTATGTTGAGAAGGCACTTTATACTACTGTCCTGGATGATAAAGGACAGCTGAAGGTACACAGACCTGGAGAAAAATGTCCTAAAGTTAACAGAAAGCAAAAAGAGCAATGTTAAAGGAAATCCATCCATCCACTATCCAACCCACTATATCCTAACTACAGGGTCAAGGGGGTCTGCTGGACCCAATCCCAGCCAACACAGGGCGCAAGGCAGGAAACAAACCTTGGGCAGGGTGCCAGCCCACCGCAGGTTAAAGGAAATGGATGGTAAAACTATTTTTGGTAGGAAAAGTGACAAGGAAGTTGTGATATGGCTTTTCAAAGCAAGTTTACTTCTTAATGTTTTGACTGTAGTCCACCACAGGTAAACACAAAAGCATAATTTTCTGTCCACTATGCCAGTAATGGTTACCCTGTAACTTCTTACTCTGTACTGATACATGTGCTTCAGTTACCTGAATAATTACAAGTTTAATCAGCTAAGAAGCAATTTAACTTGACACATAAAAGCATGAAACACAGCCTCATATATTCTGCATTTCAGTACTAACTTTGATCAATTGTGTCTAGCAGAGCACATTAGCTTCACAGGTTGACAAAGTTAAATGTTGGGAAATGTACTATGGAAAGGAAAAAACCAACAACAAAACAAATAAAAATGTTATACTTGTCTTGTAAAATAGATTTTTTACTCCATCCATGTCAGGTACAACTGGCAAAGCTCTACTACATGAATATGGAAAGGGTACATTTTTCTGTAGTGGTCAGGACATACTCTCTCTTTCACTCTGTGTTAGCCAAGGTCATTGTCCAAGTATTGTTAGACGTCTGGAGAGTGGAAAGTCATGAAGGGATAAAACTGAAAAATCCCATGGATAAGCAGGTCAGCAGTTGTGGTGCTCCACCACTCCAGCACATTACAGTGGCCGTAATACATGGAGTTGATGCTACAGAGCACCACACAGTACTACATTACTTTCTCATGGACTGGTGTAGCACAGTAATGAAAGCAAAAAGCAAGACTGATAAACTGATTAAATACACAGATCACAGAGAGGTATAGAACACTGATTGATCTTCACTGTGGACATTTATGAGTATTAACCTTTAAAAAATTATTATGGGAATAATAACAAAGTTATTATAATATATATTATTATAAAGTTATACGTGTTCAGAGGTTTCAATACTATGAAACATTTCTGGGCTATTTTAAGTCTTCCCAGCTTATGGAAATAAGTACATTGTATTTTATTATTGTTTTCACAAAACCATTTTGTTTGTGGGTACCCCCATGTTGTGTGTTTCATGTTCAGGACACCATTTTTGGGTAGTGAAGTTTCAAAAGTCATCACTGCAACACTTTAAATACTAGCTAGACAGGTAGTTTATCATCGAAGAAAATAAAGAGCTTTATGCACATTTCTTTTTGATTTCTTGTTTCTGATATCTTTAGATTTCCCTGTCAACTGCTCCTTTTTATTTTTGTTTTGGCTTTGGCAATAGAAAACTTTTTTTGGTTACTTCTGGCTTTTTGACACTAATTCATCTCCTGGTCTGTTACTATCATTCCTTCTCCTTCCACCTTTGGACAGACCACTGTCTACAACAATGCAGTATGCAGTATGTGAAATTGATCATTGCAGTCTACATATCGCACAAGATCACTCAGTGTAGAGAAACAGTTGTATCTGAAGACAAGATGCCCGATGAATATCACACAAAATACATTGTCATAATCTGACCTATTACCACATTACTTTATATTATTATTAAATTACCAAAGACTTTAATACAAGGCAGCTTATAAAAAAACACCATAATGCATGTAATTTGATTAATTAGAAAGTACACATTTACCAAGTAACAGAGAACAAAATTTAAAGTTATGCACATAAATGTGTAGTACTATTGTTTAGCTCATCCCAAGGCTAGATAACAAAATAGAACTGAAACAACATCAAAGATGTTTGCTGGCTGACAGGGTCAGTATAGGTGTAGAGGACAGCTGAGGAGCAGAAAGTCTAAGACATTCCAAGATACATTTTAAAATAGATGACTCCTCAAAAGGCACCTGAACATTGGTAGTTGGATAGTAGTGCAGATAGTCTTGGGAGGCTTATTCCAGTGCTTCAGAGTGAGAATGGAGAACTATCTTGCAGTTTATCATGATTTCTTGAAGTAATATGTAGAGCTGTTGACGAGCAGAACCATACAAGAACCTGTAGATCAAGACAAGAGTTTTAAATTGGGTTCTAGCTATAACTGAAAGCCATGGGAAAGGGTGAATCAAAGGATGAATTGGTGTAATAAAGAAAAGAGAAAATACAGCTGAGCAGCTGGGGTCTGTGAGAGCCAGAGAGGACTGATAGCAGTTGTTTGAAAATCTTCCACGACATAATTGTAATAATTCAACCAGAAAGGAAAAATATCCTCAAGGAAGACTTATGTGAAGTGTGAAAAAGGGTTGAACTGTATGAAAGAAAGAAAGAAAGAAAGAAAGAAAGAAAGAAAGAAAGAAAGAAAGAAAGGACATAATTCAGTTAGAAAGAAATCACATAATTCAGTTAGGGAAGAAATGTGCCAATTGAAAGAGGGAGAACCATCCAGGGTCACCAAAGTCCAAACAGGATGACGTCATCAAGGAGAATGTTTAGAGAAAAATCTTCAGTTGAAAAAGCAAGACGCAAGTAGAAGATATTGAATTTGGTGTAGTTAACATTAGGATGATGTCCATTCATCCACCATGAGATGGTAAAAGGGGCAGTTGGAGATCTATCTGTTGGCTGAAACCTTTCGGATTAAAAATTAAAATGATAAAAAGAAATGTGCATCACCTTTGCCAAGGTGGTGGAAGAGACTATAAGAAGAAATACGTGTTTAGGAAATGACTGTAGACAAAAGAAGTAGGACTGTTACTTATTCCTTGAAGCATACCTAAGGAGAGCTTCAAGGAGGACAGATCAATCGACCATGAAAAAACAGAAATCCCAGTCAGAAAGTTAGGACTTGAACAAGTCCAAAGCAGAATCTGCAAGGAACATGCAAGAAGGGAGCTGTAAATGTTGCCAAATGCTAATAAAATGATTAGAAGAATAAAGACACTAGAGAGAGTAGCAGAATGAAGAGTACGTGTCACTTAATGCACAACAACCTTTGTGAAATGGCCTTTGTAAAACCGGAATAAAGAGGACTTCAGAACTTGTTATCCAAGAAAAATAAAGAGAGTTGTCTGTAAACTAAAAGTATGTTCTCCAGTGTAATGTATTTGACAGAAACAGAGAAGAGAGGACAGGACAGTAATTCTTAATTGCTGATGGGCCAATAGGGGGCTTCTATTTTGTTAACTGGCAAATCACATATTTGTGTTGCGTCTATCACCAGTTTAGTGATATATATTTTACACACAATGTTCTCAAGGTGCAATTTCCATTGACAATCACCTACTTCTTTATGTGGATTTTCTACCCGCATTGTGCTAAACACAAACTACAGGTATAGACTGTGCACTAAGATCAGACTTGGGCTTAAATAGTCATTAATACTTCAACCTCACTTCAGACACTATCGAACAACAAGTAAGCCCACTCAATTAATGGTAATGAAAATAATAACCAAATCTGTAAGTGGAACAGATCTTTAACAATTAGTTTCAAGATTTATGAAAGTTAGCACTTAAGTGGTGAAAAAAGGGAGAAACTACCCAAAAGACATGAGTGTCAGATTAAATGGTGACATTGAGCAGAAATAATTGTGAGCATATGCATAATACTGTCCTACCAGTGTTCCAATTTTGCTGAAAAAGGGCTCCAGCTCTAAATAGCCTATTAATTGTGAGTGAAGTTATGAGAGTTTGTTAGGAACGTTTTACATGTTTATTTTAACTTTAAAAAAAACAATGCTAATGCACTTCATAATTTATTCTGTACTTTCAAAACTAAATAATAATTATAGAAACTATCTAAAGTAATTAAGAAAAAACAAAAAAAATCTTGAATGCATTAATATTCACCCTGCCACTGTGAGAGAAAGCCTGATGAGCTGAAAAAACAAATCGCTTTAATGAGAAACTGAATCAGTCAAGCAAAGCCCAATACTGTTCTATCACTGTGGTTCAACTGAGTTAAACAACCTCTGGATAAAATCTGGAGCAAAAAGTACTGAATATTGCTTGAAGAATTAGCATATACATATTAAAAGACACAGCCTTCAATCTCAGGTTGTTTCCATTTGAACATGTTCCCGTTTCTTGGAAGAGAGCATTTTCTGGTTTATTGAAAAGACGTTTAGTCAAAATACGGGTGTTTGGGATTTTGTGTACATGACTGGACATTTGCATTATGCAACACGAGTAACCTGAATTTTTTCCATGTAAGTTTTCACTGTGGTTGCTAATCTGGTTGTTTAAGCTATATCTCCATTGAAGTAATGTATCAGGAATTTAGTTTTGTTCATTTTCAATAAAAACATGAGATTTTACATATTTTTGGGTGGAGTAATCCATTAATGGACAGGCTGAGCAATGAAGAGGTTAAAAGCAGGGCAGGAGTGGTATAACAATGACTGAAAGAATATAGAGAAGTCCTGTCATACGAGGAAGGTCTAAGGGAAAACATGCTGAGGTGGGGGAACTGTATGTGGAGGGATATGATGGAGAAAGGACTGATCAAGGGTATAGTAGCAAGAAAAAAAGAATACATCCACTGACAAACTTCAACACAATTTGTAGTCCAATTGAATTTAGACAGGAAGCAAATGTTGTATGATTAAAGAAGTCATAGGATTAAAGATTGGGCAAACTTTTAGCAAATGAACCATGATTAGTTAATGCAATATGTTTTATTTGAATTAATTTTTTAACATCACTTTTAAACTGTTCTGGAGCCACTTTGTTAGAATATATTACACTACAATGTCAATTGAAGAAAATGAATACCAAGGCCAGTAAGGGGATATGTATATGTTTTAATAATGTAGTAATAATATAGTATGCCTTCAAAGACAGAAATATGAAATCTAAGTGGAGAGACGTTCATTTCAATCACACCCTATTCAGCAAAAAGCAGGCTCAGAAAACACCAAAACAACCTCAAATTTCCGTAACACTACAGTGCACTATGGAAACATATTAAAACTATCACAACATAAACACCCAGAAGTAAAAATATATATAGCAGTAATAAGAAAGTATAAACGTTGCGTGTCGTTTAAGGGAAATCTATCACAACCGACTTACTTTATTTTAAAACACATTCAAACCACATGATACATACTCTCCAATGAACAAACAGAAAAGTGTAATCCCGATATTAAAATCAAAATTGTGAAATTAAAATGACACTTAGAGATCTGGATTCGGAAGTATTACTTTTAAAAACTGAAAAGTTCCATTTTCTTTATGTGTTACCAACGTATTGCCTAGGACTTTCTAAAAATACATACTTGAGTCAGGCTGTAAAGTTCACTCCTCAACGCTGTTGTCTTTCCCAAGGACCTCGTTGCTACTTGAAGAGGGCTACGTAGTTTCTGTAAGTAAAAGCACTGCACACACGTGTAGACTTTATAAATGGGGCGGGCACATACACGAGCTGAGTTAGGGCCGGTTTAGGTTTTCATATCCGCCCCTGTAACGCGACCGGAAATGTGGAAGTGGGAGTCGCGGTGAGACAGCCAATGGGAGTAGGCAGAGGAGGGCGCTGTTTTTTGCATTTTAATAACTAAAATCAGGGGTGCCTAATGCGTCGATCGCGATCGACCGGTAGATCGCAAAGGTAGTGCAGGTAGATCGCGTTGCATTCAAAAAAATTTTTTTTAACGTTAGTCTATCATATATCCTCCCTATGGCATTTGCCACTTGATTGACATACAGGACGGCCAGTCTCAGATCTCTTGTCTTCTAACACACCGATCATCCCGCACGCACGATCAAATGCGCGAGCTACTGCAAAACTCTGGCTGTGATCTAGTTAGCCTTCCAATTTATATCGACTAAAGAAGGGATTTCAAAAAAATGTTTGGGGAGGGTATGGGCTGGATGTGGAATTGGAAGAGGATTTTTTTTCTCACAATGTCACAATCGAAGTGCGTTTGTCTAATCTGTCCATCTATCATTGCTATTCCAAAGAAGGAAAATGTGGAAAGGCACTTTCGAACTGTTCATAAAAACTACGAAACTGACTTCCTTCCGAAAAGTGATATGAGAAAGAGAAAGGAGAGGGAACTAAAATCGCAGTTAATCGGACAGCCGTCATTTTTCACTCGGCTGAATTCAAAAGCTCCTTGACTGGATTATTCGGCTCTACTTAATTAGAATATCAATTAAGACCAATGCAAAAAAAGGATTTTTAGAAATGTTGGCCAACTGAAAGGTATGAACATGAAAAGTATGAGCATATACAGCACTCAATATTTAGTTGGGGCTCCTTTGGCCTGGATTACTGCAGCAATGCGGCATGGCATGCCAGGTCCTGTTGGAAAATGAAATCTGCATCTCCATAAAGTTCGTCAGCAGCAGGAAGCATGAAGTGCTCTAAAACTTCCTGGTAGACGGCTGCGTTGACCTTGGACCTCAGAAAACACAATGGACCAACACCAGCAGATGACATGGCACCCCAAACATTATTGACTGTGAAAACTTTACACTGGACCTCAAGCCACGTGGATTCTGTGCCTCTCCTCTCTTCCTCCAGACTCTGGGACTTTGATTTCCAAATGAAATGCAAAATTTACTTTCATTAGAGAACATAACTTTGGACCACTCAGCAGCAGTTTTGTCTTTAGCCCAGGCGAGACGTTTTTGACGCTGTCTCTTGTTCAAGAGTGGCTTGACACAAGGAATGCGACAGCTGAAACCCATGTCTTGCATACATCTGTGCGTGGTGGTTCTTGATGCACTGACTGCAGCTGAATGGGTTTTGTTTCACAATCCTCTCCAGGGTGCGGTTATCCCTATTGCTTGTACACTTTTTTCTACCACATCTTGTCCTTCCCTTCGCCTCTCTATTAATGTGCTTGGACACAGAGCTCTGTGAACAGCCAGCCTCTTTAGCAATGACCTTTTGTGTCTTGCCCTCCTTGTGCAAGGTGTCAATGGTCGTCTTTTGGACAACTGTCAAGTCAGCAGTCTTCCCCATGATTATGTAGCCTACAGAACTAGACTGAGAGACCATTTAAAGGCTTTTGCAGGTGTTTTGAGTTAATTAGCTGATTAGAATGTGGCACCAGGTGTCTTCAATATTGAACCTTTTCACAATATTCTAATTTTCTGAGATACTGAATTTGGGTCTTAAATTAGTTGTCAGTTATAATCATCAAAATTAAAAGAAATAAACATTTGAAATACATCAGTCTGTGTGTAATGAATGAATCTAATATACAAGTTTCACTTTTTGAATGGAATTACTGAAATAAATCAACTTTGTCATGATATTCTAATTTTATGACCGGCACCTGTGTATATATATATATAATTTTTAATGTAGGTAGATCATTTCGACCTGGTCACTTTAAAAGTAGCTCGCAAGCCGTAAAAAGTGTGGGCACCCCTGAACTAGCTGATACAGGTTTGTGTTTGTTTTGATCGATCAGGGTTTACCACCAGGGTCGACAAGACTTGTAAAGTGGAACAGATAGAGATTGCAGAGATAAAAGTAGGGGAAAAGAAAAGAGGAAGACGAGATGATTCTGATATAGTTATTTTTAAACAAACATTTGAAGAGATGAAGCTATGTGATGTGAGTCCTTTAAAATTAGCAGCTTGGGTTAAGAGTATGATGGGAGAGGTTGAAAGCTTCAAAATAAGACGCTAATGATTGTGATTTTTTTTGACCATTTCTAGTTTGGGAAATATTTTATTTTGGGGCACATATTCCAGGCAGAGGGCTAACAAATGGGTTATTTCTGGCATAGCAGTCAAAAATACAGAAGACAGAGCTGGAGGTGACAGAGTTAAAGATGTTAAGATTTGCATTGGACGTAACGAGGATGGGCACTATTAGGAACGAGTACATTAGAGGGTCAGCTCAGGTTGGACAGTTTGGAGACAAAGCCAGAGAGATGATATTGCGTTGGTTTAGATGGTGCAGACGAGAGATGTTAGGGATGGAGCTGCCAGGCATGCGGAAAGGAGGAAGAACAAAGAGGAGGTTTATGGATGTGGTGATAGAGTACATGCTGGTGGTGGGTGTGACAAAGCAAGATGCAGAGGACAGGAACATATGGAAACAAATCATCCACTGTGGCGATCCTTAATGGGAGTAGCCTAATGAAGAAGGAGAAGTACAAAAATGTAAGAGCACAGTAATTTTAATGAGATGTGTTTCGGGAAAATTATGGGGAGCAGATAGAAGTACATTATAAAGGATAAACATGTCAGTGATTAGTTCTTTTTTTTTATTTATTTTTTTTTTTATTTATTAATTTTATTATAATCAATACATAGTAATCAAGTTTTTACAAAAAAAGAATTATGCTAAGAACAGATCGATCCCCACCCTTGAGAGAGAGAGCAAGCCAAATGGTGTAAAATTTAAGGCTTGTAAAAAATACCTAAATCAACAAATTCTCTGTGCTTTATAAACTCATTTCAAAATATTACTGATTAGATCCTGCCATGTTTTGAAAAAGTCTGCACAGATCCTCTAACTGAGTATTTGATTTTTCCAATTTCAAATAATATAACACATCAGTTTCCCACTGACTTAAAGAGGAGAGTTTGGGTTCTTCCAGTTTATCAGAATAAGTCTGCGTGCCAACAGTGTAGTGAATGCAATCACAATTTGTTTGTCTTTCTCCACTTTAAGACCCTCTGGAAGAACCCCAAACACAGCTGTTAATGGGTTAGGAGGGATTGTGAGTCCAAGACTGTCTGAGAGGTAATTAAAATTTTTGTCCAGAATAATGTTAATTTGGTGCAGGCCCAGAACATGTGACCCAGTGAGGCTGGGGCTTGGTTGCAACGTTCGCAGGTTGGATCATGCCCTGGAAACATTTTGGAGAGTTTTAGTCGAGACAGATGTGCTCGATATATAATTTTGAGTTGTATAATTGTATGCTTTGCGCATATGGAGCTTGAGTGAATTCTCTGCATTGCTACTTTCCACTCCTTTTCTGATATATTAATTGAGAGGTCATTTTCCCAGTGTCCTCTTGGATCTTTGAAAGGAAGGGATTGTAAAAGGATTTTATATATTGTAGAGATGGAGTCTAACTCCTTGAAATTGAGCAATACTTTTTCCAGCGTGGATGAGGGTGCAAGATGAGGAAAATCTGGAAGGTTCTGTTTAACAAAGTTCCTGATTTGAAGATAGTGAAAGAAATTTGTAGCTGGAATGTTAAATTTGGACTGTAATTGTTCATAGGATGCAAAGACGTTGTCTATATAAAGATCTCTAACAAGTTAATTCCAAATTTTTCCAGATATTAAAACTGCATATGTTTGTGAGGGTTGAAAGAGGTGGTTCTTTTGCAGGGGTGCCACAGAAAGAAGCTTCTCCGTCTTAAAATGCTTTCTACATTGGTTCCAGATTCTAAGTGAGTGGAGCACAATTGGGTTATTAGTGTATTGCCGATAGCGTGTGTTTATTGGAGCAGAGCAGGAATACAAAGAAGTACTGCAGGATTTTACTTCTATTGCGGTCCATGCCTGTGTATGTTCTTCTATTTGTGTCCAGGTTCTTATCGCTGTATATTTGCCGCCCAGTAATAAAACTGGAAGTTAGGTAGAGCCATGCCACCTTCTGCCTTTTGTCTTTGTAGGGTCGCTCTTTTGATGCGTGGATGTTTAGAATTCCAAATAAATGAGGTTATTGTTGAATCTAATTGCTTAAAGAACGATTTATTAATGTATATTGGTATGTTTTGAAATAAAAAGGAGCTTAGGAAGAATATTCATCTTAACAGTGTTAATTCTTCCAGCTAGTGTGAGATGAAGGGTTGACCATCTATGCAAGTCTTGTTTAATTTTTTCCATGCAGACGACGAAATTTTGTTGATATAGAACTTTATGTTTACTTGTGATGTTTACCCGAGGTATTTAAACTGTTCTGCAATGATAAAAGGAAGGGTGTCTAATCTAATATTATATGCTTGCGAATTCCCGGAAAGAGTACACTTTTATTCAGATTAATTCTGAGACCAGAGAGCTTTTGAAATTCTGTGAGTGCTGCTAAGACTGCAGGCAGAGAATTTTCTGGGTCCGATATATACAGTACCATGTCATCTGCATATAATGAGATTTTCTGTTCCAGTCCTTCTCTGCTAATCCCCTTTATCTGATCAGTATTTCGACAATGTATTGCCAGTGGTTCAATGGCAATTGCAAACAGCAGTGGTGACAAAGGGCATCCTTGTCTTGTGCCACGTTCTAGTTTAAAGTAGTCTGAGCAAATGTTATTGATGCAAACTGAAGCTTCTGGGTTAGTATACAGTAATTTAATCCATGCACAAATGTTCGGGCCAAACCCAAACTTCTCCAAAATAGTAAAAAGGTATTTCCATTCAATCATGTCGAATGCTTTTTCTGCATCCAATGATAATAATATTTCTGGGGTGTTTGATTTAGTTGGTGAGTATATTACATTAAACAGGCGTCGAAGATTTGAAGATAAGTGTCGGCCCCTAATAAATCCAGTTTGGTCTTGTGATATTACCGAGGGGAGCACTAGTTTAGTTCTGTAATAGATTACAGTCAGAAGCCATATGGTTCAGTTTCATCTAAATTGTCATAATTGAACAAAGTTCAGTACAGAACACTTAGAATATTTTGTATGAGCCTTTCCATCTACCACAATAAATACTTTATTAATAGAAATGTAAGCATTACGTTGGATTTGAGAAGGAAATTATTAAGTTTTAACTGTTGACTCTATTTAAAGCAAAGTCCAACATGGAAAGGGTAGAAGACTGTTGGGAATATCAATATGGGGAATAAATTTGTGATTCATTCATTCATTCATTCAAAGAGTTGTAAGACTGGTGGAGGAGTATCTATTTAATAATTATCTTCTTGCATCCAGTAAGATTTCTATTTTGCCATGATGGTATTTGTATGGAAATGAAAAAGCAGGCAAGTAAGCAGAAATTAGTTAGAAACAGACTATAAGATTTCTTTGGGCAAAAGTGTTATTAAATGTTTAATTAAACTGTCAGTTTTTAGGGAATTGCAAAATGTTTGGGAGAACAGTGATAAAAGGAAGATATATATTACAGTAAAAACATTCAGTTATTCAAGTGAGAAAGGAAGAAGTTATTTTTAGCATGTTAAGGCTTGGACGTGTTGGTTTGAATCAATACTATTATTGTATTGGCAGGTGTAAAACAGGAAAATGTAAGAAATATGGGATTAAAGAAACATTAGAATACTACATTGTTTTGGTGTTTGAAATATGGTAGAGTGGATGTATAATTGGTACATTTGAACAAATGGAACTCCCATTTATTAATTTTAAAGAACTACCTTACAATATAACTGAGAATACCAGTCTATTTAAAGCCTTTATTAAGTATATAAAAAATCAAGAAATGCCTTAATACGTATATTCTAGATGAAATAATTGTAAGCAAAAGAGGTAACTGAAGTTGGAACCTCCATCCAGTAGTTGGCAGTAATGGATCAGCATTAATATTTCGCGGCCTGCCGCCTTTCAGTTGAAGGAGAAGCGGAAGTGAGGACGGGCTTGCGATGATCTCACAGCGGATGTGCGGGAACGCTGCCGGTAGTGTTGTGAACACGTGAGGCTGATTTTGCTGTACGGATCATAGACGTGCAGGTAAGGCTATACGAATTTGAACTTTTTGGCGTTGTAGTGTGTGCCTTAAGAACAACTGCATGTAGGACTTGGCAGTCTGAAGGATGCAGTTGTAGTCTGTTCGTTGCAAACCACCACTAAATTAGGTGCTAGTCCTTGTTTCAGACTAAATATTTCTTAATTCGAGTACTTGCTTTACTAAATGCAGTGTTTAGTCCTCATTTTCTTGTTCTTTTGAAGGCAGCAGGTCATATACTGTGCTGTGTGTTATTACAATTTTTCAGGGGTGACGATTAAAAGGCCAGCAGTTTGGCTGGCATGCACTGTCGTATTTAGAGCAATCTATGAATTGATTAGTAGAAGAACTGACACTTGCCTCCCTGTTGTACATAGTTGTTTAAATAAATATCGCGAAAGCTTCTCAGGGAAAGTAAATATTGTGAGTAATACATTAAGGAGCATGCTTAAGTACTAGTTGGCTGTTCTTCAAAGTTTCAAAGGACACAAACTGGGAAATGCATAAGTGGAATTACTTTGATTATATTTAGATGTAGTGTAGTATTGACCCCTGAATATGATAGTTTGTATAATATGTATTGCTTTAGCATTGATGCCTTATCTTTCTGTGTTGAGAACTGATTAAAAAATACCTTATCCCAAAGTCTTTTTCTTAATACAAATGAGGCATTAAAGCAGCTGAGTCATTACTGCTTCTTCCATAAACACAGTTTTTACTACGTTGTTATGTCATCATTTTGTTTACACTCTAAAAAGTCATTGTTACTGGACAACAGCAATGCTCCTCTGTCCTTAAAGTAAACTGAAAGAATACCTGTTCTCTATGGCAAAGAGTTAAAACTGGGAGGACATTCAGCCTTTCAGTAGAGCAGTGAGCTAAATCATAAAGTAAATGTGAATGTCCTTAATTTGCTCTGTCAAAGCCAAGACTGAAATTCAGTTAAATCTTTGATAAGACTTGAATACTGCAGTCCATTAAAATCCTCAGCCAATGCAGGTTTGAGTTTGTTTTGCTAATAATAGAAAGTCACCATCTCGCACTACAAACTGACAGTTTCTTATCCAAAATGAATGATTGTTGTATTGTTGATAAGAGGGATTCCATCAAGCCATACCTCGAAGTAGAATCCACTATGCAACAATTATGTACTTCTTATTTTTTGTGTGTGCTTTACCATGATTACTGTTCATCATTAGACCCTACTTTTATTTGGGGGCAGCATTAGTGCAGCATGTTAATGGTGTGTCTCCTAAAATTGTAACTTTTAGTATAGTGTATATAGATTGCTGAGGTAATCTCTTCACCTAATCATCCTATTTCTAGGTTGAGCTTCCATGGCAGGGATTCTGTTTGAAGACATATTTGATGTAAAGGATATTGATCCTGATGGGATGAAATTTGATAGAGGTAAGACTTGCAAAAAATTTCAACTTTACTGTGCAGCTGAAAGAAAAATGTCAGTTTCTGGAAAGAAACAACAATCTACACATTGTTTGGTTTTGCGGTATTTTAAACATATTCTTTATATATATATATATATATATATATATATATATATATATATATATATATATATATATATATATATATATGGGCAGCACGGTGGTGCAGTGATAGCGCTGCCTTGCAGTTAGGAGACCCGGGTTTGGTTCCCGGGTTCTCCATGTGTGGTTATATTGTGAGTGCAAGATTATGTCATAAACATTCCAGCAAGGTCAGGGTAGGTTCCCAAAACATGTGACCCTGTTCAGCATGTACCTAATGACCAGAACTATCAGAACAAACATCACTATTTGAATATAATTCAAATCTAGATAAGAAAAGTATTTAAAAGGCGAACACTGACGTTCAATTTTTTTATTTTATTTTATATTTAAAATTTTGCACTCCTTTCAACATGATGTTACTTCAGACAATGCTGCAATCTTCTTGTATAATACACTACCGTGGCTGTTGGTTTGTCTGTCCAGGATTTTAAATCACCTGTAGCTCGCAAACTGTTTCACCTATTGACTTGAAATTTGGTACACATACACTACGTGACATCTACTATCCGCTTTCGAGGTGATAATTTTTATTACTATTTTTATTTTATTTTATTGTAGAATCAACTCTCGGCAGCATGTAGCAGGGCAGCCATGCGGCAAATGTGTATGGGCGCCGTTCTCATTCCCTACCACATTCGGTAATCATTCTTGAGGCAGATTGAATACTTAAGTGCCAGCTTAAGTGAGAAATTAAAGAAAATGTACTAAGTAATTGCAACACAAAAACTAACTTAATCAGTTTTAACGTGAAAAGTTGTAGACAAAAGAAGAGAAGCAGCGGGCCGCTAGTGTGGAGAAAAGAAGAGCTGTTCAGGAAGCGGCAAGCACATCAACCTCTGAGCAAACGGATGTTAAACAGAGACAGAGTCTGAAAACTAGGAATGCTCAAGTCAAGTGTATTCACTGCATGTTATTGTGCAGTATGCCGTTAATGGTATTTTTATATTTTGTATGCGTTTTGCACATCACTTCAATAACTGGCATCTTTATAACTTTCAGTTGTTTGTTTGTCTTGTCATTTATAAAGTGAATCAATTTTTCTACCAAACTGCTCCACTTTTGGGTTAACCAATGTACTAACAACAGAAAGTAAACACTGCTCTAGTACCCTTAAAAAATAATTTTGCTTCTCATCCCGTTCCGTTCTAAACTTGAACCCAAAATTCCTGCTTAGCTGTTGTTTTATATTAAAACTGTTAAGCATTCATTGAAGCAAACAACAGCTGGTTTCCTTTCTCATTTAGCATAATGGGAAATAACTGCCATATTCAGTCTTTTGGAGGTTGCTGGATTAACACACAATTACTAAAACAAAGGCAAAATAAACAAAGTATTAAGGTTACATGCATTATATGTTTGCTGAATATGTAGAGGGTGGAAAGAATCCCATTTAATTTAATCCTGTTATGTTATTTGGAGCAGCAGGCTGTAGGAATTCTTTATATTTCATATATGCATTATATTAGCAGGCATGTGAAGTGTCCGGATTCCTCTTTTCTTTTTGATCATTTCACATTCAATGCACAGAATATCCTTTTTTATGAAGGAGCATTAGTGCACAAGTCATAAGTGCGGCATGCATTGCAGATATGTTGCTAGCAAAAAAACTAAAATATTAAAAATAATGAAACATACAATGTTACATTAACAGTAAAATCCCTGAAGCCTATGAAAAAACTCGTAATCCCAGACCACCTTAAATTCCTTCACACCTCTCCATTAGCGTCTTTTGTTTTGTAAATGTGTTGATCAGCACAAGCAGCAACCAGATTGCTATCCCATCCTCTCACCTCCGCAGCTCAACTCGGGCAGAAAGTTCTTCCACCTCAAGTCTTGTTTTTTTGGGTGTGAGGTGCCTGGAGTTGTATAGGGTAAATAATCTATTATATGGAACACATGCATTTCATGTGCGTAGGATGACAGGAAATGCAAGAAATGTTGAACACATACCTAAAATAGAAACTTTTTTCATGTTATAGTACTAACAACAAAATTTTGACATGAAATGTATAATTTGTGAAGACTGAAGTCCTAATATCAAATAAAGACTTTCACAAAAGGTACATGTATAACAAAACAAGTGTGCTTTTATTCAAGAATATAACTGAAGAAAAAGAAATCGGGCTAGGGTGTGACACTGACACAACCGCTTGGGTGGTGCAGTGGTAAGAACTGCTGAACCATAATCAAAAGGTCCCCGGTTCGATTCCGGCCACTTCCCAGAATTACCATTTTGAGTAGTGAGTGTCTGTTATTGTTTCTATTGTACAGTAAAATCATATATTTGATTTGAGTCTTTTAACAGCCGGTGTAAAGTTATGGTACTTGTAAAAGTTAGCTTGTTTTTTTTTTTTATTCCGATTTATTGTCTCAGTCACATTCACCCCCAATCTGATACTGCTGATTTCAAATAAAGACGTGCTATAACAGGTGAGCTCGGATGATGGTTCTACATCGGAGAAAGAGAACAGAAGCCCTCCCTGCAAGAAATGTCCACTAACACATGAGCACATCACAGCTGCACCAGGTGTAAAGGTGAAAACCCTCATCCTCATCTGAGTTCACCTCTGTTATAGCACATCTTTATTTGAAAACAGCCGTGTCAGATTGGGGGAGAGTGAATGTGACTAAGAGAATAAAGCTGAAAAAAAAGCTAACCTTTACAAGTACCTTAAATTTACAATGTTACAGACTCGAATCAAATGTATGCTTTTATTGTACAATAGTGACAATAAATGCAGCTCACTACTCAAAATGGAAAACCTGGGAATCGGCTGGAATCGAACCCGCTACCTCTTGATTATGAGTCAGAAGTTCTTACCGCTGCACCACCCAAGCGGTCGGTTATATTCTTGAATAAAAGCGCACTTGGTTTTTTTTTATTTATACAAGTACCTTTTGTGAAAGTGTTTTATATTTGGACTTAAATCTTCACACATTATACACTTAATGTCAAAATTTTGTCGTTAGAAACTTTTTTCATGTTATAGTACTGTTTTAGTTTCTTGTTTCTTGCATTTCCTGTCATCCTACATTTACACAGATTGTTGTAGACACGAAACACACATGAAATGCATGCGTTCCAAATAACAATATATTATTTACCCTATACAACTCCAGACATCTCACACCCAGATGAACAAGACTTGAGCTGGGAGAACATTTTGCGCAAGTTGAGCTGAAGTGGTGAGGGGGATGGGATAGCAGGCTGTTTGCTGCTTGTGTTGATTGACACATATTTACAAAACAAAAGATGCTAATGAGGAGGTGCAAAGGAATTTAAGGTGGCCCAGGATTATGAGTTTTTTTGTAGGCTTCAGGGATTCTTGTGTTAACTACAGACATACATGTGCTATCACATTTAGATTGTAACAGTGATTGAAGTGTCTATTTCAATTTTATTTTTAATGGCAAAATACCCGAGCTTCACAACGGAGAAGTAGTGTGTTAAAGAAGTTATGAAAAAGAAAAGAAAACATTTTAAAAATAACGTAACATGATTGTCAATGTAATTGTTTTGTGACTGTTATGAGTGTTGCTGTCATCAAGGATTTGATTATCATTATTTCTTTCAATCAGGTTCGTATTTGGAGAATGTGTTGTGTTCAAGTTATATTCCGTGTTTGTCAACCGTTGTAAAGATAACAGGTTTCATTCATTGAAGTGTTCACTAACCAAATCGGTACTCGTGAATCTAAGATGTTTAACAGGCATTCCCGGTATTAAATTGTGGATTTGCCTGCGAATATTTAGCAGTAGCGTGTCTATGAACTTGTGGATTTTTCTGTGAGTATTTGGCGGCAGCATCACAAAGTT
This sequence comes from Polypterus senegalus, assembly GCF_016835505.1. Lineage (NCBI taxonomy): Eukaryota > Metazoa > Chordata > Cladistia > Polypteriformes > Polypteridae > Polypterus > Polypterus senegalus. Next base: position 187,802,223 of record NC_053154.1, read on the forward strand.
GTTTTCGTCCAGCTGCATCAGAAAATGTAGCACAACGTCTGACACGCCTCCTTTTCACTGTTTTCTCACAGCTTGGATTGTAGTATTTGCAGGACTGAAGTGACATTCGGCATCTGTGAAGCGTTGCAAGCATACAACCGGCTTCAATGATAACTTCGCATCCAGCTTTTGAAAGTTGAAACATTCATAAATGTATTCATAAGTGTCCACCACTCAAATCATCACGTGTGAATCTAAGATGCTTAAGAGGCATTGGCGATTCTGCAAAGGTGTAAAATATTTGGCCATTTCGGTACAGTTGAAAGCGACAATCGAACAATTAAGCGGCAGCCATCAACTCGCATGTAGAAGCATAGGTGAAGGGCTTAAGCATTTAACTCTTATAGTTCCCCTGTGTAGTATAATTATCTCCTGTACCATCATCAGTCCACACCTTAAACCTGTCCCAGTCATTCAATACATAAGACACAATGTTCCTCTGGATATCAAGAGTGAGCCTGATATGTCAGTGCAATATGTAACACAGAGAATGGAAACCACTCAGTAAGTGACAGTTCTTTGATCGATGGTGATCACCTCGATAGACATCTCACCACCCAAATCGCTATTCGTGAATCTAAGATGTTTAACAGGCATTCCCGGTATTAACTTGTGGATTTGCCTGCAAATATTTAGTGGCACCGTGCCTATGAACTTGTGGATTAGCCCGCGAGTATTTAGCGGTAGGATCTCTATGAAGTTGTGGATTTGCCTGCGAGTATTTAGCGACGGCGTGTCTATTAACTTGTGGATTTTTCTGTGAGTATTAAGCAACAGCGTCTCTATGAACTTGTGGATTTGCCTGCGAGTATTTAACAACAGCATGTCTATTAACTTGTGGATTTTTCTGGGAGTATTTGGCGGCAGCGTCACAAAGTTGTTTCCATCTAGCTGCATCAGAAAATGTAGCACGACATCTGACACGCCTCCTTTTTACTGTTTTCTCACAGCTTGGATTGCTGCTGACGGACGGCCTTATATGGGCAGGCAGTCAATTATGTGGGAGGCGTGGGGATGGGGGACGCAATATAGGCAGGCAGCCAACTACGTGGGAGGCGTGGTGATGGGGGACGCAACTCCGTCTCACACGGCGACAGGCTATGGACGTATATATGTACGTAAGTAGGATTCAGTTATGACCGTTGCGTGTAGAATTCCGAAATGAATCCTGCTTAACTTTTGTAAGTAAGCTGTAAGGAATGAGCCTGCCAAATTTCAGCCTTCTACCTACACAGGAAGTTGGAGAATTAGTGATAAGTCAGTCAGTGAGGGCTTTGCCTTTTATTAGTATAGATCAGTATTCATAAAAAACTGGGGTTTGATTTGTCACCCCTATTCATGGCATCGCTCCTTATTAGGGTCTTAACAATTGATATATTTTCTACTCTGCATTGAGAAAGAAGCATTTCATATGCAAGAGGTATCCAGTTCTTGAGGACTACTGTGGGTACAGATTTTCCTTCCTGTGTCTTTCTTGATCAGTGAACAATTTCTTCTGTTAATTGACCTCTTTTCCCTTCATTTTAACAAGTCACTTATCTGAATTACTTCTCTTTTTTTCTTCAGTGGCAGCTATTCAAAAATGATGTGTAGTGAGCAAACAGATGTTGAGCTAAGTTTAGGCCTAAAATTCCAAACAATCCCTCTCCAAGTAGTTTCAAAATTAGAAGCGAATTCTTGTTTTTAATTAAACCTGTTTTCTAATTCCATAGCTTATTGGTGGTCTCATTCTGCCACACCAGACATTTGCAAAATTTTTCCTTTTTCTAAGACCACTGTCACAGTTTTGGGACCAGAACAGTTTAGCGTTCTGAAGTATAATGCAAGACTGGTGGGAACTGAATTGCTTTCCTACATTTGTTTGTTTGCTGTTCCCTAATGCACAATTTCAGATCTTTAGTTTCGATTGTTAGTTAAGTCAATTAAATAACACTCTTATCACTGACTTACCTAGTCCTGCTCTTCTTGGATGCAAGTTATAGAATTATGAGTTAATTTATTTTTACACCTACGCAATTTGTGTTTAAGGTGTATATTTTGCTGTATGGATATTTTCAGCTTTGTGGACTGGTACATATTAACTATGTGAGAATTAATCTCTGAATGTTGTCCACTGGTTTTAAAAATTCTGTGTTAGTGTATTACTTGACTTTGCAAATTTTGGTAATCCAAGTTGACATAGTTCTGAAATGAGAACCACACTATAAAAAATATTTTAGATGCTTGCAGTTCTCTTATTTTAATGTATAGGAGCTAATCTTCAGCCACATGCAAAATAAACATGGCATGCTTTCTCTTTTAGGTTGAGGTTTAAAAAATGTTTTCACCACCCATCTTAATAAAGTGGATATACAGAGAAAAATTGAAATAGCTCTCACCTTTCTAAGATGTTTTCACTCATTTCACAAACTTTCTGACACACCAAGTTAATGAAACCCTTCTTTTTCTATTGACTGTTCCCATTGGGGGTCACCATAGCGGATCATCTGCATATGTCACCTCTCTGGCTTTGTCTCCAAACCATCCAATATGAGTGGACCCTCTGATGTACTTATTCCTAATCCTGTCCATCCTCATCACATCCAATGCAAATCTTAACATCTTTAACTCTGTCACCTCCAGCTCGGTCTCCTGTCTTTTTGTGAGTGCCACCGTCTCCATCCCATATAACATTACTTCTTGTAGACCTTCCCTTTCACTCTTACTGGTATGCATCTGTCACAAATCACTCCCGACACTCTTCTCCACTCACTTCACCCTTCCTGCACTCTCTTCTTTACCTCTTTTCCACACTCTCTGTTACTCTTTACTTTTGATTCCAAGTATTTGAACTCCTCCACCTTCGCCAACTCTACTCCCTGCATCCTCACCTTTCCTCTGAACTACTTCTCATTCACACATATATTGTGTCTTGGTCCTACTGACCTTCATTCCTGTCCTTTCTAGAGGATATCTGTACTTCTCCAGCGCCTCCTTAGTCTGCACCCTACTCTTGTTACAGATCACAATGTCCTCTGCAAACAACACAGTCGAAGAGGACTCCTTTCTATTCTCCTCTGTTAATCTGTCCATAACCATTGCATATAAGAAAGGCCTCAGAGCTGATCCCTGATGTAATGTCACCTCCACCTTAAACACATCTGTCACTTCTACCACAGACCTCACCACTGTCAGACTTCCCTCGTACATATCCCATACCACTCTATTATACTTCTCTGCCACTCCTAACTACCACTTACAATACAATACTACAACCCCTCCCTAGGAACCCTGTCATATGCTTTCTCTAAGTCCACAAAGACACAATGCCACTCCTTTTGGCCTTCTCTATACTTCTGCATCAATTTCCTCAGAGCAAACATAACATCTGTAGCTTTCTTTCCTGGCATGTAACCATACTGCTGCTCACTAATTATCACCTTCCTTCTTAACTTAGCTTCCATTACTCTTTCCCATAACTTCATGCTGTGGCTGATCAATTGTATCCCTCTGTTGTTACTACAGTTCTACACAACACCCTTACTCTTAAAAGCTGGTACCAGTACACTTCTTTTTCCATTCCTCAGGCATTCTCTCATGTTCCAAGATTGCATTAAACAATATGGTTAAAAATTTCACTGCCATCTCTCATAAAAATCTCGGGTATATCATCTGTACCAGCAGTCTTCCCGTTCTTCATCCTCTTCATAGCTGTCCTTCCTTCTTGCTAATCTGTTGCACTTTCTGGTTCACTATATCAACATTCCATTCCACCACCAGGTTTCTTTGTCCTCCTTCCTCTGTCCATATGTCACACCAAAACCTTCTAGCTGTCTCCCTTACCATGTCTGCTGTAGTTACCCAGCTACCTGATAACTCTTCACTGGCATCTAGTGCCTGTCTTACCTCCTCCCTAAACTCCACCTTACAGTCTTCCTTTTTCAACTTCCACCATTTTGTCCTTAAATCTGCCCTCACTCTGTCACTCTTCTTGCTCTCCAGCATTATCCTACGCTTTCCCCTGCCTCTCCTGCATACTTATCCTCCTGCACAGGGTATAATCCACTTGTGTGCATCTTTGTCTTGTATGTCACCCTGTGTTCCTCCCTCATCTTAAAATGAGTATTCACCTCAGCCATGTTCACCCTTTTCAAGTAATCCACAAACATCAGACTTTTCTCATTCCTCTCCTTGACATATACCACCCATCACCTTCTTATCCCCTCTGTTCCCTTCACCAACATATGCATTGAAGTCCTCTCCAATCACCATTCTCTCTTGCTTGGATACACTGTTCACCACTTCATCCAGCCCACTCAGAAATTTTCTTTCTTATCCATCACACACCCATCTTGCAGGGCATATGCACTAATAAAATTCATCATTACACCTTGAATTTCCAGCTTCATAATCAGCATTTTGTCCAACACTCTTTTCACCTTCTACACACTCTTGACATACTGTTCCTTCAGAATAACCCCTACCCCATTTCTCCTCCCAACCATACCATGGTAGAACAATTTTAACCTGCCTCCGATACACCTGGCCTTACTCCCCTTCCATCTTATCTCTTGCACACACAATATATCAACCTTCCTTCTGTCCATCATATCGACTTACTCTCCATTTACCAGTCATACTGCCAAGATTCAAAATTCTTACCCTCCCTTCCACTCTCCTAACCTTCCTCCTCTCCTCCTGTCTCTGGTCATGCCCTGTTGGTTAACAATACTGATGACAGTCGTTAACCTGGGCCTCGACCAATCCTGTATGGAAATCTTTATTATTGCCCACATGTTGATCTGGCAAAATTTTACACCCAATGCCCTTCCTGACGTAACCCTCCCCATTAATCTGGGCTTGGGACCGGCATAAAGAAGCACAATGGTTTGTGCATTCCCATGTCTGCATTAAGTTAATGAAACCCTTACAGATTATTATATTGTATGAAATACTTGACAAAAATCTTTTCTGCTATTTGTAAAACTGTTTGTTCTGTGTGATATGCTTCCTTGTCCTCCTGTATGCAAATTGTATTGTAATATGCCTCAATCATAATTACATTACATGCATTAAAATCTATTAAGTTACGCTTCCATTACAATTACAAACCTCCATCTCATCCGGTATACTTATTTTGTATGTTATGTATTCAATATTTTTAATTTAATTCTAATTTGCTTACTATTTCTTTGACATCTTGTAAAGCACTTTGATCTACATCCTTTGTATCAAAATATGCTATAGAAGTAAATGTTGTCATTGTACCCTGCTAGAAACTGCAGAAAAAAAAAATAGTATCCATTTGTTATCAGTACTTCAAAAAAACTGCTCACTCTTCTATTTCTTGAAACAGTAAAATAGGATCTTTAATTTTTTCTCTCAGAACATAAGAGGAATAATGCCCTTTAAAGAATTCATGCCCTCTCAATTAACATAAGACATCGGATAATACAATTGGTGTTTTGAGCACTTTATGGCGTTGTTGCAAAATGTAGTTTCTTCATCATTTGCAAAAGAATGCTTGATACGGCTTGTTGATAGTTACAAGATCGCAGAAACATTGTTATTCATTTTTTTTTTTTGGCACTTTTCAGTTTCCCGACTGCATTGTGAGAGTGAGTCATTCAAGATGGATCTGATTCTTGATGTAAATATTCAGATTTACCCTGTGGACCTCGGTAAGTGATTTATATGCAAGTAGCATAGCAGGTTATTGAATACATTGCAAACTGAGGCCTTAAAGCAGACTGAGGATTGTTCTGCTATTGTGTCTCAATCTACAAGGTGACAAGTTTCGCTTGGTAATTGCCAGCACGCTGTATGAAGATGGAACCCCAGATGACGGAGAATACAATCCCACTGATGAGCGACCTTCCAGGTATCTCTCATTGGCAACAGTAAATTAAAAAGTTAATTGTGCAAACCTGCAACTAATTTCAGTGGGTTGCTTCTGTTTTCAGGGCTGATCAATTTGACTATGTAATGTATGGAAAAGTATATCGAATTGAAGGTGATGAGACATCAACTGAGGCTGCTACTCGGCTGTGAGTATTAATGCAGTTTAACTGTACTGTTGTCTTGAACAGTATGTTCAGCTAAAACTATTAATCCTAGGATTTATTTTTGTCTATCACTTCATTGATTTATCCTTCAGTTTTAGTCATGATTAGAACAAATGCAAAGTCAAACAAAAAATATAAAGAATATATCACAGTAAATAGGAAATTTACATTGATAATCTAGGGAAAATGTAAACTTGAGTAAGTGCAAGAGTATTAAAACTTTGTTCCAGCAATCTTGACCAAGAAGTAACTAAGGGTTTTGTAGTGTTAAAGTCCAGTTTAGAAAATAGTCTAAAATTAAGCTTTATCCAAGGACATTACAGCGGTAAATCGAACATTATAATCGGGATTTAGCCTGTGCAAACGTACAGTGATCCTTCCTCGATCGCGGGGGTTGCATTCCAAAATTCCCCGCGAAAGGTGAAAATTCGCGAAGTAAAAACCATACGTTTTATATTGTTATTTTTATATTGTCACGCTTGGGTCACAGATTTGCACAGAAACACAGGAGGTTGTAGAAACAGGGACTTCAAAACAGTGCAAACAAACATTTGTCTCTTTTTCAAAAGTTTAAACTGTGCTCCATGACAAGACAGAGATGACCGTTCTGTCTCACAATTAAAAGAATACAAACATATCTTCCTCTTTAAAGGAGTACGCGTCAGAAGCAGAGAATGTCAGAGAGAGAGACACAGAGAGAGAAAAGCAAACAATTAAAAATCAATAGGTGCCGTTTGGGCTTTTAAGTGTGTGAAGCACCACACAGGAAGCGTATTGTATATCATTGAGGAGTTTTATTTAATACATAATACCTGATTGGGTAGCTTTTCAGCCATCCGCCAATAGTGTCCCTTGTATGAAATCAACTGGGCAAACCAACTTAGGAAGCATGTACCATAAATTAAAAGACCCATTGTCCGCAGAAATCCGCGAACCAGCGAAAAATCCGTGATATATATTTAGATATGCCTACATATAAAATCTGTGATGGAGTGAAACAACTAAAGTTGAAGCACGATATAGCAAGGGATCACTGTAAACACTAAGCAACATCAGTGTATGCCAATTAGGCACATTCATAAACTAACAGTGTTTTAAAATATTTAATTTGTGGCTTAACCTTAAATATTGCTTAGTGATTGGGTTTGGCAGAAGGGTCCTGTGTAGCACTGGCGTGGCTTCAATTAGCAATGCTCATTAAGGATGACACTGCCATCCTGCATCCCCAGTAGATCTGATTTAATTTATCTTCCTTATAATCAGGTGCATTAGCATGGACTCAATTTGCAGTTGCACCCCCAACGGGGTGATCTGTAACACATCAGTAATTACTATATAATAATTGAATGGTATATAGTAGGTACAACATGGCATCAACTGAAAATGAAATAAAAATAAATACATATAGTTTTAAGCGCACACTGACTCGCATTGTACTACATCATTTACAGGAGCAGGTGATTTTTTTTATTGCTCATGTATGAAGTTACACATTTAATTTTGTTCCTTTTAAGTTATTCACAAAGTAATACATAAAAATTCAAGACCATGCAGTAAAGCACATACAAACCATTCTGAATTCAAATACGGTGCCGTGTACAAAGAAATAAGGCTATTTTGACAAATAACAATTTTGACTTTTGGCGGAATCATTCTTTTTCTGGAACTTTGGTTCCAACTTTTGATTTTAGAAATGGTTATCAAATTCAGTCCTGTGTCACAAGACTGAACACAAGAGCCTGTTCAAGTGTTGAGGAACCAACCTAGTGACTTCATCTCATATAGGGTTCAAAAACAAAAAGCCCATAAGTAATAAATCACAAAAGAGGGGTAGACCTTTGGTCCTGAGGTACTCTGGAGCTTCTTAGGGATACAGTTAAGAAACTTTCTCTGCAGGAGGTCCAATCTCTTTTAGAGCAAGGTCCAAAATGAACACCAACTTTAACCCAATGTTGCTCTCCTTAATTGTTTTGAAATTCTCACATTTAGCATTGAGCAGTGCAATCAAATTGTGCAGGGAAAAATTACCGTACTTCAGTGTTGTGTCATGTTCATTTAGATGCTAATTAGTAAGAGACAGTTTAATGATGAAGTCATTTGTTGTATATGTTTGACTCGATTGTAAGAAATGTTACTTCTTCAAAAAAATAAATAAAAATTAAAAAAAAGAAAAGGCTTAGCTAAAAGTCAATTCTAGCACACCCTATGGCTACAGGTGTTCATCCCACCAAATTCTGCTTTAAACTGAACTCATAATTTCATTAAACAAGCTATTATGTCCTAGTTTTATACTGTTTTTGGGTCTACAAATTACAAACTCTACATCTGTCTATGGTTATGCTAAATATTCATTGCAATATAGCAAGCAATTCTATATATTACTCTGGTATGAACAAGTATACTTTTTTTCTACTATTTAAGATTTAACTTAATTTTTAGTGATTTGCCCATTTAGGCTTTTTATTACAATCGTAATGAATATATTCTCTATTTGCTTAATTATATTGCTTGTGTCTTCTTAAACAAAACCTCAATAAATTTGTTATATACTGAACAAATTTATGAATGTAGTCCCCCATAATACATTCTTAATGACTGCTTTTTTGTTATTTCTTTATTAGAAACAAATTAACAGTGAAATAATAGCAAAAAAAATCAGCAGTCAGAAATGCAAATTATACCCGGGACAGACCTCTTTTGGACTCCTTATGTATTCACAAATCTTTTTCCAGTACTTTAAAGGAAGAAACAACTGCTCAACATATCCTAGGTTTTACCGTTAACAGTTCCTTCATCCATGTAAAATAATACATGGCATGAGACCATGTTTCTGGACTGTTCTGGTCACCCCTGCTTCAGGCACACGTGCTTCTAAGGGAAAATGTAATGTTTTAAAACCTATATATAACTACAATTATAACAGAAAGGGAATAAAGAAAAAAGAAAATTGTTTGTCCCTTGCAGTTAAACCCTGTTAAGTTATATACAGTAATCCCTCGCTATATCGTGTTTCAACTTTCGCGGCTTCACTCTATCGCAGATTTTAAATGTAAGCACATCTAAATATAGATTTTTCGCTGGTTGGCCGCTTTGCGGACAATGGGTCTTTTAATTTATGGTACATGCTTCCTTAGTTTGTTTGCCCAGTTGATTTCATACAAGGGACGCTATTGGCGGATGGCTTAGAAGCTACCCAATCAGAGCATGTATTACATATTAACTAAAACTCCTCAATGATATAAGATATGCTTCCCGCGCGGTGCTTGATTGCTTGGTCTTTCTCACTCTCTCTGCCTGACGAAGGGGGTGTGAGCAGAGGGGCTGTTTGCATAGATGACACGGACGCTCCTCTACCAAGTTCCGCTTTATCGCGGTGCTTCTGTATACTTAAAAGCACTGTTGATTTTTTGATTGTTTGCTTTTCTTAGCGAGCGCTCTCTCTGACATTCTCTGCTCCTGACGGCACTCCTTTGAAGATAAGATATGTTTGCATTCTTTTAATTGTGAGAAAGAACTGTCATCTCTTTCTTGTAATGGAGTACAGTTAAAACGTTTGACTAAAGGCTGTTATTTCATGTCTAGAGGGCTCTAATAATGTTAACAGGGTGGGAGAGTCTGGAACGCAACCCCCGCGATCGAGGAGGGATTACTGTATACACTGCAAGTAATTTTCCAATGATATAGAGCAGGACTAATTGCTTGATTCACTTAAAATATCAAACAGTATAGTCCGACAGGCATGAACAACTCATCAAGCTGTATTTAAAATAAAGAGGGAAATCTTTTGTCTCATTTGGGTCTTTGAGTATTTTCTTGTTATATTTAAAAATCCAAGAAGGCATTCAGAGTAACAATTGGTCATTTACGGTATATTCAACCTTGGGGGTTTATTAGACTGTAAACTTGCAATCATTTAAGTAATGACTCTATTCCTTAAATTGCCTCAAAGCAAGATGTTTATCTGAGGAAATGCCAATGTTAATCTTGTAAAATTTTAATGGGCACAGTTCTATTTATTTTTCCTATATACTATGCATTAAGGGACACGAGGAAAGAAAGACAAAAAAAAATTTCTCCATTTTTAAAAGAAATCCTGGAATGCAAAAGCAAGGCTAGGCTATGATCTTCTCTTGTAAGACATTTAAAAGACCCGTGAGACAAAAGGACCATAAACATGAGGGTTGGTGCCAAAAGATGGTGCCAGGGCCATCTTGCGGGGATGCGGAACATGAGATTCTTGCAAGACACGACCTACTTACAACAGATATCATACAGGAGCACATGCATCAAAAAATAGTCAGTCGTGTATAAGCACGTAGTGCACACATATTCTGTGCTCTCAACACATATAAAGCGTATAAGGACAATATGGAGAAATGACACCCAAAAGATTGTTGGAGAGAACAAAAGACAGATTATGAAACCAGTAAAATTCTAAAGTATTGTAGCGTCCCAGCTAGGTTGTAGCCGTTTTGGTTTTAAGTGACTGTTCGGTCTGATTGACGGAGGGCAGAGTACAGCATGGAAGACTGATAGCGGGGTATTGATTGATGCAGTAAGGCGGGGGGGGCGAGACGTGGGGAATGAGGGGTTGGAGAGGGTGCTAGAAAGTTGTGTTTGGGGTTACGAAGTCAGTGATTGTTCAAGTAAAACTTTTGTGACACGTTATCATGTCAGTCGCTACAGTATCAAAAAAAAGATAGAAAAGATCGCAATGCCGCAAAACAAAAGGTGATTAACCATCAGAACCAGGTGTAATTGAAAAAAGAGCAGGACAAATCGAGGTCAAAAATAAAATGCAAATAGTCGAGTCTTTTCGCATTCACATCATTCTTATGCACAAAACGTGCATTTACACAATAATAGACCATATGCTATGAGAATCTGTGGTCCCGCAACAGTTAAAGCAGTGAAAAGTTGAATTTCAAAGAATACACAGTTCAGTCAGGTGTATATTGATGACTAGCAAAATACCCGCGCTTCGCAGAAGTGAAGTACTGCCTTAAAATTTTTATTAAGAAGAAAATTAAACCTTTTTAAACTGAGGGAAAATATACCAATAATTATTTGTTAAAAATCTCTTTGTATACCATGGTCATTGTGAGTTCGGTCCTCCAGTTGTAATATGACCAAGCTGTGCGCTGAGCTTACTCTTGAGCATGCAACGTAAAGTTGGCCATGTGAACAGTAATCTTGTTTCAGATCTCACAGCTTGGAATGCTGCTGTCATAATCGGTTTGAGTTTCATGGTTTGTTTCAATTACGACAGTATTTGTAGGACTTGTGTTGAAGAGACATTCGGCATCTGTCAAGCGTTGTAAGTATACAACCGGTTTCATCGATAACTTCACATCCAGCTTTTGAGAGTTTAAACATTCATAAACATCAAAGTGTCCACTACTGAAATCGTCACCTGTGAATCTAAGATGTTTAAGAGGCATTGGCGGGTGTCGAAAGGTGTAAAATATTTGGCCATTTCGGTACACTTGAAAGCGACAACAGAATAATTCAGCAGCAGCCATCAACTCACATGCAGATCCATAGGTGAAGGGCTTAAGCATTTCACTCTTCTAGTGCTCCTGTGTAGTATAATTATCTCCTGTACCGTCATCAGTCCACACCTTAAACCTGTCCCAGTCATTCAATACATAAGACACAATGTTCCTCCGGATATCAAGAGTGAGCCTGATATGGCCGTGCAATATGTAACAAAGAGAATGGAAAAGGTTGGTGCCATCTCCGGGCATGGAAACCACTCAGTAAGTGACAGTTCTTTGATCGATGGTGATCACCTCAATAGACATGTTAATGGGGGTACGGTTGGAATGATAAAGGAAATGGGTACCTGAACAATGTAAAGTAAGTCTAAAATACCTACACAATAACTATAATCGTAATAAATGAACAATAAAACAGCGGAGAAGCCGTGGATTAAATAAAAAGGCTGTAGTTATCAGCAGGGAGACGCGAATCCCGTGGTGAAGCAAGGAAGGAAATGTAGAGACTGGAGCGACGGACGGCCTTATATAGGCAGGCAGCCAACAACGTGGGAGGCGTTGGGATGGGGGACCCAACGCCGCCTCACAGGGTGACCGAGCTGCAGGCTATTGACATATATATATGTACGTAAGTAGGATTCAATTAGTGTTGGGAACCCGCATACCAAATTTGTTGAAGATGGGCCCATAAGTAACAAAGACCATTGAAAAGTTCAGTATGGTGGCCGACAGTGGCATCATACCACCGAAATAAGTATGTACATTGGTTTCGGTTAGCGCAGGGAAGCCGCCTACCAAATTTCGTGAAGAAGGGGCCATAAATAAGAAAGTTCAACATGGCGTACGTTGTCAACCGTTATGACCGTTACGCGTAGAATTTCTAAATGAAACCTGCTTAACTTTTGTAAGTACGCTGTAAGGAATGAGCCTGCTAAATTTCTGCCTTCTAACTACATGGGAAGTTGGAGAATTAGTGAAATTGGAAAGTTCAATATGGCGGCTAACAGTGGCGTCATACCATCAAAATAAGTATGTACATCGGTTTCAGTTAGCGCAGGGAAGCCGCCTACCAAATTTCGTGAAGATGGGGCCATAAATAAGAAAGTTCAACATGGCGGATGTTGCCGACCGTTACGTGTAGAATTCCGAAATGAAACCTGCTTAACTTTTGTAAGTAAGCTGTAAGGAATAAGCCTGCCAAATTTCAGCCTTCTGCGTACACGGGAAGTTGGAGAATTAGTGATGAGTGAGTGAGTGAGTGAGTGAGTCAGTCAGTGAGTGAGTGAGTCAGTCAGTCAGTCAGTGAGTGAGTGAGTCAGTGAGGGCTTTGCCTTTTATTAGGTATAGATTACAGAGAAGCGATGCAAATTTTAACAGGCAAAAAGAAAGGCAATGTATATATTCCGTGAATAACATTACACACCAAAGGAGATCGTGACATTGATGGACTGAAAGCCAGAAGTCTATGTGACCATCATCATCGAGTCCTTCTATGAGAACCCTAAATACAACGAGGACTGTTTGATTTATGTTAGGTAGATTGCACAGAGGGGACTGGGCGGTCTCTTGGTCTGGAATCCCTACAGATTTTATTTTTTTTCTCCAGCGTCTGGAGTTTTTTTTTTTTTTTTTTTTGTTTTTTCTGCCCACCCTGGCCATTGGACCTTACTTATTCTATGTTAATTAATGTTGGCTTATTTTTATTTTTAATTGTGTCTTCTATTTTTCTATTCTTCATTTTGTAAAGCACTTTGAGCTACATTTTTTTTGTATAAAAATGTGCTATATAAATAAATGTTGTTGTTGTTGTGATATGCCATTTGTATTAAAATGCTTACAGTTTACCGTGAGAATAGCTTTTCCTATGACAATCAATAGGTCACAGGGACAAACATTAGAAAAAGTTGGATTATTTATTAGGTAAATAAACAATAGTCACTCACGGGCAGTTATACATTGCATTGTCACAATGTGTCTCCAAAAAATATTATTTTTAATGAAGCTTTAAAGTAAAAGTGCAAATACTGAAATTGAAACAATTCCAAAGAAAATTAAACTTGTATATCCAAATAACCAAACACAGGGGTTGGCGAGCAAAGCCCCCTAGTTCATATAACAGTCAAACCTGTGTTTCAGGTTACAGTGTGAAAGAAAAACCGAATTCAGATAATCTCTCTCTTATATCTATGCACTAGTGTACCACATACAGGAATTCTGGCCTAGTTTCAGAAAAGAAAACTTCCACATATCGATCTTCATAACTTAACCTCAAATATTACATTACTGAGAGAAAGCAAAGTTTTAGTCTGTTTAAAAAGCTCGAAATCAAATTGACAGAATATTATTTAAATACAAATTGAGAGACAGACATTTGCTGAATAATGCATTAAGACACTTAAACATATGCGTGTAGTTCAATACACAAAAAACACAGAAAATATACATATGGTAACGTGTCTCATACACATGGGTGTGAATCTAGATTTGCTGTTAGGATACTTTTTAGATACAAACATGCTTTCATTTATAATCAAATTTGCTGTCTTACCTGCCTTTGCCCAGGAAATTTGAAAGACAGTGGACCTGACTTATAGTCCTGTTGTTGAATCGGGTATATCAGAAGTACTGTGTAACTTGGTGGTTTTCTGTAGGCAATATTTTTTAAATCATGGGCTAATATTATCGACAGGCAGTATGGTGTAGTGGTTAAGACTTTCGACCTAGAAACTCAGTTTGTGGGTTAAAAACCCTGTTCCTAGTACTGTGTGACCGTGAGCAAGACACTTCTCCTGTCTGTGCTTCATTTGGAAAATTTAAAGAAATGTAACCAATTGTACTTCAAATGGTGCACAGTATGTCGTCACCTTGGATAAATGTATTAGTCAAATAATAAGTAAAAGTATCATTAGGTCACTGTTCAGCATGCTATACACTGTTGTCCATGAGTAAAACATTCCTGCATTAGATCAATTCCTGTTTTTTACCTACTTTTCATAGTGATTTAGCTTTTGTTTAAGGCCTTTGTAAAAATAAATTTTATATGAAAGTGTATTCTTTTGAATGTTTCCAATTTTCATTTGTTTCATCGTTCACTTAACACTAGAATTACCAAAGCCGACGAAAAAACTCGTAAATTTGGCCCACCTTAAATCCCTTTGCATCTCTCCATCAGTATCTTTTGTCTTGTAAATGTGCCGATCAAAAGAATCAGCAAGCAGCCTACTATTCCATCCCCCCACCGCCGCAGAACATGTGCAAAGTTCTCCCAGTTCCAGCCTTGATTATTTGGGAGTGAAGTGCTGGAGTTTTAGAGTGGAAATAATAGATTATTTGAAATTCATGCATTTCTTGTGTGTTCTGTTTCTACAATAATATGTGTAAACACATTGTTAAAACAGAAACATTTTTCATATTTCAGTAATAAATGACAAAATGTAGACAAACTATAAACTGTAATCAGGAGTCCCCTGGTTCGATCCTGACTGCCTAGTACTGTATATTTACCATTTTGAGTAGCGAGCTGCTTTTATTGTTACTATTATACAATAAACACATACTTTTAGTTTACGTCAGTAACAACTGGTGTACGTTTATAGTACTTGTAAAAGCTTTTTTTTTTTCTTTGTTTCACTTTTATTCTGTCACGATCACAATACATACTACCGCCCCAGCCCCACACTTCTCTCTATTCTGTGGTTTCTGTTACACACTTGTTTGCTCCTGCTCTCACTGAATATGCTCACGCCTTCTGGTCCATGATGTCAATGCAGCACCGGAGAAAAAAAGAAAGAGACAATATATGTGACATTTTGAAGAAATCATTTTATGACCTGAATAGTACCAATCCGAAAACATCATTGCATTAATGCAATATTATTTGAAAATGAACAGCGTCAGATCGGGAGTAAATTAATGCTGGCGCTGTTATAGTTAGATCAGAAAAGACGGGGGGAGCGTGATTGTGATTGAAAGAATAAAATATTAACAATAAGAGCAGCTCACTAATCAAAACGTAAATATACGAGGCAGTCAGGATTGAACCGGGGGACTCTTTGATTACAAGTTAGCAATTCTTACCGCTGCGCCACAGAAACTGTTCTATTATCCTTGAACCTTTTATGAAAGTGTTTATTTGATCTTTGGACTTCAGGCTTTATACATTATATAGTTTATGCCTACATTTTGTCATTTATTATTGAAATATGAAAAACATTTCTGTTTTAACAATGTGTTTATACAGATTATTGTAGAAACGGAACACACATGAAATGCATGTGTTCCAAATAACGATGTATTATTTCCACTCTAAAACTCTAGCACTTCACTCCCAGATAATCAAGACACGAGCTGGGAGAACTTTGAGCAGATTTTGCGGCGGTGGGGGAATGGAATAGTAGACTGCTTGCTGCTTGTCTTGATCGGCACATTTACAAGACAAAAGACACTGTCGAAGAGGTGCGAAGGGATTTAAGGAGGGTCGAATTTAGTTTTTTCGTTGGCTTTGATAATTCTAATGTTAAATACAATATTTATTATTATGTTTTTTTGTCAGTTGTATTTAGTTACCCTTTAAGATCTGTAGGTGCAAATGTACAGTATAGGCCAAAAGTTTGGACACACCTCCTCATTCAATGTGTTTTCTTTATTTTCATTACCATTTACATTAGTAGATTCTCACTGAAGGCATCAAAACTATGAATGAGCACATGTTCTCATTTCAGGTGACTACCTGTTGAAGCTCATCGAGAGAATGCCAAGAGTGTGCAAAGCAGTAATCAGAGCAAAGGGTGGCTATTTTGAAGAAACTAGAATATAAAACATGTTTTCAGTTATTTCACCTTTTTTGTTAAGTACATAACTCCACATGTGTTCATTCATAGTTTTGATGCCTTCAGTGAGAATCTACCAATGTAAATGGTCATGAAAATAAAGAAAACACATTGAATGAGGAGGTGTGTCCAAACTTTTGGCCTGTACTGTATGTGCAAAGCAGTGCTTGTAGTGAATATATGCAAGTGACAGTACTTTATGAGTACCTTATGTGTTACACTGATGTATTAACGTAAAGAGCAAGGAGCACAGAGCAGTAGTTTCCAGTGTAAACATAATTTCTGTTGCTTCCCCATTAGAAATTCAAGTGCTGTTATTTTAGATGGATGCTATAGTTTTGTGTGATTTAACTGGCATGATCAAAAGTGACGTTTTATTTATTTATTTATTTTTTTTTTGGGAAGTAGGCGTTCCTTGAAATTTGCAGCATTGCAGTTGAAGAGCCAGTTGGGGTATTTTGTTTCCCTTTGTAATTCTGAGTGCCATGAGTGAGGGCTGGAGGTCAACATAGTGGAGCAGATAAACAAGATGAACGCTGTTACGCACATAGGGTGCCAGTAGTCAACAGTAAAAAGTAGTTCTTGCTAACCATTGGTGGTGCTCAAGGAAGATGCAAAGCTCAAATGTTCTTTTTCCATTTCACTTTGTGATTGTCTGTTTTTCCTGTCCTGGACACGACCTTGTCTTCTGTGGTCCATCTACCGTATTGGTTAGTGATGCGGTTTCCATGGCCCGTCAGTCGTTTCTCAGCCCAGAACATGTAAGTTAACGTAATATTACTAAATATCAACAAAAAAGTGAGAAGTTAAGCAAAATTACACCTTTTATTGGCTGCCTATGAATATTTGCAATATGTGTGGCCCTAGGATTTCCGCGATGCGGAAAACATGGACGGAATCACAAAATTAATGCTTAAAAAAGGTAATGTGCAGAATGTAGAGACTGAAGGGGTGACTGTTACAAAACTTACCAATAAATAAATAATGTGTAGTTCTATCACTCAGATACTACTTTCTAGTTTGTTGTTTTTCAAGCGAACGCAGTTATTCCTAGAAATTCAGTCGTGCCTCTATCTGTTTGTGTGTTTCCTGTATGCTTTCTCATTAAAGGCACGTAAATTAGCTAGCTGCATGAGACCGAAATGTTGAATCAAGCCGTATCAGATACACTAACTACATCGAAAAAACTAAGAAACATGAGCTTAACTGCAAAATTGAGGGCACAACAATATCCTGGCGACTTTTACAAATCTGGACAATTTTTCTGCAAGTTTTGCCAGCATATCATAGACTGGACACTAAAAGATACTTGCAGTGACCACATCAAATCTAAATCCCATCTCAACAACTAGGAGAAATTAAGATGAAAAACTGTTCCCCTTAAGGTAGTAATAGAGGAAACAACAAAATTGTCAGATGGAAGACTTCAGTTTTTGGAAGACTTTGTGGTAATGTGAGTTAGACATACTGGTCAAAAAAATTACAAAGATGTTTCTTTTCTTTATTAAGCATTGTAAATAAGGAGGCGCGCTGCCAGAAAATGAGAGCAGTCTTTGTCAGACTCATTTGTCCCATGTCTTTAAACAGCATATGAATGCCATTCTTTGAAAGATTCATGGCAGTAAAATTATGTTGTAGTTGATGAAACAACTGATAGCCGAGACCACATAGTTCTCAACATAGTGATAGATGAGTAAACATTTGGCTGTATGGTAATTCTTTTATATAATCAGTTGTAATTGTATATGAATATATATTTTAATATTTTTTCCCATAGAAAAATGTTATTAGTTAACGGCTCTGGTTAACGGGTTCCTTTTTAAAAAGTAACAACTATGTTTCTGGATTTAATAAATGTTTTGCCTCTCAGTGACAAGGCATGCAAGGTCCATATTTGACTCTCCCATTATAAACTCGGCATCAACAAACCTGGGCAGAAGAGAAGGCTTTTCCTCAAATGCAACGAGCCCTTAAAAGTGGGTCTCTTTCTTTTTTTCTGTTTAATTCCTGGATTTAGTGTCTTGCAGGTTAGTTTGCTTTTGCTATGTAATTAATTATTTTAAGATATGCGGTAGATGAAGCTACAGATGTAATGATGCACGTTTCCAATCTGTAAACATTTAAGGTTTAAGAATCATTAGTAATTATTCACATAATTACAATTACAGGAACAGAAGTCCAGTACTTTTTTGCAGATGTTATGTTTATGGAGAGCTGCACCTTTTCCACCTTTTCACAGGTAGCATTTCAGTCCCTTCACAACTACAAGCTGAATCGTAATGACATTTAAGCAGTGGTTTTAGACAATGCATCATACTGTCTGAAAGCATTTCAGGAAGTTTTAAAAGGGGTTATGCCTTACCGTGTACATTAAGCATGCTTGTGTCATGTCATCACTTTGGTTGGAGAGACCTGCCAGCACTATGCAACAACAATATTTATTTAAATAGCACATTTTCATACAACTGATGTAGCTCAAAGTGCTTTACATAAAGAAGAAACAGAAAATCAATTAGAAAATGGAATTAGGGAACACTAATTAACATAGAGTAAAAGTAAGGTCCGATGCCCAGGGAGGACAGAAACAACAAAAAAAAACTCCAGATGGCTGGAGAAAAAAGTAAAATCTGTAGGGGTTCCTAGGCCATGAGACCGGCCAGCCCCGTCTAGGCATTCTACCTAACATAAATGACCTCACAATCAGCTCTCATTGTATTTAGGGTTCACATGGAAGAACTTGATGATGAAGTTTATGTGGACTTCTGGCCTTTAATCCATCAATGTAGGGACATCACGGTGCTTTGAACAGGTGATGGTGGTGCCAATCGCTACCACAGAAAACCTTTTAAAGAACAGAAGAGAAAGTAGGGGATAGTACGGATTATGGAGCCACCAGGAATGATATTGATAATTAAATGCATATACAGATTATCAGGATTAAAATAAAATGAAGCTATGAGTAATCCATGTTAAAATAATGAGTTTTTAGCAATTTTTTTTTTTCTCGACTGTATTAGCATGGCGAATTTCTATTGGTAAGCTATTCCAGATTTTAGATGCATAACAGCGGAAGGCTGCCTCACCACTTTTACGTTTAGCTCTTGGAATTATAAGCAGACACTCATTTGAAGATTGCCAAGGTAAAATGTGAAGATATCGGATATAGCAAGATTATTTAAGGCTTTGTAAACTGTAAGCAGTATTTTAAAGTCAATTCGAAATAACACAGGTAACCAATGTAGTGACATGAAAACTGGATAGATGTGCTTGGATTTTCTTTTCCTAGTTAAGATTCTAGCAGCTGCATTCTGCACTAGTTGCAATTGATTGATGTCTTTTTTGGGTAGTCCTGAGAGGAGAGTGTTACAGTAATCTAGCTGACTGGAAACAAAGCGTGAACTAATTTCTCAGAATCTTGAAATGTTATAAGAGGTCTTGAAATGTTATAAGAAGTTTTGCTATAGTTCTTAAGTAAAAAAATGCTTTCCTAGTAATCTGATTAATATGTGATTTAAAATTCAGGTCAGAGTCAATAGTTACCCCTAAATTCTTTACCTCCATCTTGACTTTTAATACTGATGCATCAAGTTTATTTCTGATAATCTCATTATATCCATTTTTGCCAATCACTAAAATTTCTGTTTTCTCCTTATTTAGTTTGAGAAAATTACTACTCATCCATTCAGAAGCACAAGTAAGACATTGTATCAGTGAATCAAGAGAGTTGGGGTCGTCGGGGGCTATTGATAAATACAGCTGTGTGTCATCAGCATAGCTGTGGTAGCTCACTTTATGCCCCGAGATAATATGACCTAATGGAAGTATGTAAATCGAAAGGAGCAGTGGACCCAGGAGAGATCCTTGTGGAGCACCTTATAGAAATAGCATGTGTCTTTGAAGTATAATTGCCACAACTAACAAAGAATTTTCTACCTGCCAGGTAGGACTCAAACAAATTTAAGACAAGGCCAGAGAGGCCCACCCATTGACTAAGGCGGTTTCTAAGAATATTGTGATCAATGGTATCAAACGCGGCACTCAGATCTAGGATCGAGGATGAGAACAGATAAACAGACTCTGTCTGCCTTTACCCGGAAGTCATTTACAACTTTAACGAGTGCAATTTCTGTACTGTGATTTGTTCTGAAGCCCTATTGAAATTTATCAAGAATGGCATGTTTATTGAGGTGGTCATTTATCTGCATAATGACTGCCTTCTCTAGGATATTACTTAAGAAAGGTTAGAAATAGGTCTAAAATTTTTAAAAGCAGAGGAGTCAAGATTATTTTTCTTCAGCAAGGGTTTTACTACAGCAGTCTTTTAAGACAGTCTGGGAAGACCCCCGCATGTAATGACGAGTTTACTATATCAAGAATACTATCAATTAGTACGCCAGATACTTCTTTGAAAAAAACTTGTTGGTATTGGGTCAAGGACGCAGGTGGATGGTCTCATTTGAGAAATTATTTTATGTAAATCAGATAAATCTATCCTGGTGAAAGAATTTAATTGGTTTATAATAGAGTACTGGGGTTTAAGAGGATTAGTGTTGGGGTGATGTACTATTTTATTTCTAATATCGTTAATGTTTTGATTAAAAAATCCACCAAAGCCTCACAAGTTTCACTGGAAGTGTTTCGAAGGCATTCCATTGAGAGACCAGGGTTTATCAGATGATCAATTGTAGAGAATAAGATTCTGAGGTTACTAGCATTATTTGTAATCCTAGAGAAGTAACACTGGCTCTCAAGACGGACTATGTTGTTGTATTCTGTTATTTTAACCTTCAATATCTCATAGTGGATAATCAGTTTAGTTTTTCTCCATCTACGCTCCGCTCTCTTGCATGTTCTCTTTAGATCAGACACTCTTTGAGTCTTCGATGATATAAAAGTGCTAGAAGATTATTTTTTTTTGGAAATTTTTACAAAAAGTAGGATTGAGAACAAGTCGACCCCCACCCCTGAGAGAGAGAGAGCAAGGCCAACTGAGTAAAACTTAAGGCTTGTAAACATACCTAAACTGATAAGTTTGATAAGCCAATAGACATGAATGGAGAAGAAAAAGAAATACAGAAATAATTGTTTCCTTTGTGCTTTAAGAGCTTATTCTAAAATATTACTGATTAGCTCCTGCCATGTTTTGAAAAAAATCTGTACAGATCCTCTGAGTATTTGATTTTTTCCAATTTCAAATAGTATAAAACATCGGTTTCCCACTGACTTAAAAGAGGAGAGTTAGGATTTTTCCAGTTTAGCAAAATAAGTCTGTGCCAAAAGTGTAGTGAATGCAATCACAGTTTGTTTGTCCTTCTCCACTTTAAACCCATCTGGAAGAACCCCAAACACAGCTGTTAATGGGTTAGGAGGGATTGTGAGACCAAGGCTGTCTGAAAGATAATTAAACATTTTGGTCCAGAATGATGTTAATTTGGTGCAGGCCCAAAACCTGTGACCCAGTGAGGCTGGGACTTGATTGCAGCGTTCGCAGGTTGGATCTTGCCCTGGAAACATTTTGGAGAGTTTTAGGTGAGACAGATGTGCTCGATATATAATTTTGAGTTGAATAATTGTATGCTTTGCGCATATGGAGCTCGAGTGAATTCTCTGCTTTGCTAGTTTCCACTCCTTTTCTGATATATTAATTGAGAGATCTTTTTCCCAGTGTTCTCTTGGATCTTTGAAAGGAAGGGACTGTAAAATAATTTTATTCAGGGTGCGGCAGAAATAACTCCCACATTTCAAAGGGGGATTGAAAAAAAATGCTACGATGTATCACCAAAAACTTTTTATTTCCCAAATGTAGATATAAAAATGTTTTTTTAGTTTAAGTTTTAAAAATTATATCGTCCAAATAGTGGCCTTGACGGCTGATACAAATTTTGAGTTGTTCTTGGAAGTTTTCCATCACTCTCACTAGCATGTCGAGTGAAATTCCTTCAATTTCTTCTTGAATTGCCTGCTTTAGTTGGTTCAAGGACTGAGGACGATGTTTGAAAACCTCCTGTTGCCCTTACTCTTTGAACCCACAGCAAAATAATTTTCCAGTCTGGAACACTTTTTCATTAGCACGTAAACCAAACTGCGTCCAAAACACCCTCTCCGTCACAGTTAGAGATTCGCCATTTTTGAAAAAAGCCTCCACTACAAAGCCTCGGTGCTCACCTGACCATGGCATGGTGACGACTGAAAACTTTTATTATGTACTGTGCCTAATTGAACAGACCGCACCCCTCTACCTGCTTTGGGGACCCCACAGTGATTTTTCGAAATGTGTGAGTTATTTCTGCTCCACCCTGTATATTGCAGAGATGGTGTCCGAGTCCCTGAAATTGAGCAGTATTTTTTCCAGCAAAGTGCTAGAAGATTTAACTGTTGTTTCAGGTGCAACTATGTCAGCAGCAGCTCTCATTTTAGTGTTAAAGTTTTCCACCTTGCTATTTACATTATCCTCGCTATTGTAGTAACCACTACAAACGGACTGGTTGCTTAGAATGTTTGTAAATGTTGAAACTGCTTTTCGTGAATTTTTTCTACCATTATTTCTATATTAAATGGTAAGAGAAAATGGTCTGATAGACCAATATCAGTAACCTGCTTCACATGAACTTTTAGTCCTTTAGTAATTACTAAATCTAACATCCAGGAGGTTCATGAATTCTTTTACTTTCTGGTCACACCGATTATGAAAGTTTGAAGTCACAAACTATTAGGAATGTGTCATAGTTCATAATTACAGTTGACACCAAGTTTAAGAATTCCTCAAAGAAAGACGCATTGTATTTAGGAGGTCTATACACGGACAATACTAGACACTGAGAAACTTCATGAATAACAATGGCAAGATGCTTGAAGGACTTGAATTTGCCAAAGCCGACATCTTTACACTTTAACCGACTTAGAGTAAATACAGTGGTGCTTGAAAGTTTGTGAACCCTTTAGAATTTTCTATATTTCTGCATAAATATGACCTAAAACATCATCAGATTTTCACTCAAGTCCTAAAAGTAGGTAAAGAGAAACCAGTTAAACAAATGAGACAAAAATATTATACTTGGTCTTTTATTTATTGGAATTGGTATTTCCGGCGCCACATCCAAGTGGCAGCCTTTCCAGCAGCTCCGTATATGACTTTATCTTTTTACCTTTTTATCTCTATTTTTCTCTGTTTCACTGATCACTTCTATCCACTATCATCTTTTATGTGGAATTGCTCCCTGGACACTTTTTACTATTTGACATGGATTTTTACACTCCGAGAATCGCCTATTCAAGTAGTCAGCTTAAAGCACTGAGAAGAAATGCTTATGCCGGTGTGGTTCCTTATTTACCTGACGAGGTAAGAAGACTATCTATCTATCTATCTATCTATCTCTATCTCTATATCTCTATATCTCTATATCTCTATCTCTCTATCTCTCTATCTCTATCTCTCTATATCTATCTCTCTATATATATCTCTCTATCTATCTATCTATATCTATCAAAATGATCAAATATTACATATTTGTGAGTGGCAAAAGTATGTGAACCTCTAGGATTAGCAGTTAGTTTGAAGGTGAAATTAGAGTCATGTGTTTTCAATCAATGGGATGACAATCAGGTGTGAGTGAGCACCCTGTGTTATTTGAAGAACAGGGATCTATCAAAGTCTGCTTTTCACAACACGTTTCTTTTTTACCTTGGCAGTCTGCATTAGCAAAGCTGTAATTCGGAGGCACAGATTTAATTAAAACAGCTGCACCATCAGAGCTAAGCCACGTTTCACTTAATGCAATAAAATACATTTTGCTATCACCATCGTTGATGGAAAACGTCATGTTTGTTAATGCTCTAACATTTAATAAAGCCATATTTAATGTCTCGGAAGAATAGAACTGAACTGTAGGAGCATTATGGGTATTCGAGATAGAAATTAACTGATTTTTATTAGAGCTGCTCTGTGCGTATTTTCTATTTAATCTATAGTCTGTTTTAAATGACAGTAAAACCTCTGGTCACGAACGTTTCCGAACACATACAAATCGGGTTATGATCCAAAAGTTTGCCAAAATTTTTCATCTGTTCTTGACCACACAATCTTGTGGCGAACTAAAACACTGGCGGCCAGTTTCCCTACGCACGTTCATATGCACCAATGATCTCCCATTCTCCGTTTCCCATTTTCTTTTGTTTGCGTATACAGGGCCTGCAGCTGATGTTGCAAAAGGAGTTACAATGTTAACCAAGCAGAGGCCTCAAGAGGTAGAAAACTGTTCCTAGTGTGGTTGAATGAGAAGGAACTTGCAGGGGATAGCGTAAGCGAAGCGATCATATGTAAGAAAACCAATAAGATTCATGGTGATTTGCTGAAAAAAAAATCCTCCTTCGAGTGGCAGGTGAGGAATTTAAGGCAAGTTGAAAATGGTTTGAAAGGTTTCGCAAGAGAAGTGGCATTTAAGTTTTTTCCCCGTGCGCTTAAAACTCATAAAAAAAGTGTTTACAGTAGCTGTCCGTAAGGGTCTAGTGTGAACTCTTACAATGTTAGTTTTCTCTGTTGTTCAAGGTTTTCTCAGTGTTACTCAATTGTTTTACATTTAGTTTACTATTACACTGTGCGTTCTATGGTATAGTTAACTATTTTTATGCTTAAAAAATCTATATTTACATACAGTTCATACGGTCTGGAATGGATTAATTGTATTTACATACAATCTTATGGGGAAATTACGTTTGGATCATGTCCAGAGTTTTGGAATGAATTATGGTCGTGACCAGAAGTACCACTGTATTTGTATTTATGCTGCACTGTCTAGATTTTTACATGCATTGAGGTTAGTTCTTATTGTATTAAAGCATTGCACTTTTGAGGAAGCATTCTTGAAAGGGTTAGGGGTAACAGTAAAGAGTCAAGAGAGACTAATTACCTTAGAGATGTTTTTGAAGAGGACCTGTGCACCGAATCTATTTGGATGCAGACCATCCCGCTTGGAGAAACGTGGCCTCTCCCAGAAATGGTCCCAACTATGTACGAAACCGATATTTTGTCCCTCGCAGAAGCCTTTAAGCCAGATGTTTAATCCCAGCAGACGACTGTAATACTCATTCGATCTTCTAATGAGAGGTGAGGGACCCGAGATGAAAATTCTTGCAGCCGGGGTTTATCTGTTCTCATCACTAGTGATGTGGGTAAAGTCTGCCTTCTTCAAGAAGCCTGCCAGGAACCCCTGAGGTAGGAAACACCAGGTGGAATAGCTGCTTCGAATCAGTAGGGTACCTCTCTGAACATATTCTCCTCTACAAAAAGTTATTTCTGGCTGAGCACACATCAGCTCAGTTTGTAACAAATATCCTAGACCCTAAAAGTGAAGTTCACCTTCATTTTAGAAGGATGCATCAAGCTAGTAACAGCTCGTATAATTCTCAGGGGGCCCCTCACTGTCCTACAGCTGTCTCAGCATACGGTATTATGGAGGATCTGGGGCCTCATATTTAAACAGTACGTACGCATAAAAATGTTGCATACACCCGTTTCTATGCTCACATTACGATGTATAAAAACTAAACTTGGCATAAAGCCATGCACATTATCAAACCAGGTCAAACAATTGCGTACGCACATTTTCAGCTCAGTTTTATAAACGGGTGGCACCCAGCGTCAAAGCAGTACTGCTGTTTCTGTGTGGTTTCCCGTTATTTATTTGATTCACATCCCTGACGCGGCTTTACCAAATACACTGAAATTAACCACATATTTTTTATTTTATGGCATGTGATTGTTTTCAACCAGAAACAATGTAATGATGCATGATATGGTCAAACTATTCCAAATACCATAGCTGCTTTAGCATTGTTACTCTCATTCAATGCAGCATTGAGGGTATTTTAACCCACTGTATCTGAGTGTGGAATCACATCACAGCTCTACAGCAGATTGTGTCAAGAGCAGAGAGAATTCTAGGCCTACAGCATTTAGCACATGCTGCCTCAGCCGTGTGCACAGTGTATTTGAACTTTTCCTATTCAGCAAACAGTTTCATCCCAAGAGCTCTAAACGCACTCAATCCATCAGATGCTCCCATTAGAAGTGTTTGTACTTATAAGTGCAATTACCTCACTGTAAACTTGCATTACAGTTGTAATATTGCACAGCCTGAGCCACTTATGCTTTCATATTATATATTTTCATTGTTTTTTATCATATTATTATTATTGTTGTTGAAAATAAGTTTATGGAGGATTTGCATATTGAATCTCATTGTACCACACAATAGCAATAAAGGAATTCAATTCAACAGAAGAGAGCATCTATTTACAGATGATGATGACTGGCTTCTAAATCTATTTAGATGTCTAAGCACTATCTTCTTGGAGTTCTGTGTCATTTTTAAGATGAAATGCAGTAAAGTATGTATATTACATTATACAGATACATTTTTACCTTAATTTAAATAATGTGTACTGTTATTAATTAAACGTGTGGACAGCGGTAGTGATGAACTGGAAAGCTCCGTTCAGGGATTGTTTCTGCCTCCCATGCTGTATGCTTGCAGGGACTGGCGCCCCCCAGATAGATGGATGGATGGAATAATTAAACATGTACAGTGATCCTTCACTATATCGCGTTTCGACTTTCGCGGCGTCACTCCATCGCGGATTTTAAATGTAAGCATATCTAAATATATATCATGGATTTTTGCTGGTTCGCGGATTTCTGCGGACAGTGGGTCTTTTAATTTATGGTACATGCTTCCTCAGTTTGTTTGCCCAGTTGATTTCATACAAGGGACGCTATCGGCGGATGGCTTAGAAGCTACCCAATCAGAGCATGTATTACATAAAACTCCTCAATGATATATGATATGCTTCTCGCATGATGCTTGATTGTTTGCTTTTCTCTGTCTCTCTCACTCTCTCTGCCTGACGGAGGGGGTGTGAGCAGAGGGGGGCTGTTTGCACAGAGGCCGTTTGCCTAGAGGATACGGACGCTCCTCTAAAAAATGCTGCTTTATCGCAGTGCTTCGGCATACTTAAAAGCCCAAAAGCACGTCTTTGATTTTTTGATTGTTTGCTTTTCTCTCGCGCTCTCTCTCTCTCTCTCTCTCTCTGACATTCTCTGCTCCTGACATGCATTCTTTGAAGAGGAAGATATGTTTGCATTCTTTTAATTGTGAGAAAGAACTGTCATCTCAGTCTTGTCATGGAGCATAGTTTAAACTTTTGAGTAAAGGGTGTTATTTCATGTCTAGAGGGCTCTAATAATGTTAACAGTGTGGGAGAGTTTATAAGGGCTTAAAATATATAAAAAATAACCATACAAACATATGGTTTCTACTTCGCGGATTTTCATCTATCTATTCTGGAACGCAACCCCCGCGATCGAGGAGGGATTACTGTACTACAAAGATATTTCAATGTTCTGTAAACTTTTTTGAAGAATCTGCATTTTCAGCTTAAAGATGGCTTGACATTTATTAAAGAGCTGATTGTGTGGCGATTAGTTACTTGGAGATAGAAAAGGAAGGACAGGAATTGGGGTTTAGTATGTTTAAAAGAGACAGTACTGCTGCAATAAATTATTTCATTGAGAGTCGTACGCAGTATCTTGCAGGAGGCAAGAACAATCTCTGGACAGGGTGTCAGCTCATCTTTGTGACTGTGGCCCAAAGTTTAATGCATGTTTTAATTCATTTCATCATGAAAATGATATCAAGTATACATTCTGGTATTTGCATTTTTTTTTTTTTACAGAGCTACCTGTTCAAAGGCGTATACAGGGTGGAACTGCAAAATAAGACTGGGATTTATGTAGCACTTTGTTTATGCTATCTGAATTTTTGTGCTGTTGTCCGTACACCATTTAGTGTGATTTTTAGGGCATGAGGCCCCTGGGCTACCTGATAAATGGAACTGCATTTCACTTGTGCTAGTGTGCTGTTGCATTTAAAGGAATGTAAAGTGCATTTCATTATTGTTTGTTTTGTTGTAGCTGTTGCTACTTATAGTTAAAAACGTAAAAACACAAAAATCTGAATCAAGGAAAAATAAAACCGTGAAAACCAAAAATAAAAAAAAAACAAAAAAACGATTCCATAAGGTCCTAAATATGCAAGTTTTCAAGGCAACTCAGGCCCCTTCTTCAGGCAAGATGTAATAGAGAAACTGGAGTTACCTGTGCTTTTATATAGACATTAGGACAGATACAGCATTGAAAAACCTTTAAGTGAGACACCTTAGATGTAAAAATTAATAGACCTCTCCAGGCTAAGATTTATTTAGCAAGACAGGATAACAATGTATAGTCAAGATCTTTTGATAACTGTTGACTTTTGAAGTTTCTGATGAGTTCTTCAAAACAATGTGGATCTTTAGTCAGGTTCTGGGACAGTTCAAGAGATTTAAACAATCCTCATATCTGGCGCTAAATCTCTTGTCTCTTTTAGCACAAGTTTAACTTCCCATTCTTTTCTTTCATGCTGTGTTCTGAAGTTGCTCATAAGCACTGTGACTTTAAAGTCCCTCTCACAGTGTCCAGGGCTGTTGAAGTGGGCTGCAACAGGAGCATCTGTGTTGCCATGTTTAATGTTGAACCTGTGTAAATTCATTCTTTGTTGGAGTGTTTGTTCAGTTTCTCCCACATAGAGTGAAGTGTCCGAACATTTTATACAGAGAATTAGGTAGACCAGATTAGATGATCTGCAGGAAAATTATCCCTTTATGCGATATTCTAGTCAGCAGTGTGGTATAACTACACACTCTGTATCATAAATATAAGGATATGTTTTACATCTTTTGTGTAAGCAGGGAGATGTTCACTTAGGGAGCTTCAGACAATTAGTTGCTTCAGGTTTGATGGTTGTCTGTATGCCAGGAGGGGTGGATATAAAAAATACATTTTTCTGCGTTTTGGAATTCCTTAGCATTGGCTGAAGTTCCTTTATAATTTTTTGAAGTGCTTCAAGATGTGGGTTATTGGTGACAACAAGGGGAGTGCGGTTCTTGTCTTTGTTTTTATATTCCAGAAGGTTGGCTCTTGGTATGGCAGCAGATCTACTTATTTGAGTGTCTGCTTTGGGGGCATAACCTTGTCTGATGTAATCTTGTCTAAGCTCCTGCAATTGTTTATCCTGGTCTGTCAGGTATGAGCAAATATGGCTGTAACGTATTGCTTGGCTGAAAATAATATGCTTGGGGTGGAAGCTATCACTTCTAAGGTAAGTCCGTCTGTTTGTGAAAAACAGAGGTTACGAGGGTGTTATCTTTCAGTTGAATAGTGGTATCAAAGGAAGCTGACTTCTGTTTTTAAGAAATTAAGCTTCAGCTTTATGTTGGGATTGAAAGAATTATATTCATTTTGAAAATGGAGGAGGTCCGTCTTATTTGCAGTCCAGCTTATGAAGATGTCTTTGTAACAGAGATACATTGGTTTTAAGATGCATGTTGACATAAAATCTTACTCCAATCATGCCTTAAAAAGGTTTGTATAGTGAGGTGCAAACAGACAGCCTTTTCCAGTCCTCATTTGTTGCAAGTAGAATAAATTGTGTGTCGGAGTGAATTTTATCATTTGTATAACTGACTCTGTGGGTAAATCATGTTGTTTAAAGGTACATTTCACATGCCATTATGCCATCATCATGGGGGATGTCTGTGTAAAGTGCCTCAACATCCATTGTGGCCAGTAAGGTTCCCTCATGTAAGGCGCCATTAGCAGACAGTTTTTTAAAAGAAATTAGTGGTGTCCTGGATGTAGCTGGTTGTATTGCGGGTGAGGGGTTTAAGGATGTGTCTCAAGAACAGGGATGCCGCTGCTCAAGAACTGAGTCTGATAGCAGCATGTTAAAATGTTGCCATTGAAATCTTTCCTGAGTTTCATATATATTAATATTTTTACATTTAATGCTTTTATATAACAGTATACCAGAAGTATATAGTGGGTTTACATTAGCTTCTTAATCTTACTTTACTGTCATTTAAGATTTTATCACGTATTTTTATATTTATATACACATGCATCATGGGTTTTCTTAATAATGGTGATGATGGCTAGTTTTTCAGATAGAACACTAATTTTGGAAAAAAGGAGAGAAATATTTGTGTTATGTGTAAATTGTATTATAAATATTTGTATGTTAGTGTAATGGGCTAGAACTCTGTATGCAACACTCGGTGTGTTGCTTAGTGTAATGGGCTATAAACCAGTGTTTTAAAGAAAAGACAGAATTTCTGGAAAATTCAGCTACAGGTTATTGTTGATGGCTATCTACAGGACATACATATTTATCTGTCTTGCTAAAGAGTCACCTGCTTTGAATAGTCAGACTGCTTTGATTTAGTATCTCATCTACATACAATGTGGGGATACAGAACTGTCTGCTTCCTTGGAAAATTGGTTTCTAATCAAGTACTCAAAGTAAATGTGTTTTCACTTTTTGTTATGCAGAGGAAATTGGCTTGCACCATTGTTTTCACTGATTGCCATGTTGATTTATGCAGAAATTGAAGTATATATGTATTTCTGGGAAAAGGAGAATAAAGAGAACAGAAGTATGGTTTGAGACTCGGGACTGCTGTCTCTTTTATGCTTTACACCATATCGCTGTGGCTACACCCTGTAGCAACAGTGCCTTGTACCTGGCCCAGGTTCCCCTAGGCCTGAGGTCGGTAACATTAGTAATTTACTGTATTAAGAACAGTGACGCAACTTTTATAGGTGTTCCATAGCTTTATTGTAACAAATAAATAGGACACATTATTAAACACTACATTTTAAATTTTTTAAATATTCCAGCACTAAATGATTTCATGTTGATTTTTTTGAGTGGTTTCCTGCTCAGTTTAGGTTGTACTGTATTTCAGTGTGTAAAGAGAATGCAGAATATGCAGTTTGCAATACAAAATGCATTTTTCATTATATTTAAAGTTAATGATCACAATTGTAAAGTCAAAGGCAAGAATTGCCAAGTATTCATTTTGTCGTTGTCATGCAGTCCTATTAAAATGTGCAGTTCATTGCATGCAACACATAAATGTGCAGCCTATACAAATTAATATTGTATGTAATAAGTTAAAGGAAACCACAATTCAGTGTGTGTTGCTTTTGGCCTAACCCCTCCAATCCAGGACAAGATTACAGATCAACATATTACATTCAAATCTGATTGAAGCTCTCATTTTTACAATGCGTGCTACAAGGTGAAATTACTGCGGTGGGTTGGTACCCTGCCTGCGATTGGTTCCTGCCTTGTGCCCTGTGTTGGCTGGGATTGGTTCCAGCAGACCCCCGTGACCCTGTGTTCGGATTCAGCGGGTTGGAAAATGGATGGATGTATGGAAGGTGAAATTATATTTATACTCAAAATTTCCATTATTACTACTAATTCCCATTTGAATTAAAAAAATTCAGTTTCTTGTAAAATTGTGGTTTGCTTTGACCATCAAGAAAAGCCAAGATCAGTCAGTAGAAAAAGCAAAAATTGATCTGCAACAGGAATGTTTTACTCATGGCCAATTGTATCTAGCAAATTCCAGAGTAACCAGCACCAGGGAACTAATATTAGCTACACAGTACTTTTTATACTTGCAGTTAACTAGGAGGACTATAATCAAAGCCCATTGTCTTAGAAAATGTTCCAAGCAAGCTGGGTAAAACAGCTAGTTTATGCTATATCAAATATATTCAGTTCTTGGTGCCTGATTATCATCTCAATTCTGCCTTTTTACTTAAAAAAAAAAAATCAGTTAACCCTTATTATATACACAACAAACTTATGATCCTAGTCACCCATATAGCTTTCAGGAAGGTTACAGGGATTTTAGGGATTTTGGTCCACATTGACTTGATAGCATCCCATGGTTCCTGCAGATTTTTCACATATAAATTCATCCATTGAACCTCATTTCCAGTGGTTCTCTGAGTTTAGAACTTGTACTTGACTTCTCATATTAACAAGGAATGTAAATATAAAAAAATGTATAAAACTATGAATCCCCTGGAAGTCTTTCCAGTCTTTTATGCAAGCCATCTTATATTTAAGTCTGTTTAATTCAGCATATAAATTAGTAACTGTGTATTAAAATGTGCAGTAATGTGTCATATTTAAGTTGTGTGGATTGTGGAGTATTGTTCCTTTTTCTTGTAGAAATAAATATGCAATGTTAATGGGTATGCTTATAATTGTGCATAAAAGTATGTGTTGTTTTTATTTATTCCTTTGTCTATCTGTCATTCAGTCATTATGAACTAAGTGGCAGAACTGCAATAACCAGTACTCCCTTTTCTACAATATTTATTCATTTTGAAAGATTTTTTCTTTCCATTATAAATATGTTCAAATATACTTTGCATATCCAGACTGTATACTGTAATACTACATTTTTGACAATAGTAATCTCTGGTATTTACAGTACCAATTACATGTGTTATTCCATGCATGTTGAACACATGGAGTGCCTTCTAAAGGGAAGTGTAGAATTATACTGCGCACCCAGTCTGGAAAATGTTCCCTGAGTGGATATGGAAAATAGGGATAGGAAAGTTGGGCCAGCCTTGCTCAACATATTACCAGTTGACAGAAAATGAGGTGTAAATATGAATATTTATGCTCACACACTGTATATTCATCCAGGTATATAGCATCATGCAGATATAGCTTTCTCTGTGCTCAGGTGTCTTAGAGGATGCACTATCAGCAATTCTTAGTTGTCCATGGCTCTCTTCTTTTGCAGATCTGCCTATGTCTCTTATGGGGGTCTTCTGATGCGACTCCAGGGTGATGCTAACAACCTGCATGGCTTTGAGGTGGACTCCAGAGTTTACCTGTTAATGAAGAAGCTGGCATTCTAAAAAAAAAAAAAAACTTTTTTTGCTGTCATCATTTTCTTTTTCCCAGAAGAGAAGCACCAATATCTGTAAAGGGATCAAGGCTGTACACAGTTCATTTACAGTAATTATGTTGATGGCCAAGACGGCTAACTTTGGATGCAACAAACAGCAGATACATAATGGCAGTTTCTCATGCAGTTTTTTATTTTAAAAAGGACATGAATGGAAAAATGACACTGATATAAACTCTCATAACTGAACATGTTTTCCATTGTAAATAAACTTTTCTTAAATAATAAATTGCTGCACATTTTTTTGCTGTATTAACTAATCACATCTTGGTTTTGGATAAATGTATAAACGAGGGAACTTTGCAGAAAATCCGTGAAAACTGTGCTTACTTAAAGCTTTGTTTATCCAGGTAAACCAAATGCTAATGCTTTGAACCATGAACAGTTTTGAGCCAAGCAGAAAAAGCTTGGTCTCCTTCTGCACTGGTTTCATTCCAGACATATGCTTTTATAGAGTAAATTTATTCAAGGTAGACGTACCCTGCTGCAAATACTGAAAGGTTTATTGCTGCATTCTTAAAGTGACAAAAGTTTTTGTTCTGTATCCATTAAACATTGCAAAAGCCATTATCGCTAGAGTTTCTATTGAATTTTTATGGCAGAGACCAGAACTAACATTCAGTTTTAAATTGAAGGCGCCTGGGGTTCAGTTCTGTGGTGTGTCTGTTTTCATTTTACAGGAAGTGAGCAAATATTTGCAGTATTACAATTGTTACAGAGAAGGTGGGAGGTTTTGATTGAATTGTGATCATATTTGGATCCATTTTATCATAAAGTGCACAGTATTCTTTACATTCTTTAGTTATTTTAAATTTATATACCAAAAATGAGTGTATGACTTTAGCTTTCATGTATGAATCAGCCATTTGTTGAAAGCATACACACTGATAAGTCTACTCCAAATATACTTAGAGTGCATATTGCCACC
Source organism: Polypterus senegalus (assembly GCF_016835505.1). Taxonomy (NCBI): domain Eukaryota; kingdom Metazoa; phylum Chordata; class Cladistia; order Polypteriformes; family Polypteridae; genus Polypterus; species Polypterus senegalus. The sequence goes on from NC_053154.1 coordinate 187,836,436, forward strand.
TAGATACAGACATAGCAGCAATATTTTATTGATTGCAGTTCAACCCTAAGACAACAAAGTTAAGTGTTTTTAATTGTATAATTCAGGTATCATTAAGAACATTTTTTACTCTAAGTTTCACTTCAGTGCACAGGAAAAACTAATGATTAAAAAACATGGAACAGGCTGCTAATATACAAAATTATATATAGCAAAGAAAATTCAGGAAAACTATAACTCTGCTAAAACATTATATCAAAGTATATATTTCTGATGTAGAGGTCAAAATAATATAACATGAATCAAAAGAAACCCATGTTATATGAGTGACAAAAATCTAATAGAGATTCATAGAGACAAAGTCAAACAGCAAAAATACAATACTGAGTGAAAATAGTAGACAAGTACTCACAGTTAATAAAAAATAGAGCAGGGGAATAATAAATACAATTCATGGAAGAAAAAAACAAATATATTACAAATAATTAAGGGTGTTATAAAACTATATATACACTTTAAATGTAATGACAGAACAAGTAAAAATATTTGCAATAGCAGTAACTGAAAATAATAAGACAATTGCACATATTTCTATTAAATATATAAAAAATAACATGCAACAGAAAAAAATTTAGTATACCGAGTGGGAGCTGAATTATTTAAACATAGCAGAAAAAAAATTTACTTTCTTGTCAGTAGAGGTAAAAATACATATTTGACAGTAAACAAACTAAAACAATGCTTTTTTATGGAAGTTGTGACATTGAGGAAAGTTTGGACACTGTTAAAGTTGTAAGGTCTTAGAACTCATTACATCGTTATTCTGGTCTAGCTTAGCTTAAGTGTTAGTTTGATTAAAGGTTGTCATTATGAATTGTCAGCTGATGAGAATTCCAGAGGCTTATAAACTCTTGACTCCTTCAACATTGTGCAACAGTCAGCCACCATGGGCTCTCTTAAGCAACTGATTTAGGATCTGAAAAATAAAGTAGTGGATGCCTACAAAGCCAGGGGAAGGCTATAAAAGTATATCAGAGTGCTTGTTTTAGTGTATTTGATTTTGAAGTGTTTACTATTTTTTTTTACTTCAGATGTCAAAAAATGTAATTTAGACAGGACATTTACATGGAACTGTTAGTGTATATGCATATGCAGTATATATACTGTGTGTGTGTATGTATGTATACAGTACTGTGCAAATGTTTTAAGCAGGTGTGAAAAATGCTGTGAACTAAGAATACTTGCACAAGTAGAAGTGTTAACAGTCTATTCTTATCAATTAACAATGCAAAGTTAATGTACAGAAGAGAAATCAAATCAATATTTGGTGTTACCACCCTTTGCCTTCAAAACAGCATTAATTATTTTAGGTACTTGCACACAGTTTTTCAAGGAACTCGGCAGGTAGGTTGCTCCAGACATCTTGAAGAAGTAAACACAGATCTTCTGTGGATGTAGACTGCCTCAGATCCTTCTGTCTCTTCATGTAATCCCAGACACACTCGATGATGTTGAGATATGTGTGGGCCATACCATTACTTCCAGGACTCCTTGTTCTTCTTTATGCCGAAGATAGTTCTTAATGCCATTTGGCTGTATGTTTTGGGTTGTTGTCCTGCTGCAGAAAAAATATGGACCCAATCAGATGCTTCCCTGATGGCATTTTACGATGGATAAGTATTTGCTTATATTTCTCAGTATTGAGGACACCATTAATCCTGACCAAATCCCCAACTCCATTTGCAAAAATGCAGCCCCAAACTTGCAAGGAACCTCCATCATGCTTCACTGTTGCCTGCAGACAAGAATTACTGTATTGCTGTATAGCCCGTCAGTGAACAAACTGCCTTCTGCTACAGCCAAATATTTCAAATTTTGAGTCATCAGTCTAGAGCACCTGCTGCCATTTTCTGCACCCCAGTTCTTATGTTTTCATGCATAGTTGAGTTGCTTGGCCTTGTTTCCACATTGGTGGTATGGCCTTTTGGCTCCAATTCTTCCGTGAAGACCTTGTCTGGTCAGACTTCTCTGAACAGTAGATGGGTGTCCCTGGGTCCCACAGTTTACTGCTAGTTCTGAGCTGATGGCTCTACTGGACATCTTTGATTTCGAAGAGAAGTAAGCATGATGTGTCTTTCATATGCTGCATTAAGTTTCTTTGGCCGACCACTGTGTCTGTGGTCCTCAACATTGCCCATTTCTTTATGCTTCTTTAAAAGAGCCTGAACAGCACATCCTGAAACCCCAGTCTGCTTTGAAATGTTTTACAAAGAGGGAACTTCTTCATGTAGTATAACTACCTAAAACTAGTACAGTACATGATGTATGACCTGTGGCATGAAACTGTCTTATATATATATATAAAATATAAACTGCTCAAAAAAATTAAAGGAACATTTTGAAAACACATCAGATCTCAATGGGAAAAAGAAATCCTCCTGGATATCTATACTGATATAGACTGGGTAATGTGTTAGGAACGAAAGTAAGCCACATCGTTTGATGGAAATGAAAATGATCAACCTACAGAGCCCTGAATTCAAGGACGCCCCAAAAATCAGAGTGAAAAAATTATGTGGCAGCGTAATGTTCTCCATGGCTTCTCCAGACCCTTTCACTTCTGTCACGTGCTCAGGGTGAACCTGCTCTCATCTGTAAAAAGCACAGGGCACCAGTGGTGCATCTGCCAATTCCAGTATTCTATGGTGAATGCCAATCGAGCTGCATGCTGCTGGGCAGTGAGCTCAGGGCCCATTAGAGGACATGGGGCCCTTGGGTCACCCTCATGAAGTCTATCTGGTTGTTTGGTCAGAGACATTCACACCAGAGGCCTGCTGGAGGTCATTTTGTAGGGCTCTGGCAGTGCTCATCCTGTTCCTCCTTGCCCAAAGGAGCAGATACTGGTCCTGCTGATGGGTTATGGACCTTCTATGGCCCTCTCCAGCTCTCCTAGAGTAACTGCTTGTCTCCTAGAATCTCCTCCATGCCCTTGAGACTGTGCAGGGAGACACAGCAAACCTTCTGGCAATGACACATATTGATGTGCCATCCTGGAGAAGTTGGACTACCTGTGCAACCTCTGTAGGGTCCAGGTATCGCCTCATGCTACCAGTAGTGACACTGACTGTAGCCAAATGCAAAACTAGTGAAGAAACAGTCAGAAAAGATGAGGAGGGAAAAATGTCAGTGGCCTCCACCTGCTAAACCATTCCTGTTTTGGGGGTCATCTCATTGTTGCCCCTCTAGTGCATCTGTTGTTAATTTCATTAACACCACAGCAGCTGAAACTGATTAACAACCCCTTCTGCTACTTAACTGACCAGATTAATATCCCATAAGTTTCATTGACTTTATGCTATACTCTTGATTACATATACATATAGTGTGTGAAAGGTTTTCTTCTGATTTAATCAGTGGAAATGCAGTGAATGACCTAAAATGGCGAAAAGGTAAGCAGTAAAGTACCATAGGTTTAAATATAAAGTTTAGTTTAGAAAAAAGCAAATACACCTTCTATTTGAACAGTATTACACTGTAGAATGTCATATATTTTAATGGTAATGGCAAGAAAATGACAATTAATAAATGAGACAGAGTATTATTACCCCTAGAAGTGTAGGCTTTTCGTAAAGAGAAATTGCATTCGAAAAAATCCAAGTTGTCACTGAGTATAGTGTCCTACACAATGCAAAGGCAAATTGAAAACAGAAGAAACTCTGATAGCAAGAGATCTGGCAGGCACAAAGTCATAACCCAATCAGAATACAAGTTCCTGAGGGTCACTAGCTTGTGTTGTAGGTACCTCACAGCACAATAGCTTCACGCATAGCTTAACAGTGGTCGAAAAAAGCAAGTGTCAGTTTCTGTTGTGAAGATGAGATTTTGTCTAGTCTGCAGTAGTCCACAACCAGTTTTTCAAGGCTCTATTTTGTCGTTTATGAATTTACTGCCACTTGCCCCATAGATTTGGGATGGCTTAAATGACAGGCACTTTCCAGGACCCTATTTCCCTTCTTCAAGGCATAGTAGAATAGTGCTATAACAATTGAGAACAAATCTAGACCAATGGAATACAAAAAAGCCAATTGTTTTTTTTTTTTTTTACAACTGAAGAAATTACATCTTAGTATAAATTTAACAAAGCAGAGGTATCACACATTTTACCAATTTATATTGGTATTGAGATTCAGAATGAATGTACAGAGATATTAAATACTTATAAAAAATAATCATTTTAGTTCCAGGGTTAGTCTCATAAAGAAACAGAATAATATTAGGTTGTTTTTTTTTGATTGCTTAAAAACTTAAATCAAAAGTATCCCATAATTAATGAAACCTTACGTTCAAGGAGGAAAACATCAGCCCAGATTTGCACAACTATAAGTGCATTGTTAGCCTCACACTTTTTGCAAAACACTACACAATAGTGATCTGCAAAGCACTAAACACAAATGTATACATTAGGCACAGAAATTTATTATGATTTCACTTCCTTGCTATTTAAAATCACAAATGACCACAGCTATGAATCAACTGGTTAAACACAACCAGCAGGTGTGCTGATACATAGGCACTCTATTTTAGACACACCAATCAGGTTTAAGCACTGTAAAAATGCAACTCATCAGTTAACCTGTCTTCAACAAAAATGGAAAGTATCAGAAGAGGAAGAGTGAGAATTTGCAGGGGAGTCTATGGAGGAGGAGAAGGGTGTGGAGGAAGAGGCTGTGGCCGAAGTTGAGGGTGACCCAGAAGAAGGGGAGGACCAAAATGATTACATGAAATTCGTGCTACACTAGTCGACTATGTGATAAACCATGGACTAACACTGAGGGAGGCTGGACTCAGCCAAATCTCAGCTGATACACAGTGGAATCGGTAATTCAGATATTTTATCAAGAGTACCAGTGAAAAATATGTCTTCTGTCAACAGTATATCAGTATTTTATAGAGTGCACTACATCAGCACTTTTTGCTACCCATTTCTGTGATATTTTACAGTAGACTTCATGTATTTTGTGTTTGGTCTACATATGATTGAGGTTTGAAAATAGGAGGAGGGGACCCCATTTTCACACAAGGACAAGAGGCCAATAATGCAATACAACATAGGGATATCTAAAACAACATAGTCAATGACTACACAATTTTCAGTAAGGTTCAATAAGTCTGTCACTCTGGCCCAAATCCTTAAAAACATCAAATTTAAATGAAACAATTTTATTGAGTGCCATTTGAAAGAAATCCGGACAGGGTGAAAGACCTGTGGCATGAGTATGTGGAGGTAAGTATCATTTACTTTACTGTAGTATTGTGCACTGCACACATAACTATTTTACATGTAAATTTACTGTATAGCAAATCAATATAGAACTACACAATGTTGTCTTTTACTGTATTTCAGAGACTTTTGCAAAAGGATGCTGAGGAAATCCCTCATCCGTTTATATACACTGAGGCTGGTTTTAACCTCACAAAATTCCAAAGGAGAGGAGGAAAGAACCTTGGCCACAGGGCTATTTACAATGTACCAGGGCAATAATGTGGGAGTAACATTACCCTTTGTGCTGCCATCACTCAGAATGGGGTCCTCCACTGCCATGCCTACTTGGGTCCTTACAATACTGCTCTTATTCTTACATTTTTACACAGTTTGCACAATATCGTCACAGCAGCAAACCAAACAGGCCTCATGTATAATGCCATGCATAGAATTCACACTAAAACGTGGCATATGGACAAAAGTGAAAATGTGTGTACGCACAAAAAAAATCACATGCACAAAACCATGTGTAAGTCAACTTCCACTTAATTTACTGGAGTTTCTCAAATCTCATTGTGACTAAAGTAGCACTTTAAATGCTTTATATTCTATGTGTTTTATGTGTGTGAAACACTATGTGCTTCTTAAGTGGCCTTTCTCTTTCATAGACAGGAGCATGCAGGCAGTGATTGCCACACAGAAAACATTATATTCATGATATTTCATCTCTCTAAACATTTTTGAATACTGAGATGTACACTTGATATAATTTTCATGATGAAATGCCTTAAAGCATGTATTAAGCATGTGGGGGCACAATGTAGGCCTAGGGTCCCATGTGAATGTCAGTTAGGCTTCTTGAGATCTCTTGCTTGTAAGCAGTTCCCAAAAGAAAAGCTACTGGACTGGTTGTTCTTGGTCACTCGCTGTTAGAGACTGAAAGGCTGTCTTAAACACGCAAGTGGTTAAGCACACTTTATTCTATTTTTTTCTTAGTTCCATGAAGAATATGATATTTTCATTTGAAAGCTAGTCTGCCTGGTCTCAGATGAGAGTCTTAAATAAGCTTTCACCTATGAGAAATAATTTCATAATGGCTGGCAAAGTAGTTAGTGGTACCACTTCACAGTTTAAGGGATGTCTGCACAATGTCTTCTTTTTCACATGAAGTGTCTTCAGGTACACCAGTTTATTTCAGCATGCCAAGTAGTAGGATGGTTTAGTGGATATGCCATTGTACAATCTGATTTTGGGGAAAAAGTTGGGACAGTATGGAATATTACAAATAAAAACAGAAAGCAGTAATTAGTAACTGACCTGTAAACAATATAATGGCCATTATTTGATGTTACAGCAATTTTTTTTAATAAACACTAATTTTAATTTTGATACTTGCAGCATAGTCCAAAAAATTTGGAAGGTAAAGAATTTATGACTTTGTAACATTGTATTTCCCTCTCACAACATTTAAATTAACATTTAGTATGAAAGACACCAATTTGAGTGTTTTTGGTGTAAATTTCTTTGGGTAAATAAGTCTTAAAGATGTGTTATGGTCTTTGTTGTTTGATTTTGTGTTCAAAATATGCAGCATTATTAACTGGGGACAGGTGAGGACTGCAGGCAGGCCAGTTAGTTACCAGCACCCTTTTCCTTTGCAGCCATTCCTTTGCATTATCTTTATCTTTATCATTATTGCCGAAATATGCATAAGCATCTATGGAAGTGATGTCATCTTGAAGATGGCATTTGCTGTTCCATAATCTGTATACCTTTTGGTATTAGTGGTGCTTTCAGTGCAAGTTATCCTTGCCTAGGTCACTGACACAATCCATACAATACAATACGTTTTTTTTTATAGCCCAAAATCACACAAGAAGTGTCGTAATGGGCTTTAACAGGCCCTGCCCCTTGACAGCCCCCCAGCCACGACTCTCTAAGAAGACCAGGAAAAACTCCCAAAAAACCCTTGTAGGGAAAAAATGGAAGAAACCTTGGGAAAGGCAGCTCAGAGAGAGTAATCCTCAATACAGTACAAAAACAAAAATATTACAAGTATGGAGCAGAATTTAACAGTAGATGATATCACGGAATATGATTTGGATTTGTTTAGAGTCCTGGAGACCTCATCCATCAAGCTGCCTTCCCCAATTGGCCATTCCACAGGTGAGACAGCGCTGGGCCAGCCAATCCAATGAAAGGACCTATCTACCTGACGATTCCTGCGATCCTCCATCAGGGATGACTTTACCTTAGGCAGGCAAAACAACTTGGCAGGTGGGCTGTGGCACCAAGTGCCACATTTGAGTACCGAGAAGAGAAACAGAATAAGTGAGGGTTAGTAGCAAATTATAACTATCATGTTACTTATGTTTTAGTACTAATGAATAGTACTAGTGAATTAGTGAGTCTTCAGCCGGGATTTGAAAGCTGAGACCGAAGGGGCATCTCTTGTAGTAGCAGGCAGACCATTCCACAGTTTAGGGGCCCTGTAACTAAAAACTTGACAGCCCACTGTTATTTTAGTAATCATTGGAATCATAAGCAGACAGGCATCTTGAGATCTTAATGTGCGCTCAGGTTTTTTAAGTCATGATAAGTTCAGATAAGTAAGCCGGACCTTGGCCATTTAATGCTTTATATGTTAAAAGAAGGATTTTGAAATCTGCCCTAAACTTAACCGGGAGCCAGTGTAAGGATTTAAGAACTGGAGTTATGTGTTCGTATTTTCTTGTTCTTGTAATACTTCTTGCAGGAGCATTTTGGATTAACTGGAGACTGTAAAAAGAACAGTTTAAACATCCAGTGAACACTGCATTGCAGTAGTCAATCCTACTAGAAATTTTAGAAAGCGCATTAATTTCCCAACATTTTTAACATGGAAGAAACATGATTTGGACAACTTTGTAATGTGCACTTTAAATGACATGCTAGAGTCAAAGATAACTCTGTTTAGTTAGTTAGTACCGTTTCTGTACAATGACCAGTGCGGAAACCAGACTGGAATTTCTCAAATGAATTGTAATACGTAAGTTGTGACTGAAGCTGATTGGTGAATACTTTTTGTAGTATTTTAGAGAGAAAGGGTATATTTGAAATGGGTCTATAATTAAATTAAGTATGTGTGGGTCTAGGTCTGACTTTTTAAGTAATGGTTTAATGACTGACACTTTTAGTGCATTAGGTACTGTGCCATGCAATAATAAATTATTGATAATTTTAAGAATAGGCGCTGCAAGAACATCTATTGCACTTTTTACTAGATTTGTTGGCACTGGATATAAGGAACAAGTACTGGGTTTCGTTTTAGAAATTAAAGTTAAGACTTCCCGCTAAGTTACAGGATTAAACTTACTAAAGTGCTGAATGCAATGTGAGACAGGGTCTGCTAAGCTAGTATGCGGTTTGTACTGTGATGCTGAGATCTGGGATCTTAGATTTTTAATTTTCTCATTGAAGAAGTTCATAAAGTCTGTACTGCAAATATCTGTTGTTATTTTGCACTGTAGATCTGAATTTCAATTTGTTAATTTAGCCACTGTTCTAAACACTACCTGAGGATTTTTATTATCGCTGTCTATTATTGTTGAATAGTATTCTGAGTGAGCTTTTTTTAAATTTTTTAGCACTCTCTATCTATGCAATCCATACCATCACAGATTCTGGCTTCAGGACTTGTAGCTGGTAACAGTCAAGATGGTCCTCTTTTTTTTATGGTCCCAAGGATATGACATGCATTTCTTTCAAAAAAGACATGACAAATCCATTTGACAACAATACATGTTTCCACTGTGTGATGGTTTATTCCATATGCATTTGAGTCCACAGAAGTTTATGGCACTTCTGGATGCTGTTAACATGGTTTCCTTTTCACACAGTACAGTTGTAACTGGAATTTGTGGATGTAACTACTTATGTGTTCCTTGATAAAGGTACGCCAAAGTACTCCTGAGTTCATGTGCATATATGACTTTTTCAAGAATGTCAATTCTTGATTCAGTGCCATCTGAAGGCTCAGAGATCACAACCAGTCAACTTAGGCTTGTGCCCCTGCCCTTTGCACACCAAAATTTCACAAGATTACTTGAATCTTTTAATTATATTATGCACTGTTGAGGGTGAAATACCCAAATCCTTTCCAATTTCTCTCTGAGAAACATAGTTTTTAAACATTTTAATGATTTTCTCACGCATTTGTGTGGAAATTGGTGATCCGCAGCTCATTTTTGCTCTTAAAATAACTAGGCCTTCCCCAGATGCTGATTTTATACCAAAGGATGATTACAGTCATCTGTTCAACATCAGCTGTTTCTGCTTACACCACTATTTTCTGTTTTACTCATTATTGACCTTAAATAGCCTTATCCCAATTATTTATTTTAGAATGTGTTGCAAGCCCTTAATGGCAAGAATGGACGTATATTCACATTAGAATCAGTGTGGTGCTGAGGTATCACCTGTTGCACAGTTGTACTTGGGTCACAATACAGGTGGTTCTTCATGTGGTGGGCGCGGCAATGCACTGTAATCAGCATCTGCTCCCAACCTATATATAGTCTGTGATGGATTACAAGTGAAAGTGAATTTTGAAATCGCTTTTTTGTTTTTATTTGCATTTTTCAGAGTTGGGGTTGTACTTTAAATCACAGTATAACTGAATAAATTCTTGCCTCTGCCTCACTGTGTAATGTTACACAAACTGCATTTGTCTCAATAGTAAGAAAAAAGGTTTCTGTGAAGAATTATAACTTATCTTGATTTTGTAAGTCACCTTAGATAAAGGTATAAGCCTAATATGCATTTTTAGTTGTAATAATAAATTAGATGAGTGCATGAGTGTGGCCTGGCATCCATCCTGGCAGTTACAGGCCTGAACTCCTTAAATCCTATACTAAAACTGAGTTCAGAAAAATCAGTGGATCACTTGATGTATTTTTCCACTGTAAACCCATTTCTAAGGATGCTCTACAAGTATAGCACTATTCTTTGACATGAACAAATGATGAAAGGATGTGTGCAGAGCTGGACAATTCCAAGCTGTAAACAAGGTGATGGCCATCTTTATAAAAACGATCCTAGATTTTCATCTTTAAGAATTCCATTGTGATGTTTTCATGTATAGTGCGCTTCTGCAGCAACAAAAATTATTTTTTTCTCAACTGTTTTGCTGGTTAAAATAATTGAAAAGCAGAATCGTCAATTTGTGCATGTACAGTATTTATCTTTTCTGAGTTTGCCTTCATTAATACTTTTCAAGGCAATTTAAGAACTCTTAAATAGCAATGTTAATGCTGGACATAAAGTAGCAAAAACCTTAATGAAAACATTTCTTAATACCTGGTTTTGTTGAAACACTTTTGTAGAAGGAATTTTTTTATATTAGCATGAAATAGCAAAATTAACATAAAGAGCCATAAAAGTAATTAAAAGCTTCTAAAACATTAGATTAAGCATAAATTAGAATGTTAAGCAAATAAGATAGCTCAAGCAAATAGTTAACTAAAAAAATCAGTCATTTTGCATTATTTTTCAAGCTTGAAGCAGGGTTGCTAGTATGGGAAAAGAACAAAAAATGACGTGTATAAACCAGCTTAGAATAGGATAAGGAGATTGAGAACACCTGTGTTCAAGGCTGAGAAGCTAAAGGAATGATACCTCAGACAGAAGATGGCTCTGGTAGGCGTGTAAAGAAACCAGCTGGATTGATGAATCAGCAAAAAAGGCAACAAAAGGCTTTTGCTCTAAGCAAGGTCACAATGATGTAATGTATGAAAGACATCTTAGTAAATTCAGGCATTAGCAATAAATATAGAAGAATATATTAGAAATTAACTCTAGTGTAGAAATTAAGACAAATCAAGTATGCCAAGCAAATGATTAAATAAAAGCATATGTCATATTTCTTTTAAATTAAAGCTTAGCTTTAGGCCACTATTATAACATAGCGTGAAAGGCTTAGAGAAGGAAGTGACACCATAAAGGACCAAATATGGAAGAAGGGATATCTGCCCAGTAGAAGAACCAATCAAGAATAAGCAAAACAGAAACTAGAGCGAACAATAGACAGTATTGCCAGGTGCAGAATGAGCTAATTAAACAAGGTCAAAATGATAAGAAATTGTTATATAAACTTTGATTGCTGAAATGTTCGGGACTCGATCTCATTCGGCCGGGTTGAGTCTGTGTTGTTGATTTATTGCAATAAAGCTCTAAAACTCTGTCTGTCTATCTCAAGTCCTAATAGCCTTAATTTTCAGGTAAAAAGCCTTCTGGTGATGAATTTTTCACCACAACACTTTGAGCCGGACATATTAATCGGAACACCAGTAAAACTAAACATGGGTTTAAATTCAACTTATGTTGTTCACAAAGCTTTTCTATGGCATTATCCTGTTACTGCCACAAGGGATCCTACTCCACTGGGTCCTTGAGTAAGGATCTTAACTTTAAAATTGCTCCACTGGCGCTGTACAATGTTTACCCTGTGCTCTGACCACCAAAGGTCATGCAAAAAGACAATTTCCCCTCAGGGCTTAATCAAGTATATTAAATAAAATAAAATGTTTTGGTTTCTTTGTTTACAGTCTCTCTTCTGCAGCTAAGTGGACGTCTTCATTATTGCCACAGTGTGTACCATGGAAATAACCTTACAGATTTCAAAATGTAGTAGTCACATAGGCCGGGTCTGAAGAACAGGATGGGGTGGCATCTTTTCAAGTCGACCTTCAGACTCCTGGTCATCCATCCTTCCACCTCGCTTATCAAATGCATTTTCAACTTCTGCCCATCGAAAATTCATTAGCTCACGATTCTCCGTGGAACACTTCATTTCAGTAATCAACATTTACATCACCCTTCTTTCACAGGTCTTGCTTCAATTAAATTGTTCATGAAGAAATAATTCAACTAACCCCAAGATTTTCCCAGAGTAATGGCTAAACATGCAGAAACTGGATTTGCTCTCAGCCCAGCTTCCTCTGCTCCCAACAATCCAGAGAGGTCATGAAAAATTAAATTCAAAACTGATCTCCCTGTCTGCCATGGTTATCAAGGTTGCCTACCCTTGTGAAGTCATCAAAGTCATATTGCTCAACAAGTTTTCCAATCTATATCAAACATAGTTTGCTATTATACCCTGTGCAGCACTAATGTCTCCCTGTATCGCTGGTGTTTGTGATAATCCACAGGGAAGCACCCACAACTATATGTAAACTGAACAGTGAGGCACATAGAAATGACTGGCCAGCTGGGCTACCTAAAGTTGTAAATGTGGACAGCATCTTTTTATTTTATTAAATCATTTCTGTCCTCTGGCATCAGCCAGTAAATGTACAGTGTAGAAGTCATAGTATTACCACACTTGCAGAGAAATTCTTACTTGCATCGCCACACTCCAGCACCATAATAAACAAGAAAATATTAAGTCATCTTATAGATCAGCTTTTACATAATGACACTAGCTTTGTACCCAACATTGCTCAGGTATATTTGTAGAATGGGTAAAGAAAAGAAAGCAATGGTTTGTGTTTTTTTAAATGGTGACCCAGTTGTTATTGCTAACTGTCCCATCTGTCATCCATACTAATTCTCTATGCAAGTCTCTGCTCTTGTGAGTTAAGAATTTGTTGGATTCCAGAATTGCAGTAACTCTATGTCGGTTTGTAACTATGAATGCTGTCATGTCTGACTTGCCCTCTTAGTTCAATGGGAACAGTACATAGTGCTTACATTGTGAGGAAAAGCTGAAATATCAGGAGTTAAATAATAACTGTTTGATTCTCCTTTGTGTTTTGCTGCAATATCACTCTCGATCAAGACCGAACCATCACCACTCTGCTTTTTATATAACGGTAGATATAAGCAGCACACAGCATTGCCTCTGTAAGAAATATTGAACACTAATGATTCTGTCTACTAATCTGGTGTCAGTCTATTTGGATGTCTCACTTGATCTGAGCCAGCAAATGGCACTGGTGTGCAAAGTGTAGCATAAAGGAAAAAAAAACCTACTGGAACCTTGAGGTACAGAATGTTGGTCCTAGAGGGCAATTATACAAAATTTAATTCAGAAAAGTCAATGTGTATAGGATTGTATTGGGAACATACAGACAGAAGGAATTTCTATTATATATGTAGAGATTTTAATAATAATAATAATAATAAAAATATGTAGATACTGTAATAAAATACCCTTCTCATACCCATGTAATCCAAATGAGGGTCATGGTGGGAAGGATCCTATTTCAGCAGAATCTGTTGCAAGACTGGCAAAAATTAACCTAGAATGGATGTGATTACAAAGCCCACACACACCCATAATCATATGATGCTCTTTTAAAACAGCCAGTTAAGCTAGAACATTTGTGATTGGGATGTTGGAAGTAAACTAAATATAAGATTCATGAGAAATTTAAACCTAGGGCACTACATCTGTACTACGGTGGGCTGGCGCCCTGCCTGGGGTTTGTTTCCTGTCTTGCACCCTGTGTTGGCTGGCATTGGCTCCAGCAGACCCCTGTGACCCTGTAGTTAGGATATAGCAGGTTGGATAATGGATGGATGGATGGCTACATCTGTATGGCAGAAACACAAAACACCATCCCACATTGCTGCCATCCTTATCTGTCCAGGAGTGATGTTTTTAGTGCCTAATACCCCTGTCCTAAATCATTTTTCCTTGTTTTGTACAGAAAAAGGACTAAAAGTTATAACTAATGGAATATGAGTCTGTAGGGTCTGTGAATTATATTAGAATATTGGAAAAACTTTGACAATAACAGGGCATTCATCCCAACAAGCTTGCCAGATGTATCCACCTGATTTCTCCAAAATAGCATTTAGAAAAATTTTGAAGGTCCCTAAAGTCCTACTCTCAGCACGCAATGGCACTTGGTAGTTTATTGCATGTATTTTAAGGTTATCTGTCAGAAGAACAGCTTTCTAATATTTGTGCAAAATATAATCTTAATAGGTTTCCAACTGTGTCCTCACGGACTTGGTAAACTAATTTTAAAGTAACAGACTAAATCCACTGTAGTAATTTCTCTTCATAATTTTGAAAAATGTATTATGCCACCTCTTCATCTCCATTTGCTTAAACTCAGACGGATCAACTTCTTTAGTTTTTCCTCATAGCTTATACTTCTCAGTCCTTCAATCAGCCTAGTCACTCTCTTTTAGACTTTTTCTAGCACTTCTGTGTATGAAGTGCACTTTCAAGGTTCAGAGCCCCCATTTTGTAATCAAATTAAAAAAAATTATTTCCTATATGCAATACATTATATTTACTTAAATTAAATTTCATCTGCCACAAATCTGTCTGGACTCTGTCCAAGTCCCTCTGTAATTATTGATCTGATTGTAGATTATCTGTCATCCCATATATATAGTATACATATATATATACAGTATATATATATGTGTGTTACCGGCAAAGTTTGAAATCCGGCATTCTATAGAATGCCTAGGCATTGTATATAATGCCCAAAACTAGCCGGCAATGTATGAAACGATTCATATTTCACACATTTCCTAGGCATTCTATAGAATGCCAAATGAGAAACCGGCAAAGTATGAAATACATCTCCGATTCGTTTCGAATATCAAGTGGCAAGGCACGTAACTTTTAACGCGCGCCTCAGGCTTAGAATTTGTCAGTTGCACTTTGCGTTTTATTCGGGAGTGTCAAAATACGCAATTTTACTTAAATTTGTTCAACAAAAAATTAGTTTTTTACTGTGCTCCATGAAGGTGATTTGCGCAATATATTGGCAGTTGTAATGAGTGTGACAGAGGATGGTTTCTACCGACTTGGAACTTCTGAAGGAATTTTAAAACAAGTATATATGCGAGATCACAATTCACTTTATGCCCTAAGAACTTGCTTAGAATTGAAGATATTCCTGACCATGAAATTCCTCTCCGGTCAGTTGCAATTGCTCAGTCCAGTGGAAGCGGCCAAGGATTCGTCAAATGTATGTGTAAAACAAAGTGCCAAAATATGAAATGTCTTTGCGTGAAAAATGTAATGAAATGTAATTCAAAATGTCATTCAAGCCTGCCATGTTGCAATAAGTAGGTTAATTTTAATTTCTTATTTTTTATATGAAAATTTTGTTTCCCTTAATAAGAAAGGCATAAATTTTGTTTTGTACAACTTTCATTTTTCTTTACGTATTTTGAATAATTTTTTTTTAATGGCACTCTCATTATTTTTTTCAGAATAACATTTGTATTTTTGAGGAATGCACGTCATTTATATAATAGCCTTATCAGGACCTTTTTTCATACTTTGCCTAAATAGCATTTGTCATTCTATAGAATGCCTATAGGGTATTATATACAATGCCTAGGGAAAGTGTGTAATAATTCTCATATTTCATACATTGCCTAGGTATTCTATAGAATGCCGCTTTTCATACTTTGCGGTAACACATATATATATATATATATATATATATATATATATATATATATTATTATATTTTTATTATTTTATATATTTATATATACATATATATATATGGCCCTTATACTGACCCTTGAGAGACAACATTTTTAATATCACATCAAACACATCATGTTCTCAGGACCAATAACCCTTTGCTTCCTGTGTTTTAGATTATTTTTACAGCCATTGCAGACTACATTATGAATTCACACTTCTCTCAGTCTGATGCTCAACCTTTGGACCTTAACAAATGTGTTCTTGAAACCAAGATAACATCATATGTACCCTATTGACTGTATGCATTCTGTTGATTCCTCATGGAATCCCAGCAAATTTATATTACACATATTCCCCTGTCTGAACCCATGCTGACTGTTCACTAATACTCCTGTTCTTGTCACGTGGTGCTCAATCTTTACCTTAATAATTCCTTCTGTTAATTTATTTACTGGCCTATAATTACTTGGATCTGCTGGATCACCCATTTTATATGATCGGATAATATTTGCTATTTTCCGGCCCTCAGAAATTTCCCCATTGTGCAGTGACTTTCAATATACAGGTTTTAAGGATTTATAAATGCATTCAGTAACTTCTTTAAGCACTCTCCCTCTGGAAATGTCTAAGTGCCTCCTTAGAAGTCCCTGTTACTGCTTAGATGTTATCCACTTCTTTACATGTGAAAACTTCAGAGAAATGCGAATTTAGCACATTTGCAATTTCAGTGTCTGTATATTTCAACTCTTGTTTAGTGTTCCTAATACATTTCACCTCCTCCTTGAGTGTTCTTTTAGTATTAAAATATGGAAAGAATCTCTTTTTGTCATATTTCACTTTTTCTGCAATATTCATCTCTAACTGCCTTTTAGCTTTTCTAATAATTAATTAATTAATGGTTCCTCTTATGTCTCATACTGTATGTGTTAAAGTCAGCACCAGAGTTATTAGTCTTACAGTACATGCCTTATAAGATTTTTTTCCTTTACAGTTTTTATTTTCTTAGATACCCACTGCAAAGTTTTTTTTAATTTCTTTCTGCTTTCAAATTTTGGGATGAACTTGTTCTGCATTGTATGTAAAATGTTTCTACACTTAAAAGCTTATCCCATTCTATACCTTTTAGACTTTACCACAAGTTTAAAATTTGCCCTACTAATGTTAAACTTAACAGTTTTAGTTTTCGCATCAATGCCAAATCACTTGGAAATGTATTACATTATGGTCACTTAAATGTAATGATCTGATTGCCTGTGCACCCTGAATTATTTCCTGGTAATTACAAAATACTCTAGTCAAGATAGGCATTCTCTTGTTGGTGATTTACAACTAAAAACTTCTCAATTTTTGTACTCAGTTATTTGTTAGGTTATGTCAATTACAGTTTTTGTCATCCATCCATTTTCCAACCCGCTGAATCCGAACACAGGGTCACGGGGGTCTGCTGGAGCCAATCCCAGCCAACACAGGGCACAAGGCAGGAACCAATCCTGGGCAGGGTGTCAACCCACTGCAGGACACACACAAACACACCCACACACCAAGCACACACTAGGGCCAATTTAGAATCGCCAATCCACCTAACCGGCATGTCTTTGGACTATGGGAGGAAACCCACGTAGACACGGGGAGAACATGCAAACTCCACGTAGGGAGGACCCGGGAAGTTGCTTATAAATTTCTTCCAAGTCATTAGTGCATGTTGTCAGTTCCAAAAACATATGAGTAAAAGAGCAAACATTTTTTTACACAACAGTGAACTATTTCTCATTGTAGGCAGATCAGTCTCCAGTGCTAATAGACTTTTTATAAATCACTAGGCATGGTGATCATTTAATAATGCCAAAACCACCTGAAAGTCTCCGGTCAAGCAAATCATACTAAAATGGCCTCAGCTGTTAAGGCCCTTTCCCAACAAACTAACTCCATTTGGCCTAGTTGTACAGTTGATGACACCCTTGTTTCAAATCTGTCTCAAAACCAATCAACATAAGCTACAACACATAAAAGGGGTAGGTGGTGTGGTTTGTTTGCTAATGTAAAATGGAACAAGACAACCATGACCTCTATGACAGAGAGAGTGAGGTTGGGGAAACAAAGAAGATGAGGACTACCTGCTATAAGGGGTTGCCTAAAAGGGCAAAATAGAACAATTGTCTGGGAAGAAATAAGAGCAACTATTGTAGACCATGTGACAAATCGTCTTTATGTAAGGATGGTTTGAAGTGAGTGTGTCTGTATTTATATATATACTAGAGGGCTCTGGATCATCGTGTTTGGTTTACCGGATATACAATTTAAAGAGATTGTTATTTTCTTGGGAATTGTTACATATGCATTATTTTCACTTTTACTTTAAAAACTTTTGCCCCGTGCGTGGTTAAATCTCTTTCTCGCCCGACGTATAATGCTGCTCGTGTTGTCAGGGTTGGCTGAATGCACACTAAGGATATGCCGTCGGATCATCTGTTGTCTTTTTGCTGCTTGTGAGCTGCCTGTTCTGCTTGTCGCATGTCGTTGCTTTAAGCGCTGGGAGCACATGATGCTTTTCTGCCAAATGCAATCCAACAACTGCTAGGTTAGATGTCTGTGGACTTGTTTTAAATGATGACTCATTGCCTTGTCTCACATGATGTTGTAAAAACAGCAATTGCCCTTTATTTCCGGCCCCGGGCGTGGTTAAATCTCTTTTTTGCAGGACGTTTAACGCTGCTTGTGTTGTGTGGGGGGGCAGCTGCTGTCAAGCTGCCCTTCGATCATTTTAAAGCCTGTACAGCCGCTCTCCTTTTTGCCATTTAGTGTCTCTGCTGCTCGCGTTGTGCTCGCTTCTCTGTGATCATAAATATACACCTGATCGAATTGTTTTTTCTTTGAAATTAAACTTGTCGTTGCTTTAACTGTTGCGGGACCAAAGATTCTCATAGCGTATGTTCCATTATTGTGTAAATCTACGTTTTGTGCATTGAATGATACGAATGTGAAAAGACTTTGTTTTCTGCTCTTTGCCTTTTATTTCTGACCTCGCTTTGTCCTGCTATTCTTTCAATTACACCTGGTCCTGATGATTAATTTCCTTTTGTTTGTGCTAATGTGACCTTTTAGTCGTCGATGTTTCATTTATAACGTATTGTCCTTTATACACACTGAGTCCCCTGTATCTGTGTGTGCTGTGTGCCTTTACACTACTGATTTTTTTTGCTGGCCGTGCTCTGATATTGCTTGTAAGTAGGGTGTGTCTTGCAAGAATCTCATGTTCTATATCCCCGCAAACTTTTGTCTCGCGGATCTTTTATTTGTCTTCCTTGATCTTAACATGAAGATCACGTATTGTCTCCTAGTCATTCCCTCCCACAGGATTTTTTTTAATAATAGAGAGATATATGTATATAGGCATAGATAATTCAGATGAAGCTGAAGAACAATGACATACATTTATGGGAAATATAGATGGCTATAACTGCAAGCCATGCAACTTTCAACAACATTGATACTGTTAATACTTCCACCATTGATTGGGTTTTGAAATGCCAAAACATCAGCATGAAACAAAACTGCACAGTGCCCTTTGACAAGAACAGTAAGTGGGTGAAGGAGATGAAACATCAGCGTTGTCATACATTCACTGCTTTTATTCCATATAGACATTTGATGCACCATTTCATTGGTTCTCTCACATGTTTCACTTTGTCCTGTCTATTGTGTTAACAGAGGATCATAGGACTGGAGTCAAATGCGTTACTATGCAAATTTCATTATGTGATTGAAGCTGGTTTCAATCTGGCTGAGGCCAGAAATTTTAAGGGGAATGTAATAGGCCACAGAGCAACAGTGCAGATACCAAGGCAAAAGGTTCACACATTACTCTTTGTTGAGCCATATCAGACAATAGTCCTGCAGCATACATCCCAACAGCTGGTTCGTATAACTCTGTTAAAACTCTGTTCTTTCCTTGATGAGCTATGCAGACTTTAACTAGTTGCAGAAAGGCGATAGGATGCTGGGGACAATGGCCCACATTATGTAGTCATATGGGACAATGTACCAATACTCAGCTGTAGTGAAGGAGTGGTTAAGGGCTCATGCACACATGTCCCTTAAATTCTTCCTTCATTTTCACCACTCCTCTATCCTATTGATGAGTTTTTTTCTGCTTGAAGATGGAAGGTTTATGACCACTGTCCCTTCAACAGAATGCTGCTATTGGATGCCATAACTGGGGCTCATTGGTCATCTGACTGCCAGGTCTGGATCAAGCATGCCCGGAGGTATTTCCCATGTTGTATTACCAAGGAAAATATTTTATGTAATGTTAATAAAAATATTTGGCCCAATATTCAGGACAGGATTGATCAGGCAGAGTAGATTTTGATTCTGATTCTCAAGCAAAGGGCAGACTTTTATTTGAGATTGCACTCTAAATATATCATAAATACAGTAGACATGTTTGATTTCTTGCTAATGACTGTACCTGTATAATGTCCGATATAGCAATATTTTATTTCAGTCAATATGCATCTTCTGTTTTTTTGCATTTAACGACCTTGCGCCAAACTACATCAGTGACCTTCTACATCACTATATGCCTGTCCACCGAATAAGGTCCTCTGACTCTGGCAACTTGTTGTGCCCCACACTAATCTACACTCCATGGATGACAGGGCCTTCAACTGTATAGCGCCCAGACTCTGGAATGACCTACCGAAATTAAGTAGATCAGCTGACTCCATGAATTCTTTTAAAAAACAATTCAAAACTCATCTGTTCGTGAAGGCTTTTAGTTCTACCTGACTTTATTACCCTTCTTCAGTTTACCGCTGTGTCAAGATGCTCATGTAACCTGTGTGTGTGTGCTAGACCATCAATTATGTTGTCTGTTAGGCTTTTCTCTGAATTTACTGTCTTACTGTTCTTTGTTTATTTATCTGGTTCAGTACAATGCTATATACTGTATACCCTGCTGTTATTTCTTAAATTCTGTAAAGTGCCTTGAGCATGGGAAAGGCGCTATATAAATAAAATGTATTATTATTATTTCACTCTGTTAGACGATCTGTTGGTATGCATGTGCTTAATCACTGATGTTTATGGTGTACTACAATAAATGTATAGAACCAGAATTGTGCTGTAACACTCATAATGGTTTTTGCTCTGCCTCAGTGAGGTGTGTGGTTAGTGTTTTACTTGTAAATATCCAGTGAATGCTGGGATGTGCTACTGCCATAAGGCTACATGTTAATGTTTTGAGTGATTTAGGCATTTTTGCAGCATCTTGTTTTGGTTGGAATAGTGAGTTTTGCAGTGAACATGTTTTGCAAAACTGTTTGTTTTATTGTTTCACAGGTTTTGGCAATTGTTTAAGAGAATGTGATTACTTTTTCCACCACTATGTTAAAGAACCTGAGGCAAAACTGCAATATTTGGGTAATTAAAGTTCCCCATGACTATACTATATCCCCTCTGAATTGGCATTTTAATATTATTAAAAAGACCCACTTTGAAACTGTCTTCATTTTGAGGTCTATAACACTCCTAAAATAAAGCCTCAGTTCCGAAAGCTTTCTACTTGAATCCAGACGTTCTCACTATGATGTGGCTCATCACATATCTGAAGTAGACATTCATTTAAATTCTGTTTTACAGAAATGGTAACTCCCCCCTTCTTTTTTGTCAGTCCTTCCTAAAGGGTGTTTATCCACCTATGTTCTTATATTATGTTATATATATTATATTAATAATATAATATTATAATAATATTATGTTATATTATAATAAAATATTATATTATGTTCTCTGTTATTTTGCCTGATTTCTATTATTGCTATATATACTGAATACTGATTTACTGTAAAATGTATTTTCTACTGGGCTATGGCCAAATTCCACCAGTTCAGGTTTCTGCTGTAATTTTTCTGAAAGGTATATATTATGAAAAGAGTGGGTTAATGTATTTAAATAGAACACACAAAGCTGTGTTAAACTTGCACACCCCTTGTAACAGGAGCCAACCCTTCCTATAAGAAACCTTTCAATAATAAATCACACAACACAGAGTCATATTGCATCCTGTTGGTTTATACCAAACGTCACACTAAGTACCTCTCTTTCCTCTTCAGTAGGTGTTCTCTCTGGTAATGGCTCGGAGAGGGATAGTTTATCCATGAAATCAGGCCACATTTACCTTCCCCAAACATGCACAGCAAAATCACAAATGTTAAATGAACACGTAAATGTGTTTATTTGGAAAAAAGTTTCCAATAAACACTTTTAATGGTAACTTTAGCACTGTAAGAGTTAATTTCATGCTGGTGATAAATTTTGTGGATTTTACCTAGTATGCCTTTTTGAAGAGAGTGTTATGAAATCCTAGTGGCCAACAATCTCATACCGCAAAGATTTTAATTTGACTATGAAAATAACAGCCACGTGGACCTTACAGCAAAGACAGAGTGACGGTAGGCAGGGGCAGGTGGCCCAAAGATAAATCAAAATAAGGCTGCACTTAATTTGTATTCTGTTGGGAGACCGAGGTCTGATCCATAGAATCCAAGCCCCAAGCCATCGATAACTGGTGAGGTCCGTCGTTAACAAAACATGCACACCGTAGGTTATTCACTTTATGACTGTCCACATATAGTATCTGTCACATTTCTCCGTTAATAAGCAAAGATAATCCAAGACTAAAACTGAAGGTCACAGCAGTACCAAACAACATGAACGCAATTTTGTGGGCGGAGCTTCCACCGGTGTCCTTCTCTCCGCCCACCACCAGTCACCTGTACAGGTCCAAATAGCGAAGCCCTTTATGCCGAGTTGTGGAAACCCGGCAAGTAGCCGGGTTTTGGTGCTTTAGAATAATGTGGAGAAGCTGGGTCTTTCTTGAGATGTCTGGGAAAGATTGACAAGGAAACGCATAGCTGAAAGAAGACATCTAGAAAATCGGTGGCTACGCGAGAAGACACGCGAAGAACGGCGCGGAGTCACTAGCCGCGGGAATAGAGAGCGATCCGGGGAGAAGCGGTCAAAGAGGCCGTCACTGACTGAGGAGTTACACAAAGAATAGGGCCAGCAACGGGAAAGGGAATCGCCAGGAAAGGAGCGAAGGGTGTGATAGGAAAATTGCCTGAAGAAAAGTGAACGGCAGTGGAAGAAAAGGAAGGTGCTGAAAAGACAGACCAGCAAGGCGATTGGTCACCTGAAAGTGTTCAAGCTGTGACCGAATAATATTATTTTTTCCATTCACAAAGGGGAAAAATGAATTTGATGAAAAAGAGAAAATGCACCAATATCGCCATCGGATTAATTTTTCTCTTTAGCGGGATTGAATACGGTAAGCGTTTTTATTTAGTTGATTAAGAAGATCTAAGTCGATCTTCCTCAAGTAAATGCAGGTGGCTGAGTGTATCTGGCAATTTAAGCTTATGATCCTTCACAACTCAGCTGGGTACTGACTTGGATAGCTGCCCAGTAAAAGAAGGCTCAGAAAATAAATACACTAAATAATTAGACATATAGTTCCTATTACTGCACTGCCCCCTGTCAAACACACACATTCCCCTTCACCCCCATACTCCAGTTAGCGTTTTACTCCACTAAATCGAGCATCCAGGACTCTCCCGCCTCCGCTCAAACATACCTTTACGTTCAAACTGTCTGTTGACCCTATATAAAATTAGAAACTTTAATATTTTGTTGTAAAGTTTAAAAAAATAATCAAGGATGCTCACTTTGTGCAATTCATAACTGGTTAAAAGTAATTCTCTGACTTCTTGAACCAGTTACTGTATGTTACTGTAAACAAGCTCAGGCAGAAACTGTGTCCTGCATTTAGACAAGATTAATTAGTTAGCCAGGGAAACCAACAGAAGAAGTAACCTGATTCGCACTGTTACATCTCATCATCACAAAGGCCGTTGTCTTTGACAAACGCCACACTTTCTTATTTCGGGTTTGGGGGTTAGGAGGGTGGGATGGGGTCTGTGCTTACTGTCAAAAGTAATAGTAATGGCTTGTCACGTTTCCTACCATTATTAAAATCTTTGAAAATGCACAATAAGAAAAACCTTAATTTTCAATGGAGTTACATAAATGAGTAAAAGCAACTGACAGCAAAAAAATGTTAGAATGCTGCAAGTTACATAGTATGTCTTTCCCAGATCAGAGTAAATTTGAGGAAAGCAGCAGTTAATTGCATGACATGAGGATTGTAAACAAAAATCTTAGAAATGTGTCAAAGACAATAATTATGTGAGGGCTCTTTAGCATGAATGGTTTTGTAAATAAAACAACTAACAATATCAGACTTTTCTGTCACAGAGAGTATGTCATTCCACATTTTTGTATAAATCACAATGGTGAGCAGCTTATTTATAACCAGTTTTAAAAGAACTGAGTGACAAACCACATCAAGATGTTTAAGTACAGAAGAGGCACCATATCAATAAATGACATCACCATAGATGAGGATCAAATGAAACATAGCACAACATTCGTCCTACAAAACATAGGCAGACAAGCCTGTTTTTTGCATAAATAACCTAATTTCACCCTTAGTTTTTTATTTTCCATCATATCATTTAAAAGTTTATCATCAAGCCAAATGCCAACATATTTTTAGTGGGAGACAATTCCGTACACTTGTCACCTTAAGTGTATTTATTTTAAAGTATTATTACAGTTCAAATATCTATGCTAAATGATAAGAATGCCAAATTTATAAATGCATTTGACTGTAGGTAACCAGACACTTCACAGGTGAGTTAGATGGATGCCAAGGAGTAATGGCAGTGTTCCCTTTTAGAGACGTGGCATTTAGAGAGTCATAATGTGTATGTGTGTGTATATATATGTGTGTGTGTGTATATATATATATATATATATATATATACATATATATACACACACACACACACACATGATTTATGAAGCAGCAGCAGTTACCAACCCAGTGCTGTGCTACCCCAAGAGATTAATTTGCTTGCTTCTTTATTTACTGATAAAATGAAAATTTTGCTAAATAATGAGCAATAAAGACTAAATGAACAATGATAGACCAGAATGCTGAATACTAAAACATAAAATGTACATTGCTGAAAAAAACATTTGCACCTCCTAATTGAGGTGACGTGTCCTCCACTACAATAACTACATCAGTATATGACCCCTCTTAAGATCATCTAAATCAATAGTGAGTACAAAGAGGTTCCTTTATTTCATGTTTGTTTTCAGACACTTGAGCCTTAGTACTTCATTCATTCCAACTTCAGTGACAACACCTGCTAAAGTTGTTTATAAAGCTACTGTATGTCATACAAAATGACAAAGTATATTTAACATTTAGAAAATCATTGATTCACCTGATTCTATATATTAAAGAAGGAATCCCAACGATGATCAGAAATGCAGCAGACTGTTTGTGCCAGAAGGTAAAAATGTAAATCCAGGCAAATGTCTGTTTTATAAGTAAATGGAATAACACAGTATGTGTGGTGAAACAAACAGGAAGAAATAATGTATTGTAAGACTAACAGTTGGATGCTGGGTAATGACTCCACTACATTTTTAGGTTTATAAGGTCATTATTGCCACATGTACAGCGAAATTCGTGTTACACATTGCATCCAGCACCAAGATTAGTTAGTATAACTACCTCAACCAAGAAACTTTGCTCTAATTTACTGTAAAAATAAAGAAAACATTAACATTTGTCATTAAAAGACAACCCTAATAATATATTTAAATTATGCATTTTTCATTGTAGATGCCTACTGTGCTATAAAAAATGAGTTTAAAGCATTCTCCATCATGAGCCACACTGCACCAGCCCTGTTGAGAACAGATTTCCACTGTCTTCTGAAAACAATGTGACATTACAAAAAAGCTGGCTTTATCTGTGGCCAGCATGACTGCTGGCAGACTAAAAAAAAATTATTTCTGGCACAGGGTATAGCAACATAGACCATGCTTAAGAGGAAATACTGTACAGTGAAGCTTTCTGTTTGTTACAAAACAATTTAGGCACATTTCAAATTTGCTTTAATGAATGTCCTTTTTTATCTTCTTGCATGCATATACTGCATACAGAGCAATTGATTTATTTATTTTTGGTACTACTTCCTGTGATCAAGATGTCATACCACTCACATGCAGATTGTCAACTGTTGGAATGCACTGGACATCACTATTGAACTGTGGCACCAGCTATAAAATGAGCAAGTGATCAGTTGGTCACAGTTATTTTCCTGTTAGTCTTAAAGAAGAATTGATCATGGGGTCATACTGGGAAACTAATTTGTTTTATTCTTAGTCCACTCTCCCCTTCTATATCATGTCCAGCATATTCTTGCAATTAGATGCATGCCCTCTTCTGATTTGTTGGTATTAAAAGAGGAGAAAACAAAAGTGGGCAAGAGAGAAACTAGCTTATACCTGCCCAAAGAGGTCATGCCCAGAATTGCTTGGATTATGGAAAAAACTAATTGGAAATGCTGGAACAAGATGTGGTGTAGTGTGACATACTGTATCTTTAGACATGATGTGACATGGTAACATAGTAGTTTGCTCTGGAGACAAGATTTGAATCAATGGCTATTTACTGTCTACATGGAACTTGACCATTATTCCCATGGGTGTATGGGTTTCCACGGGGCTCTCAGGTTTCCTTCCACATCTTTAGGATGGTCCTTCTGAATCTTCCTAGTAATAATGAATGTCATAAGCACTTGAGTGCGCATACTTACCGCCTGTGCTTCATTCAAGTTTAACTCTTGCCAGGATAGGCTTCAACCTCCCTTGACCCAGTGTTAAAATTAGTGTGTCTCAATAAGGAATCGGTGCATAAATGTTTGACTAATCAGTTGAGGGGAGAACAGAAAGTTCCATGAAAAGTTTTTATAGAAGAAAGACTTTCTTTACATTTTAACCTTTTTGAAAAGTAAACAGTTCTTTTGCCTAATTGAATTCTTCAGGACTTGTTTGTTGACTTTTGTATATTATTCAATATTGCCTTTATTCACCCAGTCCAGTAGGTAGAAATATAGTAATACACTGCTAAGCTGTTCATTCTGACATTATCCCTCAACAATAAATAGCAGTGAAAAAAAAAACTTTGATAATTTTAGTCTTTGAGAGCCCAGTCCTATTTGAGATCTGGATTTAACATGTTTGCCACCTCTGAGGAGTCCCAGTATGCTAAATTGTGCCCTAGAAGAGCTTCTTGACAAACATTCATCTTCTACTTCCTGCACGTGGTTGTATTCTAACTCCCTCCGATGTATGTTGTGCCAACATTTCATAAAAACACCATGAGGGAAGTGGAAACAAAGAGAAGAGGAAAAACATTCCTAAATTCAAGAGCATGCCTTGAAGTGGTGGTATCGTAAACAATTCTATTAACTACAGCAAAAGCACAAAGAAAAAAAGTATTCTTATGTATATGGGCAGGGTGCGTTGTCACAATGTGTCTCCAAAGACAGAATCAAAATTCACTACGATCTTGAAGAGAAGGTAATTCCAAACATTGTTTTTAATGAAGCTTTAAAGTAAAAGCAGTAACATTCGAAAGTATTGTAATGTCCCAGCCAGGTTGAAGCCTTTTTTGTTTTAAGTGACTGTTACGTCCGATTGAGGGAGGGCGGAGTACAGCACGGAAGACTGATAGCGGGGTACTGATTGATGCAGTAAGGGGGTGCGAGACCCAGGGGAAGAGGGGTTGGAGAGGGTGCTAGAAAGTTGTGTTTGGGGTTACGCAGTCGGCGATTGTTCAAGCAGAACTTTTGTGACACTTTTATTACGTCAGCCGCTACAGTATCAAAACAAAAGATAGTAAAGATCACATTAGCACAAATAAAAGGTGGTTCATCATCGGAACCAGGTGTAATTGAAAAAATAGCAGCACAAAGCGAGGTCAGAAATAAAAGGCAAACAGTGGAAAACAAAGTCTTTTCGCCTTCATATCATTCAATGCACAAAATGTGGATTTACACAATAATGGACCATATGCTATGAGAATTTGTGGTCCTGCAACAGTTAAAGCAACGATTCCAAAGAGAAAGAAACTTTTTTAAAATTGTATATCCGATTAAACAAACACAGGGGTTGGCGAGCGAAGCGAGCATGGGGCAGAGCCCCCTAGTTTTCTTTAAATAAGAGCACTTTATAATGATGGATTGGACCAAAATGCATTAAAATGAAACTTTGTTTTGGTAAAGAGATTTTATTTGACTTTGATCAATCTCTAAAACTAGCAAAAAGTTAATAGTTGCCGCTTCTTGAAATGACCTTCTTTACCACGTGTGGGCAGTCCGAGCTCAGAAGAGTAATTTTCTGAATGGTCATTCTTTTCCTCAATTCTACATTACTCCACTTTGAGCTTGGAAACAGACTGTAGCTTTCTACCACTATACAGAGAAAGCTTGGATGTGTTGTTATTGTGGTGCATGTATTGTGAAGCATTTTGTAATGATGTTTGATGTGGAAGATGTTGAAAAGAAATAAAGTTGATTGATTTGCTCCCTCTCGTTCCAGCTGTGATATTGCCTACTATCTGGATGTACCTGCAGACTCTGCATGCACAGCCTTATTTTCTGGGGCTGGGTCTCTCCGCATTCAGCCTGACTGGACTGCTGGCTGGACCTTTGTTTGGACATTGGTCTGACCGGACTCACAAGACCAAGGCAGTTATCTTGTTCGCCAACTTATTTGAAATTTCAGGTGAGTTGACCTTGTGTCATGTTTGACATTGAGTGTTTTTTTTTTTCTTAACTGGAGTATTAGTGGCGAATGTTGAACAAGTAGCCTAAATGGCATTTTCCATATGGATAAGACTGGTTTCTATCCTTCAGGTAACTTTATGTATTTCATGGGAACTTCCAAGTGGCTTCTGCTGTCCAGCCGATTAGTTGCAGGTGAGAGAATCTGAAGTTTGCCTATGGATGGCCCTTTGTTGCACTTTGGTAAACAGACTGCATTCACCTAGTCTTTTTGTTCATACCTACAGGTATTGGGACTGGAGCAGGGGCCTCCATTTTTGGCTATCTGACCCGAGCCACTGCACCAGTGGACCGTTCTGCTGTATTTGCTGCTGTTATGGCCTGCAGGCAGACTGGACTACTTATTGGTCAGTTCTGTGCTGACACAACGTCTTTAGTAATGTTCATGGCACCCAGTTGTTTTTTGTGAACGTAAACCTGCATGCACTCCTGGAAACTGTGTTCATATTGTCATACTAGCAAGCTACCATGACGAATGACCAGTCTTATTCTATGTAGGACCTTACTCAGAAGGTGCAGCCATGCTTGAAAGTTTGTGAACCCATCAAAGTATTCATTGTTTTAAATATCATAGAAATATTATATGAACCTGAACTCTTAATTAATATATGAGGTGAGACACAAAAATAACTGGAATAGTAAAAAAATATATATTTATTGATGAATTACAGCATTCTAAACATTGTCATCTTCTATATGCTCCCCCTCCCGATCTCTACACTGCTGCATACGCATCTTCCATTAATTCAAACAGTGCTGGAAGTCTTCTTGCTTGAGGCTCTTCAATAGGCTTGCCGTTTTTGTCTTCACTTCATCCATTGAAGAAAAATGTGTTCCCTAAAGGTCACTTATGATTGTTGGGAACAAGTAAAAATCACAGGGAGCTAAACTGGGTGAATTGGGAGGATGATTGAGGACAAGAATATTTTTGTCAGTCAAAAACTGCTTTACGGGAAAAGAGAAAATTCGCAAGAAATTTGATGTTGATTCCCTCTTTGATTTTTTTCGACCTGACATTATCGCAGCAATTCATGTAGTGTTTGTTGTGCAAATATTGACTGGGTTGGCTATTCACAGGATATACCTAGCCAGTCGGTGGTTTGAGTGGGCATGTAGGATGGAATATAGTTCTATGATTCATGTCCGGCTGACCTCCAGATGCTTGTCCAGGAAAGCCCAAGCCCAGTCCAGTTATTTTTGTGTCTCACCTTGTATTGTATGTATAAACCTCCCACACATAGAGAGAACTGGACGCAGATTATTAGACTGTGATATTTAAAATATCGCTTGGTACATTTCCTTGTGTGCAAAAGTGAGGGGTTTCTTTTCCGACAATAGCTTGTAGCACCTCCTTTGGTAGCAGTAGTCACCACTTACAACTAATAATCAGTCTCTGACATTTTGTTGGAGGGATTCTTCCACTCTTCTTTACAAAATTCCTCCAGATCTGTGAGTTTTGAAGGATCTTTTATATGAATATCTCTCGTCACACTGCCTCAGAATTTCAATAGGACTGACACCTGTGCTTCGACTTGGCCATTCCTGATTATTTCAGGACAAGGGAACTCTGTTCTCTTAAGCAATTTTTCAGGGGACTTAATTAAATATTTAAGATGATTGTCTTGTAGAAATATCCACTTTGTGTCTAGCTTTCAAACCGATGCCCTGACATTTTATATTTACTTTATATTTCTCAGAATTCATGATTTCTTCAATGATATTCTGTTATCCAATGATAGATTAAAAAATGTCCCATTCAAGGATATTCCCACCACCATACTTGACAGTAGTGACAAGGTTTTCTTGGTGATAAACTGGCTTGGCTTCTCCTGGAACATGAACCCTCCTGTTGTACTCAAATACTTAAATTTTGGATTTCTCTGCCTTTGGGAACATATTTACAATGCGGTTCATGTGGTTTCTAGCAAACATCTGATAGGCAGCTTTCTTCTTTTTCAACAGAAGTGGCTTTCTGGCATCTCTTCCACTGAAGATATTTCTGTTCAGGGTGGTTGTTCTTGTTATTAATCCAGAAGCAGGGGAGGTTTGTACTGTAGATGTCATAATATACTGTTTTTTTGGATTTCCATTTACTCTTTTATTTTTCTGATTCTCACCACGGGTGAAATTTTAGAAGGAAATCCACTACTTGCTTTAAGTGCTCTACACCTAACAGTGATCTCATAGAATTTTTAAATAACTTCATAACCCTGTTCAGATCAATGAATATCCAGTATTTTATTTTTTTCATTAGTTTTGACAATATGTCCTTAGTTTGATGCATGAAGAATAATTGACTTGCTTTCCTGTAATTGTATGTTTGCTCTTTACTCACACTAATGATTTAAATCATTGATTTCATTAGTTAGTCCACTTAATTAGTTAACACTCTGTCATTGACCCACTTGATCCTGCTTTATCTTGATGATAGTCATAGAACTAAAGGTTCATGTATTTTTGTATCCAAGCAATTTCTTTATTAATTATTCAATATTTACTTTGTGTTTTTTAAAAAAGAGAACAAAAATCTCAAAATTTGAAATGGGTTTACAAACTTTCAAACTTGACTTTAATAGTGTGTGCTTGTACTTTGGATGTTATAAGAGATAAAGATGTAGTAGATGGAAAAGAATGACACACTTTAAGTGCTCTCATGTGGGTTTCAGCACCAGGTAATCTTCAGATGTCTCTGTCTCTGCTCCACAGGTCCAGCATTCAATCTCTTCCTGCGTCTGTGTGACTTCAAGTTGGGTCCATTTCAAGTGAACAAATACACGTCTCCTGGGGTAAGACTTTGGCTGGATCATTTTGGCTACACACTTTACCAGTTATATTGTGTACAGTTCATATGTCAAGGGGTGAACGGTGCACAGCTGTTCCCCATAATTCCCTAGTGCATCATTACTTTTTTTGTCTTGTAGCTCTTCATGTGTCTCATGTGGCTGCTACTTCAGGTGGTGGTGGCCCTCCTATACTGGGACCTCCCCCCACGAAAGGATGAAAATGGGAAGGATGAAGAAAATAAGCCCCTTGTCCAGTCTTGTGACCCAGAGACTTATAGAAGCATTAACTGTGATCAAACTTCCACCGAGGGGCATGAGAGCCCCACTGATGTTCACATACAGTCTCCCTTCCATAACTTCAGTGCACGTAAAGGTTAGTGATGACAATTTTATAGATTGGTTACCATGTATAAGTTCTAGTTCTCTGTGAATTTTCCTCCTTGAATGACGCACGTTTACCTTGTTGTCCACAAGAGGGCAGAATGGCTCCAGGAAGGTTTTTTTTTTTTTTTTTTTTTTTGGTACTGAGCACTTCAGCATTCCCAATTTATGTGTAACTAGACATCTGTAACAAGATGCAGGTTTGTGATATTTGGCACCAGAAAGAAACAACTGACCTGCAAGGTGATTGATTAAAGTTTGGGTCACGGGTGGAAAATTTTAAACTATGCCCTACACCCCTGCCCAAAAAAAAAAATTCACTTTTATATCCAAACACATAATGGCTAAGACATATTGTGGATTAAATTAGCATTTTTAGCATTTGGTTTTGACTGTGATCTTGAGCAGACATCACAGCAGAGCCTTGCCAAGATGAGAAAGGCTCGTCTGCCAGAGGATAAGAGAAGCAAAATGTGCTTGGTTTGCAAATTGATTAGTGACGCTAAATTTGAGATGTGATTTTTTTTTTCAGATAGTCTTCTAACTACTGATTTCTTTAAGTTGGACTTGGGGTCTGGGATGTTGCCTGTCCTAGATCCTCACCTAAAAATCGGAGATTTAGAATTGGATGAATGTATTTTGTCAGCTAAAGTGTGACAAAAACTACTCTTTGCATAGTCATAATAAGGATTTTGCTAAATGGAAAACTGTGGTTCTCTTTTTGTCAAACAAAATTTTCAGATTAGGATCTCTCCACATGGGATTTTGGAATTACCAATTCAGCAGATGGAATCTGCCATTTTTCAAGAGCTCCAGATTTCATGCCATGCCACAAGGGGAATGAGCCTTGTTTTTTCCATGTAGCTTGCTAAAAATGTATGAATCTCATTATTTTCTTGTGAATCTTGCCTGTGATTGGTTCATTACTGCCCAGATAACCATTTTCCATCCACAACCTATTCCCAGTACTTGAGGGTTTTAAGTGATGCAGGACATCTAAAATTAATGTTTGATTTAGGGGTGAAACTGATGTCATTTATCAATTTGGTCCAAGTTCCACTTGAAACCAAAAATAGGTAAATGTTCATATTCTGTTCAACATGAAACTGAATCCTTTTTAAATGTGAACTTATAACAGTAAAATGTAATGGATCAGTCTGAAAATTGCTTTAATTTAAGCTTCTACTTGAAAATGCTAAATAAAATTCCAAGATTTACTGAAATTCCTTGATTGATGAGGTACCACATCTTCTTCTAAGTATTCAAGTAACTGTATTCATAGCCGATCTTAAGCAATCCTCTGCTGTACATTGCAGTGTGGCACTGCCCCTCTACCAAACAAAATTACATCAAAGAACACTTAGTAAAACTGAGTGTCTTTTTTATAACGTTTAAAATTAAATACTATTTTTTTTTCTTTTGAGGGCTCTATTTATTTTACTAAACAATATCCCCAAATAATATGCTTATATTGTGTAGGGTAAGGGATCATTAAAGTTATAGAATTAAATAGGGCATCATTCATGTTCATGATTTAAAGACTGGCAGAAAGCTGGCAGACTCATTGATGACCCTCCAGTTATGTTCAGGATGTAAGCAAAGACTAACCAACAGACTTATTCGTAGTTTTCCTTAAGGTCAGTGATTTATGTTTTGCTAATATCTTGTACTGAAATGAATTGTGATCAGTGAACATATAAAGGAATAATTACTGCACTGGGGTGTTTAAAGGTGACTTTTTTCTTAAGTGTCAGACAGAGTAATGATTATGAAGTTGGAAATTGGAGGTGTGATAATGAATGTTGTTAGTGCATAGGACCCGCAAGTTGGATGTGCGATGGAGGAGAAAGAAGATTTTTGGAATGAGTTGGATGAAGTGATGAACAGTGTACCCAAGGGACAGAAAGTGGTGATTGGAGCAGATTTCAATGGACATGTTAGTGAAGGGAATATAGGAGAATAGGAGGTGATGGGCAGGTATAGTGTCAAGAAGAGGAATGAAGAAGGTCAGATGATGGTGGATTTTGCAGAAAGGATGGGCATGGCTGTGGTTAATACATATTTTAAGAAGAGGGAGGAACATAGGATGACGGACAAGAGTGAAGGAAGATGCACACAGATTATATCCTATGCAGAAGAGTCAATCTGAAGGAGATTAAAAACTGCAAAGTGCTGGCAGGAAAAGTGTAGTTAGACAGAATAGGATGGTGGTCTGTAGGATGACGTTGGAGATCAAAAAGACGAGTGAGAGTAGAGCCAAGGATCAAATGGTGGAAGTTGAAAAAGGAAGACTGCAAGGTTGAGTTTAGGGAGAAGGTGAGCCAGGCACTGGGTAGCAGTGAAGAGTTACCAGAGAGCTGGGCAATTACAGCAAAAGTAGTAAGGGTGACAGCAAGAAGGGTGCTTGGTGTGACATCTGGACAGAGAAATGAGGAAAAGGAAACCTGATGGTGGAATGGGGAAGTACAGGAGACTATACAGAGGTTGACGAAACAGAAGTGGGATAGTTAGGGAGATGCAGGAAGTAGACAAGAGTACAAGGAAATAAGGCACAAGATGAAGAGAGAGGCAGTGAGGGCTAAATAAAAGGTGTATGATGAGTTGTATAGAGAGTCTGGACACTAAGGAGGGAGAAAAGGACCTGTACCGATTGCCTAGACAGAGAGACCGAGCTGGGAAAGATGTAAAGCAGGTTAGGGTGATAAAGGATAAAGATGGAAACATACTCACAAGCAAGGAGGGTGTGTTGAGAAGATGGAGAGAGTAGTTTGAGAGGCTGATGAATGAAGAGAATGAGAGTGTGAGAAGGTAAGATGATGTGGGAATAGTGAATCAGTAAGTGCAACAGATTACCAAGGAGGAAGTAAGGACAGCTATAAAGAAAATGAAGAACAGAAAGGCAATTGGTCCAGATAGTACATACCTGTGGAAGCATGGAGATGTTTAGGAGAGATAGCAGTAGAGTTTTTAACCAGATTGTTTAATGGAATTTTGGAAAGTGAGAGGAAGCCTGAGGAGTGGAGAAGAAGTGTACTGGTGCCGATGTTTATGAATAAAGGGGATGTGTAGAGCTGTAGTAACTACAGGTGGATAAAATGAATATGCCATAGCATGAAGTTATGGGAAAGAGTAATGGGAGCTAGATTAAGAAGGGAGGTGATGATTCGTGAGCAGTAGTATGGTTTCATGCCAAGAAAGAGCACCACAGATGCAATGTTTGCTCTGAGGGTGTTGATGGAGAAGTATAGAGAAGGCCAGAAGGAGTTGCATTGTGTCTTTGAGATCCTGGAGAAAGCATATGACAGGGTGACTCGAGGAGCTGTGGTATTGTATGAGGAAGTTGGGAGTGGCAGAGAAGTATGTAAGAGTTGTACAGGATAAGTACGAGGGAAGTGTGACCGCGGTGAGGTCTGTGGTAGGAGTGACAGATGCATTCAAGGTGGAGGTGGGATTAAATCAGGGATCATCTCTGAGTCCTTTCTTATTTGCAATGGTCATGGACAGGTTGACAAATGAGATTAGGCAAGAGGAGTAGAGTTGGCGAAGGTGGATGAGTTTAAATACTTGGGATCAACAGTACAGAGTAATGGGGATTGTGGAAGAAAGGTGAAAAAGAGAATGCTGGCAGGGTGGAATGGGTGGAGAAGAGTGTCAAGAGTAATTTGTGACAGATGGTTGTCAGCAACAGTGAAAAGGAAGGTCTACAGGACGGTAGTGAGACCAGCTTTGCTCTATGGGTTGGAGACAGTGGCACTGACCAGAAAGCAGGAGACAGAGCTGGAGGTAGCAGAGTTAAAGATTTAAAGATTTGCATTGGGTGTGACGAGGATGGATAGGATTAGAAATGAGTACATTAGAGGGTCAGCTCAGGTTGGACGGTTGGGAGACAAAGTCAGAGAGGTGAGATTGCGTTGGTTTGGACATGTGCAGAGGAGAGATGCTGGGTATATTGGGAAAAGAATGTTAAAGATAGAGCTGCCAGGAAAGAGGAAAAGAGGAAGGCCTGAGACGAGGTTTATGGATGTGGTGAGAGAGGACATGCAGGTGGTGGGTGTGACAGAGCAAGATGTAGAGGACAGGAAGATATGGAACAAGATGATCTGCTGTGGCAACCCCTAATGAGAGCAGCTGGAAGAAGAAGAGGACATTGCTGCCATCCTTGGCTCTGTCTGGCTTTATGATTGGGACTGAGATCATGGTGTTTAGTCACAGACTGTTGTATTTTTTAAGGTTTAATCACACATGTACATATGTGGAAATAAAATCCACTGTTGTAAGTTTGTCTTTACTCAACTTATTGTATTGCTTACGTTTTAATTATTGAAGACAAGTCACAGCATAGTGGAACAGTATTTACCAGACCTGTGTTACAGATCCAAAGTCCTGGGTTCAAATCTCATGTCCATTTTTTGACTGTATAGGATTTGCATGTTTTCAGTGCATCATCATTTGCTTCTTTTTCCATAGTGATTCTGATTTTTTCCTATCAAAGCAACTAAAAATTGGGTGTGTGTATAAGTGGGCCCAAAGGCAGACTGGCGAAGCTGTCCAAAGTTGCTTTCTTCCTTGCATCTGATGCTACAAGGCTGGCCTGTGGTTGTTCCATGCTCCTGAGCTGAATTATGCAAGTTTTAAAATAGTTTTCTATTATTAAATAATTAACAATATTCAGGCCAGATCTTGGCCGTTCCTCCCAAATATACATTTACCTATCTTTGCCCATACTTTCAAAGTGGAGATGTCAATACAAAGGTATATGTACGATATCCCATGATAAAATGAAATTTCTGAAAATAGTTATTGATGTCTGTAAATTGGTTTCAGAGATGTCTGCAAGCCGGTGTGCTTCCTTTCAACCACAGCCATATTGTACAAATTGAAAACTATGGGATTATTCCCCAACACTGGTTATCTTTCCCAAATCTTTCTAGAAGCAAATTGTGAAATTTTTCATTAAGTACCTTGTAACCCAAGGACAATACCCACAGATATGCTTGTCTCAGTTGCATCAGATAAAGTCTGCCTTTATGACTTCACCATCAGAAATGAAAACATTTATCAGTGGCAAAGCAGGGAGGGGAAACCAATGCAGGCTAATACCAACATTTTTATTTAAAAATTCCTCATATTCTTATTAGGAATTGATGTAGATGAAAATATTCTATGAATGCAAGAGTCAAATATGAAACCTTGGGTCAAAAAGGCATTATTACTGGAGAAAAGCTGAATACATCCCACAAAGGTTGAACATGGTGCTCATTACTTGTTTTGAGAAGGGGTTCCTGCATCAAGAACTGAACAACAATGTCAGTCCATTTATCCATCCATGAAATGAGGGTGAAATGCAAGGTAATGACCTGAAGCACATACAAAAGAGTGCACTACAGTGAGAGGCTTTGAAATGGCTCCTTCGTTGTCCAGAATTAGGTCCCACTGCAATGTTGTGGCAGAATCTGAAATATGCAATTTATTCTTGAAAGCCAGAAGGCTGTTTAATAACAATGTAATGCAGAGTTGCCATTATTAACCATTTTTAGCATGTTCATGAATTAAAGTAACAGGAAGAATAGATTTTAGTATTTTACAAAAACAGAATCTGTTTAATGAATGCAACTTTATTGCTCGTAATTCAATAAATGTACAGTGTAGAGTCTGATTCTTTTCTTTTATGGACTGGCACACCATTCCGGGGTTGGCTCTTGCCTTGCACCCTTTTTCTCCATGTATGCTTCGCTACCAAACAACTCTGAATTGCATTATATGAGCTCAAGAAAAGGATGGCAAGAAAGACAATTGTGTAACACATATACAGTTCAGCAATAAAATTAAAACCATTTGCCTATTATTATGTAGATCCCCCTCATACCACCAAAACAACTCTGACTTGTCAATGCATGGATTCCACAATACCTTTGAAGGTATCCTGTGGTATATGGCACAAAGGCATTTGCAGCTGATCCTTTAAGTCCTGTAAGCTGCTAGGTAGGGCCTCCATGAATTGCACT
Organism: Polypterus senegalus; assembly: GCF_016835505.1. NCBI lineage: Eukaryota > Metazoa > Chordata > Cladistia > Polypteriformes > Polypteridae > Polypterus > Polypterus senegalus. Next base: position 187,874,061 of record NC_053154.1, read on the forward strand.
TGTTTTCCAGCACATCCCACAGATGCTCGGTCGATTGAGATCTGGGGAATTTAGAGGCCAAGTCAACACCTTTGACTGTTTGTGTTGTTCCCCAAATCATTCTTGATCAATTTCTGTAGTGTGGCAGGGCATATTATCCTGCTGAAAGAGGCCACTGCCATCAGTAAATACCGTTACCCTGATGGAGTGCACGTGGTCTACAACAATCATTAGATAGATGGTACATAACAAAGTAACATCCACATGAATGCCAGGACCCAAGGTTTCCCAGCAGAACATTGTCCAGCATATCACGCTGCCTTTGCCAGCTTGCCTTCTTCCCAAAGTGTATTCTGCTGGCATCTCTTCCCCAGGTAAATGACATACACACACTCAGCAGTCCATATGATCTAAAGGAAAACATAATTTGTCAGGCCAGACCACCTTCTTCAATTGCTTTATGGTCCAGTACTGATGCTCACATGTCCATTTTAGGCACTTTCAGCAATGCACAGGTGTCCACATGGACACTCTGACCGGTCTGTGGTCTATTTTTAAAAGCGGAAATGTACATTTTACAAGTGGTCACTCTTTTGAGCATTAGATATCAAATTAAAGCAAATGTAGTTAGGTCTAGTTCATGGCAGACTTTCCTTATAAATCTTTAAAATGTAATTATCTGATTGTACAGTAGGCTGTGTAGACCACTGTATTTTCTCTCATTTGTTGTTCTGTTGATTAGAATTGCCTCCTGATACATCCTCCTCCTGCCACATACTATAACTATTCATTTCCTTCAAGTACAGGTGAAAATGTGCTTCTTTAGAAAGAATTTAAAATGACACGCGTTGTCTGCAGCAACAATCTGGCTATGTCATGCCCCAGCTTGTATGTGGTGAACATGCCGCAATTTGTCATGTTTCAGCCACTATTTCTTCCCTGGCTGGAGTTCCAAATCATGTTTCTGGTTTGTTTTGTCTAATTCTGCATTATTTATTTGTATTTATGTTTTTATTATTTATCATGTATATTTTTCTTTGTGTTTATTGTTATGTGAGAAAGGCCTAGGTTATATTCCCTGTGCTTTGTGGGTGGTTCCCCTAAGGGCAGAGTCACCTGCCAACCACCACAAGGAATGGCCCTTCACCCTATTTATGGGAGGGCCTTCCTTAGCTGCCCATTTCAATTCCATGGAAGGATATGAATAAAATTATATGTTAATAATGTGACTTAGAGGGAGAAGTACCTGTGTGGCAAAAAGTCTGTAGCTAGATAAATGAAAGAACAACAAGTTAGAAAATTTACACATGGCATAGAATTCAGGAGCATTCAGGTCCTTGCTTAGATTTATTTAACAGTTGGAGCATTTTATATTTTTTGGTTACTGGATCAAAGAATCAGTTGCCACATTTTTGTTTTATTAAATATTTTTTTATAATATTGGTTCATATTCAGGGTGGCGAAGTGGTGGTGTTGCTGCCTCACAATAAGAAGACTAGAGTTTGCATGTGTTTGGATGTCCTCTCCTCTGGTTGCTCAGGTTACCTGCTATAGTCCAAAGACATTTTCAGTGTATTCAGAAAGTATTCACACCACTTCACTTTCTGCACACACTTTTGTCATAGATTTAATAGTAAATGGATATATTTGCCATTTTTGCTCATCAGTCTACATTCACTCTATGCTCAGTCTACACTCCAATTCTTCCTCACTGATTCACTCAAACTGTATTAGATGGGATGCAAAACACCTGTAAACTGCTTTGTTGAGGTTTCTCTACAGATGTTCTGTGGGGTTTAAGTCTGGGCTTTGGCTGGGCCACTCAAGGACAGCCAGAGACTTGTCCCAGAAGCCAGTCCAATGTTGCTTTGGGTCATTGTCATGCTGTAAAGTGATCTGATGCCCCATTCTGAAGTTGTGTGCACCTCTCTGTATTTGGCAGCATTCATCCTTCTGTCAATTCTGACCAGTCTCCATGTCCTTCTCATTGACAAAGAACCCCCATGTCATGATGCTGCCTACACCATGCTTTGCCATAGGGATAATATTAGGCAGGTTATGGGCAGTGTCTGGTCTTCACAGACATATTACTGGAAGTTCTGCCCAGAGAAATCAATTTTTGTCTCATCCGACCAGAGACTATTTTTCCTAATGCTCTCATTGTCTTTTCAATGCCGTTTTGCAAACTCCAAGTGTAAGTTAGCCACTCTACCATAAACACCTGATTGATTGGAGTGCTGCTGAGATAGCCATTCTTCCAACAGGTTTTCCCATCTCCGCAGAGGATTCTAAAGTTCTGCTCACCACCCTGACTAAGACCCTTCTTGCCCAGGTATACAGTTTGGCCTAATTGGCTAACTCTAGGAAAGCATCCTGTTTGTTTCAGATGTCTTCCATTTCACAATTATAGAGACCACTATGCTCCTGGGAACACTTACAGCTTTAGAAATGGTTTTATAACCTTGTCCTGATCTATGCTTCACAACAATTTCATCATAAAGGTCTGCAGAAAGTTCCTAGGAATTCATGGCTTTGTTTTTGTCCCAAAATGCAGTTTGTGGGACTATATATATATATATATATATATATATATATATATATATAGATATATATATATATATATAAATAGATAGATAGATATAACTAGCAGAATACCCGCGCTTCGCAGCGGAGAAGTAGTGTGTTAAAGAAGTTTTGAAAAAGAAAAGGAAACATTTTGAAAATAACGTAACATGATTGTCAATTTAATTGTGTTGTCATTGTCATGAGTGTTGCTGGCATATATATATATAACTGCTCAAAAAAATTAAAGGAACACTTTGAAAACGTTTAAGTTTAGAGGCCTGTATTAGACAAGAATGGGAGAGCATTCCTATTTCTAAACTTGAGAAACTGGTCTCCTTGGTCCCCAGACGTCTGTTGAGTGTTGTAAGAAGAAGGGGAGCTTCTCAGAGTGGCAGTGTCTCTCAGAAGCCAAGATGGGTAGAGGATCACCAATTCCCACAATGTTGCAGAAAGATAGTGGAGCAATATCAGAAAGGTGTTACCCAGCGAAAAATTGCAAAGACTTTGCATCTATCATCATCAACTGTGCATAACATCATCCGAAGATTCAGAGAATCTGGAACAATCTCTGTGCGTAAGGGTCAAGGCCGTAAAACCATACTGGATGCCCGTGATCTCCGGCCCTTAAACGACACTGCACCACAAACAGGAATGCTACTGTAAAGGAAATCACAGAATGGGCTCAGGAATACTTCCAGAAACCATTGTCAGTGAACACAATCCACCGTGCCATCCGCCGTTGCCAGCTGAAACTCTACAGTGCAAAGAAGAAGCCATTTCTAAGCAAGATCCACAAGCTCAGGCGTTGTCACTGGGCCAGGGATCATTTAAAATGGAGTGTGGCAAAATGGAAGACTGTTCTGTGGTCAGGCGAGTCACGATTCAAGTTCTTTTGGAAATCTGGGACGCCATGTCATCCGGACCAAAGAGGACAAGGACAACCCAAGTTGTTATCAACGCTCAGTTCAGAAGCCTGCATCTCTGATGGTATGGGGTTGCATGAGTGTGCGGCATGGGCAGCTTGCATGTCTGGAAAGGCACCATCAATGCAGAAAAATATATTCAGGTTCTAGAACAACATATGCTCCCATCCAGACGTCATCTCTTTCAGGGAAGACCCTGCATTTTTCAACAAGATAATGCCAGACCACATTCTGCATCAATCACAACATCATGGCTGCGTAGGAGAAGGATCCGGTACTGAAATGGCCAGTCTGCAGTCCAGATCTTTCACCTATAGAGAACATTTGGCGCATCATAAAGAGGAAGGTGCGACAAAGAAGGCCCAAGACGATTGAACAGTTAGAGGCCTGTATTAGACAAGAATGGGAGAGCATTCCTATTTCTAAACTTGAGAAACTGGTCTCCTCGGTCCCCAGACGTCTGTTGAGTGTTGTAAGAAGAAGGGGAGATGCCACACAGTGGTGAAAATGGCCTTGTCCCAACTTTTTGGGATTTGTTGACACCATGAAATTCTGAATCAACATATTTTTCCCTTAAAATGATACATTTTCTCAGTTTAAACTTTTGTTCCGTGATTTATGTTCTATTCTGAATAAAATATTAGAAGTTGGCACCTCCACATCATTGCATTCAGTTTTTATTCACGATTTGTATAGTGTCCCAACTTTTTGGAATCCGGTTTGTACACACACAGACACATATATATATATATATATATATATATATATATATATATATATATATATATATATATATATATATATATATATATATATATATATATATATATATATATATATATATATATATATATATATATATATATATATATATATATATATATATATATATATATATATATATATATATATATATATATATATATACACACACACACACATATATACATATACATATGTACATATATACTGTATATATATCTACATATATATATTAGGGGTGGGACTCGATTAAAAAAATGTATCCAATTAATTAGAGGCTGTGTAATAATTAATCTTGATTAATTGTATGTAATCACACATGAAAATTTGCCCCAAATCGCAAATGTTTTTTTTATTTATTTAAAAGGGTTTTAGTGGGCGACAGAATCAAATAATAGACATTGACATGAATATTGTAAACTGAAGCTCTTTTAATTTCTGAAAAAAAATATGCTTTTAAACTGCATTTCAATTCAAAAAAGAAACAAAAATATCATCCCTGGCTAAAATTGGGCAGACTTAAAAATAAAGTGGTAGTTTAAGTACTTTAAGTACATTTTCAGAATGGTATTGTCTTTAAATAATAATAACCAAAATTTCAAACATAAAGTGCAGTTTTTCTTCTTAAAAAAATAAATCGGAAACATAAAAGTTAATTTGACCAACTTAATCTTTAAACTCTGAGTAACCTTAGCCAAAATTATTTTGTACATTAGGCTAAAACAGTGTGATCATTGAACATTTTGTAATTAGATGCAATTAGAATTACTAACGGTCACGGAAGTCCAATGATCCCCAGTAAGAGCCACAAAGTCCACTTTCTGTAATGCATCTAATTTTGCTTGCTTTTCAGTGTGCACAAAACCATGCTTTTATCAAGGCTTCGCTCGTTAGTCTTTTGAAATGAAATTTTCCTCCGATCAGTCGTAGGAATGCGCTTTATTCCGACTCTAACATTTTTGTAGCTGTAATGTGTGCATCAATGTAATCGATGTACCAGGAAATCATGCATTGACAAAAGTTCCCCTTTGCTTGGAATTGAAAGTGTGATTAAATACGTTATTTTTTTTAACGCGTTATGGAGTACATGCATCGAAGCTTCTCAGCTGTGCTTGTGCTAAGAAAAGGAAACATTTTAAAAATAACGTAACATGATTCTGCATTAACCGTATATTTTTTCATACGTCCCAAACCAAGGAGATGCGAGAGTAGCACACGTACATACTCAGTGCATCCAACTGTTGCTTTTTGTCTGTGCACTGCGTCAGTTCACGTGAGCCGCTTGGTGTTCATGCATTGAAGGTTCCTAGCTGTGCTGGTGCCATCTCGTGTGATGTCCACGGCTGTATGTAATGTTAGCTAAGACCCAGTGCTTAAAAGTTTCTCTCGCAGTTTCGATGAGTTTGTGCCAAACACCACCCTGACCATCTCATCTTCCTCTGCATAAGCAGAGTCCTTCACCCGTGAATATTTAACGGCAGTGTTTCTATTGGAATGCCGCTGACAGACGGCCTTATATGGGCAGGCACTAAATTACAAACGCCAGCGGCAGCCTGTCTATGAACTTAATTTAAACTGTAGGTTTACACCGTGCTTTGTTTCCGAAGTAGCCGCACTCATGAATATGGTTGTATGTGTCAGTCGCTCGCTTCTTATTGTTTCGCTGCCTTCTCAATTATATAATGCATGTTTTCTCCAGCTCTTTTTTGAGCTCTTCCTGGTTTTCTCATACTGCGTTGATAGTCAGTTCACGTGATTACGTGGGGGGTGTGATGATGTCACATGAAACTCCGCCCCCACATGGCCATCCAGCTCAACTCCATTACAGTATATGGAGAACAATAGCTTCCATTTATGACCATTACGCATAGAATTTCGAAATGAAACCTGCCCAACTTTTGTAAGTAAGCTGTAAGGAATGAGCCTGGCAAATTTCAGTTGGAGAATTAGTGATGAGTCAGTGAGGGCTTTGCCTTTTATTAGTATAGATTTTATATATATATATTTATATATATATATATATATATATATTTATATATATATATATATATTTATATATTTATATATATATATTTATATATATATATATTTATATATATATTTTTATATATATACAGTATATATATTTATATATTTAACCAATTTATTTTGCCACAGGTTGTCTCCAGTCAAGTTCTAAACATATTTTAAGGATATTTAAGGCAAACGGAATGCACCTGACCACAATCTGGAGTGCCACTGCAAAGTCCTTAATAAATTAGAGATTTCAGTTCTTGATTTTAATTGCTTTGCTAACCTCTCTGAAAACATATTTTCACTTTGTAATTATGGGTTATTGATTAATGGACAATAATAACAAATGTCTTCATTTAAAATGAAATCCACAAGACAATAAATTGTGAAAAAAGTGAAGGGGTCTAAACCCACTGTAGGTTATGTGGATTGGCTTGCTAAATTGGCCTGTGTGTGTGTGTTCATGTTCACCCTGTGATGGACTGGTGCTCTGTCCAGGTGGTTCTCCTACTTTGTGCCCTGTTATTGCTAGGATAGACTAGCTGCCCTCTGACCCCACCCTGAATAAGCAAGTTAGGAAAATGGATGAATTTCGTATTCAATAATAACAGTGATCATGCAATTAAATGCATTTGTAGAGTACATTAAATGCATGCTTTTTTTTACAGTAGTTAATAATGGCATGTGGTTAAAATCATATCCCTGAAAGACTTTGGTGGTTTAATAGCTGTCAAAGACAGCAGGTTCCAAAGCAATGATGTAAAAGTGGCACTGATTAGTTTCTTATTGTTAGTTTTTAGTTGTCGAAGGTATTTGACTAATTGTAGTTCAAATGCCTTGAACATAAAATTTTTGAAAGAAGTAAGTGATGGAAAGTAAAATCTTTGATTAATTTTAAAGATAAAATTGTTTGTTCATTTGCCTGTGATGGGGAGCATATCTGAAGTCTTGCTGATAAATGATAGTATCATTGAAATACAGAATCCTTATAATGTGTAGGTAGTTTAAAAGCGAAGTTGTTTTAGCGTACCGCAAACACAGCACATAATTCCTTTCCCTACTAAATGAATTTATAGGTGACTTTTTTTTTTCTTTTATGGTTAGCTCCCTTAAGCCATAGGAGAACTGAGGTGTCATCCAAGCTGCTTTTACGCGTGTATGCAGCTGTCTCTGAGTTTGACTAACTTGTATTAGGAATCTATTTTGCCATCAGTTGTGGCTGTTGGATGAGTGAAAGAGGAAAATAAACATGATGAAATGACATCTTTCAAGGTAAATTTGAAACCGTAAATTAATTTGTAATAGAAATCCCAAAGAATGTTTAACTGTTTTAAGATAGACACGTTTAAAAATCTCTAATATTTTTTAATTTGATATTTAGAAATTTAAAAAAATTCTGTGTAACATGCTCTATTTAATACATCTCAATGAAAACTGCACAGAACATTCTTAAATAAACAAACAAAAAAGAGAGATTGTGCACATTATTGACAAATTCCCTTGAAGAATAACTGTGCCACATTTAAGCAAAATTGGTTAACTGGGACCTGTGTTGTTCTGTGCAGACAAACAGACAATGAGACATGGCAACCACAGTAGGTGCATCTTGCATTATATATGAACATTCTTAAATAAACAACCAAAAAAGAGATATTGTGCTTTATACATGTAGATAGAGATTGTGTTGATCCTGGTTCAGTTGTACTGTTAACACATCCTGTCAATGTACTACGAGTTCATATGCATTGGCTCCTCTAAGATTGTTTTCATGTAATTTATCATTTCTTGAATGTGCTTCATGTTTCAATTTATTTTTTAACTTATGCTCTTGTATGCTTTATTAAGTCATACTGATGGTGATGGTGTCATTTGAATTCATTATATAAAATAAAGTGGATTGATTGATTCAGGAAAAATGGAAATGTGATTGTGGTTCAGCGATAGCACTGCTGCTTCACAATAAGGAGACTGGTGTTCACGTAACCAGTGATCCCTATGTGGAGTTTACATGTTCTTCCCATGTCCACTTGGCTTCCTCTTGATGTTCCTATTTACTTGTACAGTCTAAAGCCGAGCAAGCTGGGTGAATTAGCTTTGCTAAATTAGCCCTAGGTTGTGTTCATCTTGTGAAGAATTGGCACCTTGTCCAGGTATTTTTCCTGCCTTGCGTCCATTGATTGTTAGGAAAGGCTCCAGCTTCCCCGCGACCCTGCCCCGCAAAGTGGGTTAAGAAAATGGATGCATGGATAGATATTGCTACCCGGTAACCTTCATTATTACATATTTCATTATTATGACTTATGTGGAACAGAGCATCATCCTTTGGCATTTTTAATTTTTTTTTGCTTTTATCAGTTAACTTTAAATCTTTTGCTGCATATCCAGTTTAGGAACAAAAATGAGATAATTTTCTGTCAGTCTCTAGGGGTGACCCCATATGATCGACTGCAATAACATGCTGCCTGTGTTCCAGAGTATCTCCGAGAGGAGGTGGTTGTCCTGTTGACAGCACAGTTTGTGACACTCTTCAACCAGACAGCCTTGGAGGTGAGTGCATGCTCGATGCTTTGAGAAGTGTTGTATGGCTCTCAGTAAAATACTGTAGTTTGTGATACTCTTTGTACAGGTGAGAGTAAGGGTGGTGGTATAGAAGCAGTCAGCATAGCATTTACAAAAGAAATATTTATTGTAGCATCTGTCTGTAATGTTATAGGCACCATGGCCTGAGCTTATTGGATGAGCCACATCTCTTGCTAGTGCCATTTGTGCTTTTTTATAGACAATGGTGACACCCCTCACTCAGAAGTACTTCGGCTTCAGTGAACTGGAGAATAGTGTCATGTACTGCTTATGTGGCATTGAGGTGATAGGTGGCTTCTTCCTGGTGCGCTGGCTCAGCAGTCGTATATCTGACAGGATTATTCTTGCTGTGGGATTGTTAATCTGTAATGTCTCCTGCGTGTGGTGCCTTGTTTTCTTGGCCAGTCCCAGAGGTAAGTACTCCAGAAACTGTTACCCATATAAACTAGTCAATGCTGTGTCATTCTAGACTACTCTTCTCACCTTTAGGTGGACCACACTGGCTTTTGGCAGAGTTCATAATAGGGGTCTTCCTGCAGGTGCTGGGTCTGCCCTTTGTTGCAGTTTCACAGGTATCTCTATTCTCCAAGCTGACAGCCGAGAAGACACAAGGTGAGAACTACAGACTGCCTGAAATTCGGCTTTGTCTCTGAAATTGTTTAAATCTCTACTTACATCAAGGGTTTGGTTTAAACAAAATAGTTAGGGAAAACCTTTCCTCTTTTATTTACAAGTCTTCAGTTTTAGCAACACGCCAAAACAAGTTACAGTGTTTACTTAAGATAAAAGCCGAATGCAGCTCACAGTTAAAACAAATCATAATAATTTATTATTTGGTAATGGGCAATATAAAAGGGAGGCATAGGCCGGGAAAGATGTGGGGCCTTGCTAAAATTTGGCTAAGATTACTGCATGACCCTGCTGTCCTAGGGCTATTACAAATTAATTTACGGTTTCAAATTTACCTTGAAAGATGTAATTTCATCATGTTTATTTTCCTCTTTCACTCATCCAACAGCCACAACTGATGGCAAAATAGATTCCTAATACAAGTTAGTCAAACCCAGAGACAGCTGCATACGCGCGTGCAAGCAGCTTGGATGACACCTCAGTTCTCCTATGGCAGAACGTCCCTAAAGTGAAGGCTTGTCTTAATTCTAACAGAATACTGTATATCTAAAAACATTAATTATTCTATATTAACTGTTTAACTATTTCAACTTCCTTTTCCAACATTTGTACTTGTCTAGTGCAAGAAATTTATTCTTTGTGGAAAAAATCTTTTAGAATTTCCTAATGATTTACTTACTTAGTTTCTTTCACACCTTATTATACACTGGCTTAATTTATATTCCGTTTTTTTTTTTTTTTTTGCATTTTATTAAAATCAATCAAAATCCATACAAGCAAGTCAAGTTTAACAAAACTAGGTTTAAAACACATCAACCCCCACCCATGAAAAAGAGCTAGGCTAGAGTGAAACTTTAAACTAGTAAAAATAAGTAAATAAGTAAATTAATAAAAACAAATAGAATAAAAAAGAAGGGAGAGAATCTGCTTCTTCAATTTAAATGCTTATTCTAAAATGTTACTGATTAGATCCTGCCAGGTTTTGAAAAAGTTTTGTACAGATTCTCTAAGTGATAATTTGATTTTTTTCCAATTTCAAATAGTATATAATATCAGTTACCCTCTGATTTAAAATAGGTGAATTAGGATTCTTCCAGTTGAGCAAGATACTGTATATATTTGCGTATAAGTCGGGTCTTGAAACCCGAAAATTCGGTCATAAAGTCAGATCCCAACTTATATAACCGTTCAAAAATACGACACTTAAATTTTTATTTTTTTACATCTTCCTGCTTCCTCCAATCTCGCACCAGTTTCTCAGACACTAAGAAAGATACAATTTTGTTGCAGCAGCGCAGTTACCAATTTCTTTCGCCACTTCAACAACTTTTAACTTAAAACCAGCTTTATATTTTCTTCTGATCGATTGCTTCATCATAGATAAGGGATGCTCTTACAATAAAAGTGTATGAGGGTGTGAGATACAAAAAACACAAATCAGTGCAAATGTTGCTTCAGAATAGTTCGGAATAGTATTACCGTGTGGTCACGTAGGCAAAACATAGAAGAAAAAAATAGGCAATGTGCTCCATGGTTACTCTCTCAGGTGGGCGTTAGCATATCTCTTCGATCAATGGCGTGAGTTTTCCGCATTCGACTTGTATGACCGACATTATAAAATACCAGAAATAATACGGTAAAATCAAGCTCCTACTTATCCACGCGAGAACTTAAACACAAGTATATACGTTAAGTCTTTGTGCCAATAGTGAAGTAAAGGCAATCACGGTTTGTTTGTCCTTCTCCACTTTAATCTCCACCAAACACCGCTGTTAATGGGTTAGGAGGGATTGTGACACCAAGGCTGTCTAAAAGGTATTTAAAGATTTTGGTCCAGAATGATGTTAATTTGGTGCACGCTCAAAAACATGTGGCCTAGTGAAGCTGGAATTTGATTGCAATGTTCAAAGGGTGGATTTTGCCCTGGAAACATTTTGGATAATTTTAAATGAGACAGTTGTGCTTGATATATAATTGTAAGTTGAATAATTGTAAGTTTTGTGCATATGGAGCTTGAGTGTGCATTTGCTACCTTCCACTCCTTTTCTGAGATGTTGAGTGAGAGATCCTTTTCCCACTGTACGCTTGGATCTTTGAAAAGGAGGGACTGTAAAATGTTTTTATATATTATGGAGATGCTGTCTGCTGTCTGCAGTGTCCTCAAGACTGATCAATATTTTTTCCGGCATAGAGGTAGGTGCTAGGTGAGGAAAATTGGGCAAGGTTTGTTTAACAAAGTTTCTAATTTGAAGGTAGTGAAAGAAATGTGTTGCTGGAAAGTTTAATTTGGAGTGTAATTGTTTTCAAGATACAAAGACATTGTCTATGTACAGATCTCTAAGTGATTTAATCTGAATTTTTTTCCAGAAATTAAAAACTGCGTACGTTTGAGAGGGTGGAAAAAGGTGGTTCTCGTGCAGTGTTGCCACAGATAAAAGCTTCCCTATCTTAAATTACTTCCTACAGGTTCCATATTCTGAGTGAGTGATGCACAATTGGGTTGTTAGTATACTGGCGATGACTCGTACATATTTTGGGGGTATAAAGCAAAGAATATAAAGAAGTACTGCAGGTTTTATTTCTATTGCGGACCAAACCTGTGTATGTTCATCTATTTATGTCAATGTCCAGGTTTTTATAGCTTTTATATTTGCCGCCCAGTAATAAATTTGAAAGTTAGGTAGAGCAATGCCACCTTCTCCCTTAGGTCTTTGTAGGGTCGCCCTTTGGATATGTGGATGTTTTGAATTCCAGATAAATGAGGTTGTGGTTGAATCTAATTTCTTAACAAATGATTTATTGATGTATATTGGAATGTTTTGAAATAAAAAAAGAATCCTAGGTAGGATATTCATCTAGACAATGTTAATTCTTCCAGCTAAAGTGAGATGAAGGGTAGACCATCTATGCAAGTATTGCTTCATTTTTTCCATACTAAATTTATATTCTTATTGATATTTTTATTTGAGACTTCATTATATTGTATTGGGCATATCATTATAATATCATTATAATATTCATGAAATCATCTTTTAGGATTTTTTTTATTTAACTATGTGGAAACATAACAGTCCTGCACAGAGGTCAAAAAGCATTTAAATAGCAAATTTAGACAACATTTAGTTTAGAAAAGAGATTCTTACCATTTTTCCTATTATGACCTTCCCCATCTTTTTGGCAAAAAATACAGTGATGTGTGTGGAAGAAATTGTTACCTTAAATATATATCTATTAATAATCAACCTGAAGAACCAGGCAGGAGGAAGCTTGTCCACTACATGTTTGATTTTCTCTTCAGCAAATGCTTGAAGAAGGAGCATCCTGCTACAGCAATCTACTAAGGGACAGTGCCCTGGGCAGAGGTGGTCAGCAAATGTTCAAAGAATAAGAGCAGAGTTCTATATTTATAAACAACTAAATTTTCATAACAGCACTGAGTTATTGCATACACATCACCTGACATTTATTTTGATTGTTTCATTAGCTTACATGTTCAAATAACATATTTAAAAAAAGTTTTATTTCACTATATTTTTGGTCTGTGCAATACTTTTCAATACTTCTTCAGTTCCCATATGTGTGACATCTGTCAGTTCTTACTGAGTACATGATAGTCAACCAACTTCTTGAACCATCACCCAGTATCGTGTTCTTTATTGTTCACTTGACTTCTTTCTGGTTTCCTGATATGCTTGAACAACTTTCTGGCATTTATTAACCTATTTACAATACTTATTTGATAGATATTATATATTTATTTTTAATGTATTGCAAACCAAAACACTTCATGCACAAACCATGTTCCCCTTAAATATATAAATTATTCTGTCACATGTGAGACATTAAGTAACCACCCATAGAAACGTTTGTCTTTCACTTTTTTCAAGAGAAAGCTATCCTATCATCATTTCCAGAACATTGAAAAGATAATGGTGATCTTATTCTGAAAAATTACATTAAAAAGCACATTTTGCAGTTATTTGAAATATTTAAATGAACATAAAATGTAAGTACTTTGTGTGTAAAAATTGGTACATCCCTACCTTTTATCACTTATCATTTATCAAATTAAAATTAGGTGCACCCAAACATGTGGAAGTAATCAGAACATCCATTTGAAAGTAACTTGGGAGGCATTGCCATGTACAAACATGAGAAACCTTTGGTTTGGTTTGAACATTTGTTGGGTGTGTCTACATCATGACAGCATCAAAAGAGATCTTCAGAAAATAATTGTTGATACCTGTTAGACTGGGAATGTTTTTAAAGACATTACCCATAATTCTGCAGTCGAACACTCCACTGTCTGAAAGACTATCTACAAATGTAGAAAATTTCAAACCACTAGAAGTCGATCTAAGCCAGGTCATCCCATCAAATTCAGTCCAAGAGCTGAAGGATACATGCTTATCCTCTAACAGGAGAAATCTGATAAACTCTTTCAGCCAGTAATCTGCATCATTTATTGCACCTGCAGCACCAAGCTGAGGATGGAACATTCTTCACAGTAGTCTGTTACAGCATGATGAGAAAGGGTCACAGAAACAAAACATAGAAGTTCATTTTATAAACTATTTAATTTACATACAGTGTCAATCAATGCATTCATTTCATACTTTGATTGGTTAAAAGACATTAAAAGAGGTGTCTAGCAAAGAGCACAACCAGCCTAAATAAAAGTCTTTCTCCATTATATCCTTCTTCTTCAATATTTCTTAGTTTAGATATTACCCTTGAAATCACCATGTATGTGACAACTGTCCCGTTTTATTGTTTACAAGACATCTCCTGATCTAATCATACATTTCGTGTATTACATCAACCTGCTCCTGGTACATTCTTGTCTTTGTTGTTCACTTGACCTTTATCTGGTTGCCTGATGCCAGAGCAGGTTTCTGGCATTTATTAACACTTTTACTCTTCTTAGACGGATGCTGTGTTTTAATTTGGAAAGCATATACAATCACCATATCCTAAATGACTACACAACCCCTAAGTTTCATTTTGCTTCAGCAGGGTTTACAGGAAAATCATGCTTTAGTCAGTGTCAACCATCCAACAGAGACAGCACAACTTTATGCTGTATGCAAGGTCAAGAAGGAAGAATAATCTGTTGTCGGGAAAGAAAATTTATGCAGGACTAAAATTTGCCAGAGAATGCCATTCTATAGGAGAAGAGTTGGACTATTAGAACAGTCTGTTCCAGTGAGACAAATCTAGAGCTGGTTGGCCACAATACCAGACCAAATAGAACCCCATACCACAACCGTAAAGCATGATGGTGAAAGCATAATGGCTTGGGACTGCTTCTCTGCATCAGGCCTGGCCAGTGTACCATCACAGAGTTAACCTATGAATTCCATACTGTATGAAAGAGAATTAGAGGAAAGTATGAGGTCTTCTGTGAAAAAGCTGAAGCTAAGCTTTAAATGGATTTGCTAACAAGATAATGATCTAAAACACTTAAACACACAAAGAATGGATCACAATGATTACATGTAGGAGTATGGAGTAAGAAAAAATTCTAAACATCAATGTAGGAGACTGTTAAACAATTACAAAAAGTTACTACAAAAAGTTAAATTAGATCACCTTTATCTGTCAGTATAGAAATGAAGATCAAATATCAATATGTGCCAATATGTTAAAGAACACACAACACTTCAGGAGATGCACTTACTTTTTTACATCACTGCATTCATGGAACCAGTCTAGAATATAATTCATAAAAAGATCCTAGTCATTTTCACTTCGAACTTATGCTTTTATAATAACCTTATAGTGAATTACTAGTGCACATCTAGTGCAAATTTTTCATCCACTAACTAAATTATTTGCACCATTCCCTTGCTAAGGTTGCAGCTCTTTCCTAAAGCTGTCACATTGCTCTCTTTTTAATAAAACTGCTCAAGTCCACTCCCTGCAAATTTCCCCTTTCACACTAATGGCATAAGCAGTAGTGTACACATTGTAAGGTGGAGGGATTCTACCCTCACAGGAAATACTGCATAGTCAAAAGATACCCTTATTGTAGGGCAGGTTGATTGTCTTTGGATTTGGTTGGTAGGTCAGCATTGTCATTGTATGTGCACTTGCAGCTCTGGCAATAAGAAATCATGCACAGAGGTGTTATGGATTTGTGCATGAACTAAGATATTTCTATGATTTTTAAATTAATGTTATTGTGTTTTGCAATCTTGGAGCAAGTGTGAAGGTGTTTTATTTTAGAATGTGATAGCCAGTTAGGAACATATTAATAAGTGACCCATCCCATTTTAAATTTTCTTTCTCCCCATGATTGATCTGAATATTGGTTACCTATGTCCACCATTATTCCATCAGGTAAGAATTTCATTCTGTATATACTGCTGTCTGTACATTTTATAACTAACATTCTCAATCCTATTTAATCCAATTCAGGGTGATGGGTAGATGCATCTATCTTGGCAGTACTGGGTGCAAGTCAGGAAACATTCTTGGAAAAGGTGCCAGTCTAATACAGGGCAAACTCAAGCACATACACACACACCTACTCATCCATCCATCCATTATCCAACCCGCTATATCCTAACCACAGGGTCACAGGGGTCTGCTGGAGCCAATCCCAGCCAACACAGGGCACAAGGCAGGAAACAAACCCCAGGCAGGGTGCCAGCCCACCACAGGGCATGCACACACACACACACCCACACACCAAGCACACACTAGGGACAATTTAGAATCGCCAATGCACCCAACCTGCATAGGCCAATTCGGAAAATGGACAGTTAATGTAACCTGACAATTTTGGCGATGTAGGGGAAAACCCCGTTCAGCTATGGAGAGAACTTTCAAACTCCAAATGAATTGGGTTCAAAATTAGCCACAAGAATTGCATGTCTTTTGGCCAGTAGGTACCATGTTATGTGTTTGTTATTCAACCTGGTAAAAAACCAAAGCATCTTACAAGCAGAGAAGTTTGGTTGATTACATACATATGCATGTTAAGGTAACTTGCTCAGCTTTAACACACTTTGAGTCAAAGGAGAGGATTAAACTTAGATACTTTAGGTTTTAAGGTCCAGGGCCTGATCACACTGAGTCAAATTGAAACATGCTTGCTTTGTTCTTTTTTTAAATCTCACTTAAAATGCTTCAGAAGAATGTCAACAAGGTCTTATTTTGTTTAATAATTGTCATTTATGTCAGGTTAAGTAAGGAATCAACATATTTCCATTTAGAGATATGTGTAATCTTTTATGTGATGTTTTGGGTTTCATCTTAAGCTGAAGATGTTTCTCTTTTGGTGTAGAGTATGTCTAGTTGTACTGTATACTAACCTTAAACCTTCTTTAATCATTTTATGTGTTTATTAGCTCAGGCCACTTTGCAATACTGCTGTTGTCACCCCCACACCTACCTAATATGTCTTACTGTCGTTGACCCAGCCTTGTCTTGGGATATTTCAGTTCCTAAGCCCACAAAGATCCACCATGCATTACTCTAACCATTTATTCTCATGCCTTGTCTCATGGTATACATCCGATTGTTGTTCTTGGCTGCTCTAATTACTTCCCATGAAAAACTAAATTATTATACACTATATAACTGCCAGGCCCATATATCCCCATTGGCATGTCACCAGCTGAACTTTTCAGCATTTTTCATTCCCTTGCAGAACAGAGGTACAGAAGAATCAAGTACACTCAAACTCTGGAGACGAAAACATGAGACAGATTGCTTTGTGCTGTACTGTGCCAAGTTATGAGCAGTAACGCATCCAAGTCTTTCATCTCTAGCACATTCTTTACACTTCATTGTTTATATATTCAATTCAAAACTGCTTTCTGTCATGGTCTAAAGGATATACAGTGCCTTGGAAAAAACATTCAGCCTCAGACACTATTAACAATTTGTTGTCTGAGATTAGAATTTGAAATGGATTAAATGACTTTTTCCCATGTGAAATGAAATGGAAAATGTCATAAACATTACAATTTTTACATAATAAAAAATGAAAATGATCAGATTTAAAAGGTATTGACCCCCCAGTGTAATAGCAAGCTTACGTTTGATCAAGTACAAATCTATTACTACAAGTGACACAATTTGTTGATGGAATCCATTTGTGCAGGAAATTAGCGTATTGTCTGCTTCAAATTCATCTGTGATGATTATTCCCTTTTTATTCTGTACATTCTTACAATTTAAGTTTTGTATCACAGGGTTCTGACTATAGACACGCCGAAGTCTGGGAAAGGGTACATGATCATTTTACATTTGTTGAGTTCAGTGTATAAATAAAAAACTATGCTTGTTACTATAAATCCTCTAGTAGTCTGTGGCTACAGCTAAAAAAAGATGTTTATGGATCAGTTCTCTCCAAGGTATTACATAATGAGGAACTTTATGGGACAGATATCAAGGAAGATGTTATAATCCACATGAGTTGGGGATGGCGGGAAAGGGGCTTAGGTTGGAGAAACGTCATTGTAAATGTAGTTTTGCAATGTCAATTTGTGAATTATCATGGTAAGTCTCCTGATCTGATGAGAGAAAACAAAAAAAGTATTTGGCCTTAATTCAATGCAGGATATGTCTTTAATATTCTCATACCTGTATGTCAGCCAGATCAAACTAACTCTGACCATAAATAAAGTATGGTGGTGGCAGCCTCCTGTTATGAGGCTGTGTTAACTGGAAGGATATACAGAAAATGAGTGGGATGCAATGCAGACAAATACTGGATAATACTGGATAAAAGGTTGTCCCTCTCTGCCAGAAAGCTGAATATAGGGATGCTGTGTGTGTGTGCCAACAAAGCAGTAAGCCAGAGCAACATTGTAGTGGGTTAAAATTAAGAAAATTGATGTTTTTGAGTAGTGGAGGCACTTACCTTAATCCCATCATAAATCTATAGTAAGGCCTCAGCATTACCATCCATCACCTTTCCCAAACTAACTTAACAAGGCCACAACGATTCTACAACGTGGAAAGGAAAAATATTGCTCCATGATGATGTAAAAAGCTAATAGAGCCTCATGCAAAAATATCACTGGCTGTCAAAGGTGGCATCTGTGTGGAGTATGCATGTTCCTCCTTGGTTGGTATAATTTCGATTTATTGCTAATTTTAAATTATTGAATGATTGTAGCTGTGGAAGCAGATGTGACCTGTTGTGTTCTGACACCTTGTCAAAGATCCTTGGCAGGTTCACAAAACAGATGGATGTGTGTAATGCCTCTTCTGGAATACTGTGTGTAGTTTTGGTCTTCATATTATAAAACATAACTGCGCTAGTGGAAGCTCATCGAAGAGCTAATAGATTTGTTCCAGGACTATGGGATTTGAGCTACTTGTGGAAGTTTTGAATCTTTTCAGTTCAAAAGGTAATGCAATGGAAAGGTTTAAAAATGAAGAGAATCCATACTGTTACTTAGACACAGATGGAAGTTGGTTTTGGGTACATTTCTCACACACATTCACTTTTTCTTCAAAGAGTCACAGATACATGAAATAAGTTACCAAGCAGTGTGGTAGAGAGAAATAGTTTTATAATCTCCAAATCTTGATAGTTTGAAAATTTGAGATGAATAGGAATTGACAAGTTCTTTTTGGCTAAATGACCTGTTTTATATTTTTATATAGAGTTTTGATTTGGTTTTAAGTTCGAATTATTTTACAATGTAATATGCTGATTTAACTGATTACTTTATTTTTTACCTGATCTTTATTGAGTCATTTTTTCTTTATTATTTAATTATATATATATATATATATATATATATATATATATATATATATATATATATATATATATATATATATATATATATATATATATATATATATATATATATATATATATATATATATATATATATATATATATATATATATATATATATATATATATATATATATATATATATGCAGTGCATCCGGAAAGTATTCACAGCGCATCACTTTTTCCACATTTTGTTATGTTACAGCCTTATTCCAAAATGGATTAAATTCTTTTTTTTCCTTCTGAATTCCACACACAACACCCCATAATGATAACATGAGAAAAGTTTACTTGAGGTTTTGGCAAATTTATTAAAAATAAAAAAACTGAGAAATCACATGTACATACAGTGGTGTGAAAAACTATTTGCCCCCTTCCTGATTTCTTATTCTTTTGCATGTTTGTCACACAAAATGTTTCTGATCATCAAACACATTTAACCATTAGTCAAATATAACACAAGTTATATTTACGCCAGATGTAACGGGACATTTGCCTTCCAAAAAGTTCAACTTTTGTCTCATCAGTCCACAAGGTATTTTCCCAAGTCTTGGCAATCATTGAGATGTTTCTTAGCAAAATTGAGACAAGCCCTAATGTTCTTTTTGCTAACAGTGGTTTGCGTCTTGGAAATCTGCCATGCAGGCCGTTTTTGCCCAGTCTCTTTCTTATGATGGAGTCGTGAACACTGACCTTAATTGAGGCAAGTGAGGCCTGCAGTTCTTTAGACGTTGTCCTGGGGTCTTTTGTGACCTCTCGGGTGAGTCGTCTCTGCGCTTTAGGGGTAATTTTAGTCGGCCGGCCACTCCTGGGAAGGTTCACCACTGTTCCATGTTTTTGCCATTTGTGGATAATGGCTCTCACTGTGGTTCGCTGGAGTCCCAAAGCTTTAGAAATGGCTTTATAACCTTTACCAGACTGATAGATCTCATTTGTTCCTGAATTTCTTTGGATCTTGGCATGATGTTTAGCTCTTGAGGTGCTTTTGGTCTCCTTCTCTGTGTCAGGCAGCTCCTATTTAAGTGATTTCTTGATTGAAACAGGTGTGGCAGTAATCAGGCTTGGGGGTGGCTATGGAAATTGAACTAAGGTGTGATACACCACAGTTAG
Source organism: Polypterus senegalus (assembly GCF_016835505.1). Lineage (NCBI taxonomy): Eukaryota > Metazoa > Chordata > Cladistia > Polypteriformes > Polypteridae > Polypterus > Polypterus senegalus. Next base: position 187,894,389 of record NC_053154.1, read on the forward strand.
GTTATTTTTTAACAAGGGGGCAATTACTTTTTCACACAGGGCCATGTAGGTTTGGATTTTTTTTTCTCCCTAAATAATAAAAACCATCATTTAAAAACTGCATTTTGTGTTTACTTGTGTTACATTTGACTAAAGGTTAAATGTGTTTGATGATCAGAAACATTTTGTGTGAAAAACATGCAAAAGAATAAGAAATCAGGAAGGGGGCAAATAGTTTTTCACACCACTGTAAGTATTCACAGTCTTTGCTCAATGCTTTGTTGATGCACCTTTGGCAGCAATTACAGCTTCAAGTCTTTTCGAATATGATGCCACAAGCTTGGCACACCTATCCTTGGCCAGTTTTGCCCATTCCTCTTTGCAGCACCTCTCAATCTCCATCAGGTTGGATGGGAAGCGTCGGGTGCACAGCCATTTTAAGATCTCTCCAGAGATGTTCAATCAGATTCAAGTTTGGGCTCTGGCTGAGCCACTCAAGGACATTCACAGAGTTGTCCTGAAGCCACTCCTTTGATATCTTGGCTGTGTGCTTAGGGTCGTTGTCCTGCTGAAAGATGAACCGTCGCCCCAGTCTGAGGTCAAGAGCGCTCTGGAGCAGGTTTTCATCCAGGATGTCTCTGTACATTGCTGCAGTCATCTTTCCCTTTATCCTGACTAGTCTCCCAGTTCCTGCCGCTGCAAAACATCCCCACAGCATGATGCTGCCACCACCATGCCTCACTGTAGGGATGGTATTGGCCTGGTGATGAGCGGTACCTGGTTTCCTCCTACACACTTATACATATATGTGTGGGTAAAAGTAGGTTTACAGTTGTGAGTACACAACAGACAGAGTTAATTCTTGCATTATTATTTTTTCTTGTTCTTCTTCTCCTCCTTATTTATCTTTTAGGTAATTTGAGCACTTACAAGACTGTATCTACGTCCACTGTGACATTCATTGGCAGTAATAAAGCTATTGTAATAATCATAACCTGCATGTCTTTTTCCATACGTGTGTGTGTATGTGTGTGTGTGTGTGTGTATATGAATGTATGTGTAAAATCAAGTAGTCATTACATGCTTTAAGCAACCATAGGTGTTTTCTTATTGGGCTGGTCTCTGTTTCTTGTCTCCTGAATATGCCCCATCTTATTACCTTATATGGCATTGCCATTGACATTTAATTGAATCCTCTGATTAATTATTTTGTAATCTGCCACATTCATTGGACCAAAGGCAACACAATGTAACAAGTACAATTATGTCAACTAATGCAATGTAATTTTCTAACAGGACACTCTGGTTTACTGCGGAGCCTAACTCCACTGAGAAAAAACTGCTTATTCTGTCCTCTGATATTTTAAATGTACCGAAAAGGACAAGGTGATCCATCTTCTTTTAGCAGTATTTGGTTTTTTAAGCATAAACAAGAAATTGAAAAGCTGAAGGAAAGAGATCATGCATTGCATGTTAGAGTTGTTTGAATAAATTACTTTACACCATGCACAAATTAAGAGTTTCCATGGCAAAATATGAGAATTCTAAAAGTGATGTTGGAAAGTTGAGGAGTGTGTCATAGATTCTAGCCACACTTGACTTTTCCTACTACTTTCAGAACCCACCTGCCTGTCACATTCCAACCCCCCTTGTGTCTTTCCTATATTATATTGTATCTCCTACGACTTTACCTTTTCTTATCATCTTAGGGTTTAGCCAGGGTCTACGGCGCTCTGTTGGTGGTTTGGCTACAATACTTGGCCCTTTGTGGGCAGGAGGTCTAACTGGCAGCCTGTATATCATGATTGGTATGATGATGGCCCTCCTGATTCTGCTGACAGTGAGTGTTGACAATTTTCAACATCTGTGGTTACTCTAAACTAAACTACACCAGGCACTAGATTTTCTTATGACAGCGGAGACCTCTTTTAGGTGATGATGGCCCTATCTTTCAAGTATCTCGTGGAGCCGCATGTTGGAAATGATCAGACAGGGGTCCCAGAGGATTGTGGGTAAAGGTGCCTGAATGAGTGGTAAGTAGGCTGTTCTACGTTACATTTACATCATACAAACAGCTGTGGATGCGTAATGGTTCACACAGCTCTGCTGTTTTCCTTTCATTTGCAGCTGTCTGACCCGAGGGTCTCTCTGGACAATGCCGCTCATAGATCCAAGGCAAAAAGGATACAAGACCACCACTGCAGAACCAGCTCTTGAGTGACCCACCTCTGAACTACCATGCCCCCCGTCCCCCATCTGATCCGTTCAGCCTGATTTCAATATACACGCTTGACATCTGTGGCACTTCATCTACAGAAGTGGAATGTGGGATGTGCTAGGGAGTGTGCTAATGAAGGTGATAGTCTACTGGGGTGCAGAACTGCTGTTGCTGGATGTTCTGGTATTAAACTGTACCACGTCAAACTGTCTGTGTGTTGTCTGTCTATGTGCTTGGTGTCTGTGACTTTCATACCACCCCCTCCCATTGGGAGCCCACCACTGTCTGATGTGTGTATGTTGAACGGAGAATTTTACTGATTGTGTAAAACACCAGATCAAAGAATTTCTGTCAAAAATGTGTTTTTTTTATTTTTATTCTTCTAATTAGCATATTTCAGGTATTTAAGAAACAACTATTTAAATATGAGAACTCAGTGAGGGTTATCTTGACATGGGTTTTCATCTTTTCAAATCTTCCAACTCTACATTTGGCAGAATGTTTGCATATGAACTTTATATTTCTACATAACAGGAAAACCTGTTGAAAGTAAAAGTAATTGGGAAGTGTGACATTCTGGATTTTAATTGCCAAGAATAAGTGCCTGTCATTCACACAAAAACCAAGAAAGCAAAGGTGAACACTTCAGTGTGGAATAGGTTAAATTAATTGAATTTCTTTTGTTTTTTTTATGCTTCTTCTTCTATTTTTACTCATAATTTGATACATTTAACTATTTTCTGATCCACCCCTGGATTGCAGAGAGCTGGGGCCTTTTCCAGCTGGACACACTCACACCTACAGTATACTTATTCTTTAGGGCTCAACTTATACAGTATTTGCCACCCAACCTAACATGCATGTCTTATGTGTGTGAAAGTTAATCTCAGGCAGCAAATGCTCAGGGCAGAGCTTCAAATTCTGTGGTTATGCAGCAGTACTGTTGATGGATGGATGGCTGTTTCAATATTGTTTCAAATATGAGTTCTTGGTTGTCTCATTTTTAAAGTAGATCACCAAAAGGCATTATGAATTCCTGCTGAATAGTCCTCAGAAGCTTGAAGTAGACAACAACAACATCAACATTTATTTATATAGCACATTTTCATACAAAAGGTAGCTCAAAGTGCTTTACATAATGAAGAATAGAAAAATAAAAGACACAGTAAGAAAATAAAATAAGTCAACATTAATTAACATAGAATAAGAGTAAGGTCCAATGGCCAGGGTAGACAGAAAAAAAACTCCAGGCGGCTGGAGAAAAAAATAAAATCTGTAGGGATTCCAGACCATTAGACTGCCCAGTCCCCTCTGGGCATTCTACCTAACATAAATGAAACAGTCCACTTTGGATTTAGGGTTCTCACGGAAGGACTTGATGGTGATGGTCACGTAGACTTCTGGCTTTTGATCCATCCATAATTGTTGGAACATCTTGATGCTTTGAGTAGGTGGTGGTGGCGCAGGCTACCACCACAGAGAAACCGGAAAAAGAAACAGAAGAGAGAGTAGGGGTCAGTATGGATTTTAGAGCCACCGTGAATAGTTATTATGATGAATTGAACCTACAGAGTATCAGGATTAAGTTAAAGTGAAGTTATAAGAAGGCCATGTTAAAGTAATGTGTTTTCAGCAGTGTTTTAAAGTGCTCTACTGTATTAGCCTGGCGAATTCCTATTGGCAGGCTATTCCAGATTTTAGGTGCATAGCAGCAGAAGGCCGCCTCACCACTTCTTTTAAGTTTAGTTGGAATTCTAAGGAGACACTCATTTGAGGATCTAAGGTTACGATTTGGAATATAAGGTGTCAGACATTCCGATATATAAAATGGGGCGAGATTATTTAAGGCTTTATAAACCATAAGCAGAATTTTAAAGTCAATTGCATTTTCCAGGGTAAAGAGTGGAAGAGTTAACACAAACAACATACACTGAATCCATATTTCAGCATAAACATGTTAATTTTGTTTGTTGCCCATTTAAATAGCACTTTGTGGTCTTTAATTACCCTGCTCGTACTGCTTCCTTTAAAATATTTGATGATTTTATAGATATAATTTAGAATGTACGCATAAATTAACTAATAAAGTGAGAACTATATCAAGGAATTTAGGTTCTGTTTTCCCACCACTGTAATTTTTATTTTATAAACTAATTTTAATAGATTGACTAGCAAAATACCCGTGCTTCGCAGAGGAGAAGTAGTGTGTTAAAGAAATATCTATATCTATATATCTAGTATCTATATCTATCTCTCTCTCTCTCTCTCTCTATATATATATATATATATATATACATACATACATACATACACACACATTATATATACTGTACACATTATATATACTGTATATCTATATCTATATATATATATATATCTATATCTATATATCTAATATCTATATATCTATCTATATATGTATATACAGTATATCTATATCTTCTTTAATAAAACCCATGTGTGCGTCCAGGTGTCCGTGTGTGTGTGTCTTCTGGTGAAGTGCGCGGGCTGCGCCGCACATCGCACCGTGCCCCGCCCATGCGCTCGGCACCGTGGACGCAAACACACTGGAAGCTGGGCACACAGTGAATGGCCTAGCCGCTGCCGCACATGATAAGCAAATAAAGCACACATACTGGAAGCTGCGCACACAGTAAATGGCCTTGCCACGGCCGTGCATGAGAAGAAATAAAGGACACCATTGCTGGGGAGATTGCTGATTGGGTGGTCGCGGCCACACACATAAAATCCGTTGCTGGGGAGACGCCACACATTAAATAATCAGCTGCACGCCCCCACAGATTAAAATACTTGCTGGAGAACTGCACAGTACTTGCTGGGGAGACGCCACAGGCACGATTATAAGCAGCACGCCACACATTACATCAGTTGCCGGGGACTGCTGATTGCCCACTGTTGTGACAGAAAATTATAGTCATATTACGGACATCAAAGCCAGTATTACTGTCAGAGAAAATTGCAGGCATTTTACGGAAATACAAACCAGCATTACTGCGAGAGAAAATTAATGACACACAATACAGTGATGCATATTACAGCCAGATATAAGCCAGTATTACTGTAAGAGAAAATATTACGGACGTATCTACTAACAACATGCCATCCAAAAAAAAGGACACGCCAAGTAGGACAAAAGACACAGACAATCAAATCCTATATAAGCAACATCTCCTTGAAGAACGGTCAGCTCAACAAGTAAACATCAACAAAAGAAAGGTTGAAAGACAAAGAAAAATGCGAGCAAATAGATCGATTGAAGAAAAAGAAAATGACCGTCAGAAAAACGCTAAAAGAGAAAGACTCAGAAGAGCAAACCTTAGAAAAATTTGGCATTTACTTGCCAGAACCAGTATTCAGCCATGGTCAGTTTTATGTTGCATTATCAAGAGTTAGAAGTTTTTCCAGATGTTGCTGTCAAGGTTGTAGATGGTCCTGAACAAGGCAAACTGTTGCCAAACTCAGACAGAATATTTACAAGAAATGTTATAATGAAATTGTATAGGAACATTTCATGAGGTAAAAAAATAGAAAATTTTGCCTAAATATCTTCTTCAGATATTGTGTCTTACAGATTGTTACAAAGTTTTACACTAAGGCAATATTAATTATACTTACTGTATTGTCATATACGTTTCTATTTTATTTTTATTATTATTTTACTTTAGGCTTCTTGCAAAAATATTTTTGACAAAAAAAAATTAAGGCAAGAAACAGAGTGAGGTCAAGGTCCCTTGCCATTTAATATAGACTGTTCCTACTAATGTTTATGCACTACTGTTCTAGCGCCCGTTATTGTAACAGGCTTAACGTCTTATATATATATATATATATATATCTATAGTATATCTACACACACACATACATATACACACACGTATATATATATACCCTTTGGGGTGCGAGCAGCTGTTGCTGGGCGTGTCAGAATCCATCGAGGAAGAAAAATGAAAAACATTATTTGTACAAAATCTTAATTTATCTATCCATTCCTAAATAATTAAATGGGCAGGCTATTTCGTATCAGTGCAATACGCTGCTTGTTAAAATGGATGACTCCTGCTCTTATGTGCAGTTAGTGCTGCGTGGGTATTATAAACTATCATATCTGTTCAAGTTCTATTTAAATTTGAAATATAAGTCATTTTTATTTAGTCAACAGAAATATGTTTGGTAGGAATGTAAGTTAAATTTAGTCATCATTGCATAAATTTTTCTTTACCATAGAAATTTAAAGACTAAATTCAACTTACATTTCTACCAAAGATATTTCTGTCGACTAAATAGAACATACTTATATCCAAATAGAACTTGAAAAGATATATTTTTTCGAATCTGATCACGCATTGTAGAGCGACTTGACGCGCACCACATCGAGCCTGCGAGCTATTGAGCTGTTGCCTGCCTGCCTCAATAAGTGACCCTTGCTTCGCTCTTACTTTTTTACCATTCATTTAATCATGGGTAGTCGCGAAAAGATTAGAAAATGGAAGGAGGATTATACTGAGTAAGGCTTTACCAAAACAATTATTGATGGGGAATAAAGTATCCATTATTCATAAAGCTTCAATTGTTTTTCTGCGTTATCCTCATATTTTTTCATACTTCTTCTCAAACTAAGGGGGTGCGAGGGTAAAATGAATCGGGAAGTGCTGATTTATATATATTGAATATATTGAAATAGTTTTACTGTCAAATAATGCAAACAATACGCGGCACGTGTTTCGCCCTAATTCTGGGCTCATCAGGCGTACACACTCACTACACCCCTTGTCGGGAATCGGACCTCGGACGTCAGCGCTAGAGGCGAAGCCTCTCGTGTTGTGACACAGCGTGCGGTTCGTTTATTTGACAGTATGTAGATCGAATTTCCCCATAAGAAATAATGGAAACTCAGATGATTCGTTCTACAACCCAAAACTATTCATATAAAAATGATTAATACAAAATATAAAGTAAAATACATAATACAAATTAACCTGCAATTTACCTTTAAAAAGAATCATGGCTGGTGTGAGTTTCTAAACTCATGTGGGATTCCAACCAACGGGACAACACGCGGAAGAGCGTCCCAAAGCAATCGCAGTCTCCCAGCACTGTAGCAGTTTGCCGTATAAGCGCATACAAAAAGATCTCAGACATGCTATAAGCTCCTGTTGTCAATGGGTCATACAAGTAACATTATAAAGATCCAACTACAATAAATAACAGCGCTGTTGCTGTTTCAAGCTGAATAAAGCTGGTGTTAAAGTACTGAGACTCAGCTTCGTGTTTTGGGGAGCAAGATGGGGACTCGCACTTCAGAGCGCACACACACACACAGTCACAATACTGTAGTAAACAGTATATGCTCATACGGATGTTGACTATATGAGTGAGGCACACAGACTCAGATGGAGAATAGGAGACGATTGCCAGAGAGAGAAAGAGACGGGCGAGCGAGATAAGGAGAGGGAAAGAGAGGCGCTGGGCGAGCGAGCGAGATAGAGAGAGAGAGAGAGACGCGCTGGGCGAGCGAGCGAAATAAGGAGAGAGAGAGAAGGACCATCAGCTCAGTTGTGATCACATGACACTCAGCAGACAAAGTGTATCCATACTACTCGTATTGCAAGACATTGCTCATTTATCAAGTCAAAATTTATTAAAAATTTTTGCTCGTCTTGCAAAACAGTTGTAAACCAAGTTACTCGTAAACCGAGGTTCCACTGTATATATATATATATTTATATATATATATATGTAAGATAACTCCTGTAGCCACAATAAATGCCTTTATTGAATAGACAAACCGGGGTGAACAAGTTCCTTTCTACTGCAGCCACAGCCACGAAATTACATAAAAAAATCAATAATGACTCATAAATTTGCAATATTATTTATAAAAATCGCAACATTTTACTCACCAAAAATTTGGATTATTTGTAAACAAAATCCATCCTCCTCTCTTTCCTCAAAAAGTTAAATTACTTAGTCGTACGGATTATCCGTGCGCTTCAGTTCCATCAAAACCTCACTTTCTATCACCATCAAAGCTAATGCTGAAAGGCGAACCCGCCCTATGGTATTTCTGACATAAGTTTGAATTCGCTTTAGGGCTGAAAATGTCTGTTCGACAGAAGCAGTGTACACGAAGATGCTCACCGCCAAATATACCAATGTGAACAGCTGCCCCATGTTCTCATTCAGATTTTTCTGATGAAGGAAGTCAAGGAGATCAGTGGGAGATTTTGCTAAAAAATCATCCATGGCATACATTACAGTCAGTTCTGTTTTTAGCCGAGACAGATCAAAAAGTGCTCCATTGCTCTTGTGTTAAACTGGAGAAGGCTGCATACGTGAAATTTTTCTTGTATTCCCGAAACTTCTGGGGCCCGAGGAGCGTGACAAACATCAGGTTTTCGTGGTGTTGAAATCTGGTCTGTGTCTGGCAAATAATATTGTCCAGAATCCTGCCATGCAGTTTGCTGTAGTGCGCGCGATGATCTTTTGCTCGGAGCGTTTGTGGTGCGTTCAGTGGCCTCATAGAGTTCTTCATATCGTCTTCTATCCAATCAATGGGTCTGATTACGGTGACGTTGCCGTACGCCTGCTAGAGGGCCCACTGACACCAACCCAAATTCTGATTGGTTGAAGCAACAGGTTAATCGACATTTATTCTGTGTTAGAGTGCCTACACAACGGATTGTGATAGCCTCTCTCCTTGGCAACTAATGATGGCTCAAATGTGATTGGTTAAATGCTTTAATACGAAACTCTGCCTCCCACAGCTATCGAGCTGCATTCTATTACAGTATATGGACGAAAATACATTCCAGTTATGACCATTACGCACAGAATTTCGAAATGAAACCTGCCCAACTTTTGCAAGTAAGCTGTAAGGAATGAACCTGCCAAATTTCAGCCTTCTACCTACACGGGAAGTTGGAGAATTAATGATGAGTGAGTGAGTGAGTCAGTGAGTGAGTGAGTGAGTGAGTGACAGCCACCAAATTCTCTCTGTTCAATTTTAGATGTATCACTTCACCCAACCTGGCATTCTTTGGAAAACAGAAAGGGAAACCCATACAGCTATATGAAGAAAGTTCCAGCTCCACCCAGACAGTGCAATTCACGGTAATCTGACAGAATATTGAGCTAAGTAGATCTTTTATATATCTTGACAACCTGACAAACTTAAAAAAAAAAATAAGTATAAGGTCTTAGGATTAAACAGTATGATACAATGTTAAGAAAATTTATTAAAGACAAGGTTGGCATACTGTTTAGAATGCATGTTGCCGCTTTACCTATAAGTAGCCTTCAATTGAATGTTGAATAAATATGCAACTCCCAAATATGCACAGTTCTCAGCATTGGATCTGCCACTTTTTATGCTGGACTGTCATATGTTTGGCTTGTTAAACTTTATTTTTTTATTACAGCGTTTAAAAAAATGATGCAATCCCAGGTATAAGTGCCAGGGGGATTTTCTACATGCAAAGATTTAAAAATGATCAGTGACAGTGTTTTGAATTTCACAAACAGGATGACAGCAATGGTTATGCTCTTTGATCAGGAATGGTGATGCTGTTATGAAGGATGTCAGCCACGATTTCATTTATTGGGACTGCAGTGCTTTATTCACAGATTTGCTTAATTTCATGCTAGCCTTCCCTGGAGCAGAAATCCATGTTTGACCGCATTTTTATATTAGAATTTAAGAAAATGACAATTTCCAGCATGCATTATGTTTTCCTCAGAGTTATCAGGTAAATACAGTCTATTGCCAACATTAAGTGTGATATAAAGCAATTTAAATGCCATTCACCATTTAAATGATCATTCTCAGACTAAACACACATTGTATGTATAAAATACACACTAAGAGTAATTAAAACTTGCTTACTTTTTCTCGTGGAGTAGATAACACAGTTACCATGATAGTATACAGTATATAAGAATGGAGAAGTACTGTATCTAGAATATTTAGGACATGAAGGGATAATTTTGAACTCCCAGTTAAATAAATGGGCAGGAGCAAGTTAGATGGGAATTGATAAAGAATAATGTAGAAAAGATAGAGTTGGAAGCGGCTCTGAATTTTTATTGGGGATTTGTAATGTCAGGTTAAGTCAGGTCAGGTAGGGGAGCATGCACTGGTACTGCGCATTGCTGTACCCACCACACAATGAAACAGCTCAGGATCCTAGTTGGCAATCCCCAAGTCCAGACACGTAATCCAGTCCCACCTCCTGGAAATAATCACCTATCTGCTGCACCCAGGTGTTACATGGATGTCTCCTTGGCCTGGTGCAGTCACTCAGGTCTTCAACAACGAGGATCCTGTGAGCCGGATCACCATTGGGGTAATGCGCCACATGACCGTAGTGCTGTACTTGATGCTCCATCACAATCCAAGTAATGTGACTCATTCAGGACTCCATGAGCAACCACTCTTTCAATTCAAAGTTAAACCAGTGATACCTACATGAAGAGACACAGTACTGAAGGCGTTGAACTTCCAAAGTCTTGAATTTGTAATACAATTTAAATAACAAAATACAAAAAAGAGGACAATAGAAAATTGAAAGATGTTATTATGCTTCAAGACAGTAAAATAAATTAACAAGTGGATAGAAAAAAGACTTAATTGGGTGAATATCTATACATTTATTTAGAAAAACGTGGGAAGTTATTTTTTCTATGATGGAGAATTTTATTGCAATAAACAATTTGTGATATTACTTGTGTTGTGTTCATAATTATTATTCTGCAAACATTTGTGTATACTAAACTATGAAAGCTTATTCCTGCCACTCTCAAAAAAACAATTGCGTTATCTTGGAAAAGTAAGCTTCTGTACAAAAGTTGTGGGTTGCATGCATTTACATTTTTTGTTATTAAATCAATGCTCATAAGGTGACCATTCTGGCACGGTACAGTTCTTACGTTTTCAAAGGCACACTAAAAAAAATCATAATATAAAGATTTCTTTTAATTAACTAACTAATATGAGTTACATAGAATGCTGTCCTTCTTTGGTTTCCAGCAAGCATTTGCGTTAAACTTTCAGCACCTCACATTGTTGTCCAAGTTTTTTTGGGTTTCTGCCTGCTCGGTGACACAGGTAAGGTTGGAAATTTAAAAACGAAGAACAGAATCTTCACATTCATTGAGAAGAACCTTTACCAAGGACTTGGAGGTAAAACAGTATGTTTTATGAAAAACTCAAAAAAAATGATAAGATGTCTATTAAACCATCCATCCATTATCCAACCCGCTATATCCCAACTACAGGGTCATGGGGGTCTGCTGGAGCCAATCCCAGCCAACACAGGGTGCAAGGCAGGAAAATTGTATAAGTAACTGCTGTGGCTCTGACTGAAGCTTAGGAAAAGACTTGGGGGCTGCCTGATATTGTTTCTAAAGCAGAAACAAGCAGTGGCATCAACAAGAAAATAAAATGGAAGCTAAGTGCAGTTCCTTGTGTATGAGTCATTGCTCCAGGATGATTTAAGTGGTTATTTTTTCCAGACTTAAGACAGGAATTCACCATGCAACCAAAACTCAATTCAGATTTTCGCATTATTTTTGCTTTAGATTTGTTGAGCAAAGGATGCAACAGATTTTCAAATCAACTTGAAAATACTAATAACCTGTTTTGTGCATTGTTGACTTGTCAGAAGACAAATTAAATACATCTGTAATATTTTGCTTAGATACACAATTGTGGACATTTCTCGTTAAATGGAGTTTTACAGTAAATGTAATATGCTTATAATTACGTTTTGACCTGTCATTTTGACTTACAGATATTTATAATTATTTCTTGTCTATACATCTCTCAAATCTAAAGTTTCACTTGTCAAAATTAAATTGCAGTATAAGATATCTTTACTTGAAAAGATCACTTGAAGCGAATACGAAACGTCGACAGATTTACCTTGACAGACTGGATTTACAAATAACTCTAATTAGAATCATCACTAGAGAAAATGTAATTAAGAGATCTAATTGGCATGAGACATTAAAAGCTGAAAGGGCTTACCAGTCATGTATAAACTATTCATCTACATGCAAGTCATCATTGGAGGAGGAGTAAAATCAAAGATTTGTTTGGGGATAATGGCCAGCAGTTCTGGGATAGATGATTTGCCAGTTTAAATACATTGTTCCAGGTAGTTTGTATTCTGCTTTTAAAAGATAGCACAGCAAGATAATAGAAGTAGGAACTGAGTAATCAGCATTGTGTCGTGAGAATTTTGTTCACTTAAACTAAAGACTGCCTGTAAGCCTTTGGTGAAACCAGTCACAAATCAGGAACAACTCTGGAAGTGATAGCAATCATCTAGAGCAAGTATCAACCTAACAAAACACCACATTGATCAAAAAGGAAGCACATAAGGTGGGTTTGAGTGCGCCTATATATTTTAATGGGAGTGAAGATTGCTGTAAATCTACTTTAAAAACATGAGTTTGCAAAACTGGATACCTTATTTAATAAAGGAGTAATTGGATTTGGCTACTTGATTAAGTCATGTGCATGGTCAGATAGACATAATGAAAACTAAGAGATTCGTGTGGAGATGTGCTAATTCAATTTATGGTTGCCAAAAGCATGAGGCTATCGCAATACACTCCCATACATGCTCATGTTTACTGCAGTTGTTTAAATATATTTATATTTAAATAGTCACATGGTAAGTCCAAGGCAGAAAGTCCTGTTTCTTAGGCATAGAGTATACTGAATCCAAAACAAAAAAAAAAACTGAATAACACCCAGAAAACTGATCCAATTAGAATAAGAAGTTAAAGAAAATAAATGAATCAAAGTATGGTCGTCATGTATTTTAGCATGATATGTTTCACAACATCGTATTTTTTTTTTTAATAACTCACTTGTAAAATCGCCCCATGCAAGTGAGTTTGTAGGGATGTGTGTCCTGCAATGTACTGGTGGCCTGCCAGAATATGCTCCCTGCAGCACAGAATTACATAAAGTAGGTTCAGGAAAAGATTGGATGGCCTTGTTAATAATTTATGCCTTTAATTGCATCAGCCAAAACATCAAGACCCAGTGGCCAGATACATATACAATAATTTGTGTTGACAGTGTAACCTAGCGGCGATGGCAATTCTTCTCAAACATCAAGGCTAACAGCTGAGTGCCCACCAATGACTCACTGTGACCCCTGAGGTAGTTGCCTCACCTAATTGCATAAATATACGTGTGTGTGTGTGTGTACCTGTACTTCAGAAAGGTAACTATGTATGTATATTTGTGAATATATTTCCACTTTCTAAACAGTTTTACTCAAGTTTTTAGAGCCATTTGATGGAGACCCTATGCCAAATGTTTGAGGTGCAAAGCAGGACTTCATCCTGGATGGGGCACTACATGTTGTTCCAAGTGATTGTTCTTTGAAGTTAGTATGGTTTCCAGTCACATCCCAAAGATCGGTGTGTTAGCCATTAGGGTATCTGGTCAGTTTAACCTGGCACTGTGTAATGATTAACTGTGTGACATTCAGGGTTATCCCTTAAAGATAGGGTGAGAAGCTCAGTCATCCGGGAGGGACTCAGAGTAGAGCCGCTGCTCCTCCGCATCGAGAGGAGTCAGGTGAGGTGGCTCGGGCATCTGATCAGGATGCCTCCTGGACGCCTCCCTGGTGAGGTGTTTCGGGCACGTCCAACCGGGAGGAGGCCCCGGGGAAGACCCAGGACACGATGGGGGGACTATGTCTCCCGGCTGGCCTGGGAACGCCTTGGGATTCTCCCAGAAGAGCTGGAAGAAGTGGCCGGGGAGGGAAGTCTGGGCCTCTCTGCTTAAGCTGCTGCCTCCGCGACCCGACCTCGGATAAGCGGAAGAGGATGGATGGATGGACATTCAGGGTCCGGAATCAAATTAATTACATTAGGAAAATGTATAAATCTACACATAAGTCTGTTATACTTCTGTTCTTATAAAATTCATTGAGAGTGGTGTTCTCAGTACTCAGTACTCCCAATGAATTGTTTGTGGCATAAGAAAGTTTTCAGTAGGATTTCTTGTTCCATTACAGCTTTTAAGCAATAATAAAAGTAAAAGCTTTTTGGAAAATAAACAATACTCTATTTCAGAGTATTAGGAGCATGTCAATGTCTGTAACAGTTTTACTTTAGGTTTAATATACAGCAGGCATAGCACATTGGCACATAGTTTAGTGCTGACACCATTGAACATTGTTCAGATCTTGCCTTTGGAAATTTATTGTGTTAAGTTTAGATGTTCTTCCCATTGTAATATTTTCCTCTGACTAAACTTCCTTGCACATTCAAAATTTTCAGTAATGGCCCAGTGTTAGTGACTGTAAGTGGCAGAGGTATGAAAAATGTTTTAATGAGGGAATGCTTTCAACATAAAGTACATTTGCAGCTTCTTTACGTGTAGTTATTAAGGGTGGGCATGTGTTGTGAGCATTGTTAACTGCATACCACACGTAATCATGTGCATATAACTAATTTACAGTGTCTTGTTTAACCCAATCTTAGAGATAATTCAACAGATAATGTAAAAAGAAGTGTCTAATTTATAAGCAATAAAAAGTGTGGTTGTTTGTGCATGGTGGTGCAGTGATTAGCACTGCCCCCTCATGTGAGCCCATGAAGTTGGATCTTTTCCACAGCAGATGGATGCCTGTGCAGTATATTCATCCAGGTACTATCATTTTAAATTCCTCACAAACATAAAGTTTAGGTTAACTGATAACTGGCCCAGTGTGAGTGCGGGTGTGTCCGTGAGTGGGACCATCCAGGTTGGATCCTACTTTGTCTCCAGCTCTTCCGGTATTGTCCTGAATTGCACCGAATAGGTTTGATAATGTTATAATAAATATGCAGGGCTTGGAATTTTTTTCCACCAGAGCAGAAAATGTACAGTATGTCTTGGCTATAGCATTTAGCAGCTTTGAAGAAGAGTTTTAAAAGATTACTCAGGGGTTCACCCCCCTGCTCGCTTTGCTCGCCCACCCCCGGGTTTGGTTTACCAGGTTTTACAATTTAAAGTTATTTTCATGGGAATTACTACATATGCATTACTTTCACTTTTACTTTAAAATGTTTGTAAAAACAATACTTGTCCTTTATTTCCGGCCCTGGGTGTGGTTAAATCTCTTTCTTGCAGGATGTATAACCTTGCTCGTGTTGTGAAGGGGGGGTGGCTGAATGCATGCTAAGGAGAAGCGTTCAGGTCATCTGCTGGCTTGTTGTTGCTGGCAAACTGTGTGTTCTGCTTGTGGCTTGTTGTTTTAAGAGCTGGGAGTACATGAAGTGTGTCTGGCAAACGCATTTCAACAACTGCTAGGTTAGATGTCCATGAACTTGGTTTAAATGTTGTCTCACTGCCTTGTCTTGCGTGACGTTAAAGTGTCTCTCGCGGGACGTCAAATCGTCATATCTCGCATCCTTAGTCTCCCTCCCAAGATTTTTTTTATATAATAGTGAGACATATGCAAAAATCAGTGACCTGTGCTCAACATTCATTCATTCATTCATTCTCTAACCCGCTGAATCCGAATACAGGGTCACGGGGGTCTGCTGGAGCCAATCCCAGCCAACACAGGGCACAAGGCAGGAACCAATCCTGGGCAGGGTGCCAACCCACCGCAGGACACACACAAACACACCCACACAGCAAGCACACACTAGGGCCAATTCAGAATCACCAATCCACCTAACCTGCATGTCTTTGGACTGTGGGAGGAAACCGGAGCGCCCGGAGGAAACCCACGCAGACACGGGAGAACATGCAAACTCCACGCAGGGAGGACCCGGGAAGCGAACCCGGGTCTCCTAACTGCGAGGCAGCAGCGCTACCACTGCGCCACCGTGCCGCCCGTGCTCAACATTGTTATGTAAAACTAAAGAGAAAGCAGGCAAAAACTAAAACAAAATTGAAACCTATCGGCCTCCAGATGGCCACAGATGTACTTGCACCCTTTCTGTTTCCCTCATTTACATGTCATGCTAATGCAGGACTGCTATTGACTTGTGTGAAGGTGCTAAATACAATATGTTTGATTGGTGGTGCTGATATTGTGATTTTATGGTTTTTGTTTTGTCATTTGAGATCTGCTATTATTTGCATTATGGGTTGATTCCTGACTTGCACCTTATACTGCTGGGATATGCTAGGCCTCTGAGACAATGAAGTGAATTAAGCACATTTGGCAATGTTTATCCAAATGGATACAATTATTTTTTTAAAAATAATATGTTTCTGATTTTTATAAATCCATTCTGTGCAGAAGCTACTCTGTCTTCAGCCTGTGACGTCAATAATAGGTTGTTATTCAAACCCATATATCTTTTCAGGATTTTTTTTTAAAATTTTATTGACTTCATTAAAATCAAATAACATTTCATACAAATAACTCAAGTTTTACAAAAAAAAAAACCCACCCGTGAGAAAGAGAGCTAGGCCAGCAGAGTAAAACTTTAAGCTAGTAAAAATAAGTAAATAGATACATTAATAAATAATATTATCTTAAAGGAGAGTAATCTTAAAAGCATTTTCCATTCCTCACTAATACAGAACTTTTACTAGTTTATATACTGCCTCTAATTCATGATTAATTGTTTTTCTAATCGATCACAAGCTTCAGGTGCTGTGTTCTCTAGTTGAGATGGCACCTTTAACAGCCCCCTTCCTGTTATACATTAGGCAAATGCGTCATTGTACAAAGAATATGGTTGTTTATGCCTTGCACCTGTTGCCGCTGGAATAGGTTCCTGCTTCCCACAACCCTGTAATTGAATCAGCAGGTTCAGAACAGGCATGACTAAACAGCATATTTAAAATGACAGGCATCATTCATGTGTAAAAAGTTGACAAAACATGATTCAGGAAGCATAATAAATGTACTTACTGATGTAAAAATATTTGCCAGAATTATCTTTAACCAAGAGAAAAGCAAGACCTTTTTAAAATAATTTTAAACATTCCTAAACTTGTGAAAGTTATAAACAGCATTATTTAAAATTCATCCATCCATTATCCAACCTGCTATATCCTAACTACAGGGTCACAGGAGCCAATCCTGGCCATCACAGGGTGCAAGGCAGGAAACAAACCCTGGGCAGGGCACACACACACACACACACCCACCACGGACAATTTAGGACCGCCAATGCATCTAACCTGCATGTCTTTGGACTATGGGTGGAAACCAGACCACCCGGAGGAAACCCACGCAGATACGGGGAGCACATACAAACTCCACGCAGGGAAGCGAACCCTGGTCTTCTAACTGTGAGGCAGCAGCGCTACTCACTGCGCCACCATGCTACTATTTAAAATTCAGTGACCTACAAATATTTTTACCAGAGGTAGTCTTAAACAAGTCACCAGTCACACTTTTGCAGTACATATAAAAGTGAACAGGCGCAATATTAATTTAGACAGAATTTTAACTCTATCACTAGAAGATGGTTCAGGTCAAAGTGTTGCACAATTGGTTACTGATACACAAGCACAGTATATTCTAAACAAGAGTTCATCTTTCATCTCCTTTTATATCTTCAGCTGCTTTAATTTAAAAAAGAAATATAAGAGGAATAGGAAAATATTATCACTTACTGTTAATGAAATACACAATTCCCTACTAGACTCCTTAAAAAAACATAACAAATATGAATGGGTGCTTTTGGATTGACACATTAAATGCAGGAAAAACAAAAGAAATGAAAGCAAGTCAGTTTTTCCACGTGTTCAATTATAGCTCACCTTGTTAAAAAACGATAAAAAAAAAATGGTTGAGATGAAAGTCCGTGGCCACTTTGATCCTTTAGCACCTACAGGACCCCAGCACCCCTTTCTCTATACAAATCTTATATAACCTTTCTTTTTTAGTTAAGGATTAGAGAAGTGAAAGCAGTGTTTGCATTGCTTATTAACTTCCTTATCTTGTCAAATGATTTTTAAACTGACTTATCTTTTTCTTTTTCTAATTGTTTCCTTGCACTTCCTTTAACAGAGAATAGAAGTATTATTGCTAATCTTGAGTAAAATATTGAAATGTAAAATTATTATAGAAGACTGGTGGGATTAAAGGACCTTGTTTTCAATATAACTTAAACAGTGCTTCTGTGTGTTCAACAAAAACAGGATCAGCATGCACCACTCTATTTCTCTGCATGTCAGCAGTGCTGTGCTGCGAAACTACATCCGTATCCTAAAGGCCTCTTTGTTCTGACGCAAGCCTGCCAGGTTCTTTTTCTCATTATTCTCATTAATTATAGCTTAACAGGCTATTTGGTGTGCTGGCCAGTTAGAGACAGCACAGAGCTGAGAATCCATTACTTGTGTCGCTGCTGCTAAATGTAAACTGCAGAAGCAGATTCTTTCTGTCTCTGAGCTATTACTTTGTCCACTAGAAGATTTGTGAAACCGTCTGCCTTGGTCATTACTATGATTCTGTGCCAAAGATCTCAGTTACTTTTTCTTGTGTTTATAAAAGGAACTGTGGACCTGTCATGCCATTTCAGGGTCCTGTTTGTTCATGAGATCTGTAACCTCCTCTTCCTTCCTTCAGAGGAGCTATGTAGCTCCTCAGTAGTCAGTAACAGGCCCCTAATTTCTTCTTCTGTCTGTCAGTGGCACTGCAGGTCTCTCAGGTTAATGTTGACCCCAGTGTGGTTCTGCGCTCGGCCTCTTCTGCAGCTTACATGTATGAAATTGATTGCAGTCCTGTTATGTTTGTCATGACTCCAATATGGCTCTAAACCTGGTCTTTATTATGTTTCTCAGAACAGACACTTAGTGGCATGCATTGCATTTAAGGTGCATTTATGGACAGTTTTGTTCTAGAAGTTTCAAACTGCCACAGAAATGATTGCACGATATTAAAAGAGGTTATACAGAGAAGATAAGGCAAGTCATCAATCAAATCCTGCTTGCTTTAGGAACATTTGCTACACAAAGAGATCAGCTATCAGGGTGTTTGACTCTGGGCACAGTCCTTAAGGGTTATCTTTCCATTATAGTTTTATGAAACATTTTTAAAATTCAGTGGCTGGAGCTCTTAGGTAAAAAGAAACGAGGATGGGAACAGCAACAAACACGCCATTCTGAGATATTTTTCTCGATGATCAGGGTTGCATATCTTCATTGTACCAAAGGATGTGGACATTGCACATAAATGAGACTAAGGTACAACTGAAAGTCTTACCTCTACAAAAATTATTCTTTTCCTTTCTGCTACCTATTCCGTTAGAGCAATAATTCAGACCGATCTTTTGCGCTAAGCGTAAGGCTAGACCAGCAGGTGGTGCCACAATCGAAGATAGCCATGATAAAAAACATCATAGGTGTGTCACGTGGCACCCACGTGGCAAAGCGGGCGGAGCATGCTTACTTAACACTGCCCTGCCATTGAACCATAAGCAGACAGTTGTGGCATGATGCCAGATGGCGGGTAATCTGCAGTTCATTGGCACAGCCTTAGGGTGGCCGCTGCATGGCCTCAAAAACAGTGAGCGATGGGGTCAAAAGTTTACAAACCTATTTTCTGAAAATATTAAGCATCTCACTTGGCTTGGACCACCCGGCGTGACAGGCATCTCTCTCAAAAGATAGAGAGAGAGAGAGAGAGAGAGAGAGATACACATACACATGAGTGGGGGATGGGGTTGCATGTCTCTACGGCATCATCTCAGCAGACTGGCATGAGGAATCCTGCACCCCGCCTTAGCTGGCAATAGTAGATGTGAGAAATAAATCATTCTTAAGGTGGAAGGGAAAGCATGAAGTGAGCCATTTCTAGGGGGCATAGACCACGGGACACATTATTACACTTTATGGAGATTCTACCATAATCCATCATACAGTGGGAAAGGTTCTAATGCTCCCTTCTTTTCAGATGGAAAAGACAACTAGCCCCCTCCATGCTATAGGTCTTTTTCTGCTGTTGTCCTCTTCATGGATCTATTAATATTCCCTTATGTTAAAGGACAATGTGCCACTTGTTTATGCTCATTTATTAATAACACATCAGTATTAGATCCAGCTATTTGTCATGCTGCCACATTTCTGTATATTTTTATCTTACTCATCCCATTTGTATTTATTTTCTATTCAAAGCTATAGACATTTTTCACATCCTTCTCTCGCCTTAGGGCTTCCTTTGCACATCTGTTTACATCTGCCTTTAATTACTCCGTTTACTTAGTACGATGCACCTTTTTATTTAGTCATCATACCTGGTTCCATGAATGGCAATTGCTGCTCCTGCATACTCAGCCCTCATAACTGCTTGTCTTTTCCTTTGTCCCTTATGCCAATTGCAGCCATAAATGGCATCAGGGTTATCTGGGTGTGCACCTATGGGCCTGTGATGGCAAGGGAGCATTTTTACCAGTTGAGGAAACATTTTATTCTCTGCTTGACCTCCATGCTTGATGAGATCTCTGCGAGTCTCCGTCACAACAAAATCAAGAGTAGGAAGTGCTACATTGCATTAAAAAAGGGGTGTCTGAATTGTTAAAAGTATGATAAACTCTGTGTTAAAAAGCTACGTCACTCAGGGGCTCGTGGGGGTCTTCATCCAGGCTTGCTTTATGCAGTTTATCTATCATTTGATGTTGTACTAATTTTGTTTTTTCATTATGTGTTCCTATCTATCTATCTATCTATCTATCTATCTATCTATCTATCTATCTATCTATCTATCTATCTATCTATCTATCTATCTATCTATCTATCTATCTATCCTAATCTATTCTTCCTTCATACCTTTGTTGCCACTTACCATGCCTCTGTAGTTGCTGTTTCATGGTCCTCTAGCCCTTCATCACACCACTGCATTCACCTGTCATGCCCTTCTTATCCTGTATCATTCTTGCATGTTAACTCCTTGCTGCTTCTTTATTTGCCACAGGGCCCTCCTCATCATGTGCTACTTTATGCGCCCTTTGTACCTCGTTAGTTGTCCTTTCACACCTTTCTTTATATTTGCCCTTCTCGCTGCTCTTTAGATTCCTCTACCATCTGTGCTCGTTAACCCTGATTAAAATGATGTGGGGCTTAGATGAGAAGAGTGTGAAAATGGCGCAGATGCCATGACCCAGTGGCCTACCACTGAACCGCAACTGATGGGATGGGCGGGAAGAAGGGGGGGTGGGATAAAATGTACTCATCTTGTGAAGACCGTCACGCGGCTGTTGGAATGCAGATGACCAGTAAATGCATGTTTAGCAGGCGGAGTGTTTTTATATGTGAGTGGGTCAATCATAATGGACATAGTTTTTGCTTCCATACTGAACCAGCTGGACAAACACAACTTGATATAACAGACTGGACCTCCTGCCGGGTTTAACACTATTAAACTGCTCATTAAATCCAGTATGGAAGCAAACATGAATTTCTGAACCCACAAGAGGTCATATAAGTGCATTTTAATTTTATTTTCAGTTTCGTGAACAGCGAGTTAAACACAGTCCCCAGTTTGTTTCTGCTTTTCTGTATTCTACAAATTTTGGGAAAACAAGAAAGTGTGGGAAGATTTGTATCATTATTACATGCTGAGGAGCATATGGGTCATCACTTTTACCAGAGAGAGTTTACATCAGCGGAAACTTACAAGTATTGTTACCCCAGAGTCTTTGGGGGACCACTGGTCAGCAGTTCCTTCCTCTCTTTGCTCCACACTGTAGAAATGTGGGAAATAAAAATTCAACCAGGTTATCTTGGGTGAGCAAAGACTGGTCAAAGATATGTGTATGGTGGATGGTGCTTCATGAATGAAATCCCAGCACAAACCCCTGATAATTCTAATCTGTCGCATTTAGTGAAACTACCAGTTTTTGTATGAACTTACATTTATTGTTTGTATATGCTTTCATGAAAAGCCCTTTATGAAATGACATTTAACAAGTCTTTAGGTGCACAATTTGCTCTGATGTTGTATTTATTATCTCATGATGACTAGCAGAGTTAGACTGGAGCTTTCTTTTTCTTGTCTAATTTTGAAAAACAGTAAAAATATGTCACACTGTCTGCTTGTGCAGCTTCCAAACCTGTCAACCAAAAATCATTATTTCACTTTGAAACAATGTCACTTTCAGCTGCTCACAATTGTCGATGGAGTTTTTCTTTTCTTGTTGTCTAGTGACACCTTTCAGTTTTAATTAACATGTCTCTAAAATGATCACAGGGCTGCAAGTCTCTCAGCTAACAATGAATTAATGACCTCAGACAGGAGGGTTCAAGTCCCATTGCAGATGCACTGTATGACACTGAATTATCTGCTTGAAGCCCATTCTCTTCTGCTGTGTGAATGTGTATGTCTGTCTTGTTTTATGATGGAGTTAGTTTGGCCATTGCATTTACTTTGAAAGAGAATGCCTGCTGTACCTTCTTTCTATACTATTTTTCACTGTAAACACTATCCTACAATAAGGCACAATGTTGCATACATGTATTATGTGTAACTGATACACAAGCAGGCAAATAAAGTCATTCAGCCGTCATCATACAGTTAACACAGTTCTGGGGATTGAATCTGCAGTTTTGTGCTTTTGTGTCCAATTCCTTAACCACACTAATGAGGCCATTTGCATTGCTAGCTTTTTTTCAGTGACTTGTGAGATGGAGTTTCCCTTGAAAACATAAAAGAAAGATGTGAGCAGCGTTAAGGAGCAGTGAAATTTGATTTAGTGAATGAGTTCATTTGTTATGCAGTGTAATTAGCACCAGTTGGCCAAAGAAAAAGGCAAGCATTTCTGAGTTATCTAAAAAATTAGAGTCAGTCTTTCTCCTTTAATGGCATTGAATGGGCAAAAACTGGAAAATCACTGTTTAATTCACTGGTCCTTTTTTTAAAAAAAGAGGAGCACAGAATGACTATAACCTATGTTCAGGTTGGTATTTTTGGCTTATTGATATAGATATTGGGAAATTGATCTCAAAAGCAATCAATTCAATTTTGCTTAATTCAGTTCATCTTTGCCTTTCAGAGCAGTCCCCATCAGAAGACACTTTCCAAAGTAAACATGATAGCATTCCAGACAACATCAGGTACAAAATTTTGAAGGTGTGCTTAAAAATACAAACATAATCCACATAGAAAGTCAATAACTGAGACACTGAAATGATAATAAGATTTGAAAGAAGGTACAGCTCAGCTACCATTAGCAGCAAAAGTAAAATAAGGACAAAGTAGAGATGGTGCCTCATGAACCTGAGAAGAATCAATCAAATAAGGAGCGTTAGCAGAATGTGGAGAGTAAAGGCTGAGTGAGACGGTGGGAGGCGTGGGCTCTTATGACATAACTACAGTCCTGAGAGAAATTCACAAAATACCCCCTGCAAAATGTGTTATTTTGTAACCTGCACAATTCATTTATTTAACTTCAGTAGCTTGATCAAACAAATAATACTAAAAGAATCATCGAACAATGGAGGAATATTTGCTCTCCCCTTTACACAAAATGCCTTCACTTTGTGTAATGTTTGATGGCGGTCCAGCAAGCATGTACAAGCTTGTTTCAAGTCCATCCATGGAATTTTAATCGGATTTAGACCAGAGCTTTGACTTTGCCATTTTTTGGATTGCCTTGGTGATCACTGTCCCGTTACAAGATCCAGCTTTGGATCTGCTTCAGGTTTTTGACAGATGGCTTCACATTCTGTTCAAGTATTTCCTGGTATATTGAAGGGTTTGTGATGAATTTAGTGCAAAAGCTGCTCAAGTCCAGAAACAAAAAAGGCAACTGCAAACCATAATGTTGTCGACCAGGATAACTCAATCAGTAATGGGCTTTGTGACAAAAAACAGCTCTGGCCTGTCTGTCCAGACCAAATATTTCCACAAATCTATATCTTAATCTTGTGTGTAGAGTAAGTTTTTGCGATCCCATTCTGACAGTTTATTCATGCTTTTTCATTACTGCAAGAGATGCCTTTAAATAAGGTGCGCATGCACATCTTTTTGGAAGTATATTCACTTTTTCTTCTTCTTTTATTGCTATTTTTGGGGGTCCTACTATCTCTATGTCACGTTTTGCAACCTGGATGAATCTATAATCTAGTGCAGATGTGATTGGAAATTTTTGCTAATTCTTTTTGCTTTCATGCTACTGATGGACCAGAAGAATGCATTTGACAGGCTGATCTGGCTTGCACCTGTGCTTTATATCTTTGGTACTAACTTGGACTACTTGAAGACGTCTCTGAGAGTCTTTCAGTCAACACTTTGGCAGAGCAGCCTGCTGTTTGTAGATCACCGGGGATCTAAACCTTTTATCATTTGCAGATAATTTCAAGAGTCATTTTAAAAGAAAGTTATAGTTTAAAAATATGTCTTCATAACTGATTACTTTGAAGTCAGCCAAATGTAAGCCTGCCACTCATAAACAAGTAATTGCTATAGCTAAGTATTAAGAATTGACTGCTATAAATTGCAGTTTGTTATATTCAGTTGCTTAATGTCTGTAGCAGTAAGATGGTACAATGTTTTGCTGCTCAGTCTCTGGTCATAAAAGGCTAGACCATTGTGCCACTGCATTTTGGAAGGCTCGATAATGCACAGCCAGCAGGCACTAAATCACAAACTGTGCATTCCCATATTCTCTCTCCCCAGATTGGGGTTGCTGTTTATCTGTTTGGGAAGTCTGACCCAATTGTTTCCAAAATCCCTTTATTTTTGTGTGTATCAGTGGGTTGGCTCAGATTGCACATCAGGCATAATCTTTCAGGTCAGCAGTAGAACAAAACTGGGCAGACTTCATAGTAAATGTTCCACCCTACTTTATACTATTTTTCATTAATTTCCATGTATTTCAGACAATAGTAACGATAAAACATTTGAAATGCACTGCTTATTTATTTTATCATTTTATTATTCATTATTATTTGCAGCATATACTGTATTTAAATGTAAAATTAATACATTATTGGAAATTATTCCTCCAAAAACTGTAAAGTCAAAAATAAGGTAAGGTAAAGTAAGGCAGTGCCAGTTAGTCACACTGGGAAAGAAACAACACTCTAGTTGCCACAAATTCTGAAAAGCAAAACCTCAGAGGGGGCAATTTGTCTTTTACAAAAGACGATGTCAAAGTCCATCTCACCCTGGCCTATCTGTTGATCAGCTCCTCCATGGGTAATCAACATTGCGCTAGAGTGAGATCTGCTGTTCATAATTATAAAGGTATATGATCTGGGCTTGACACCAGTTCTGTCACAATTAATGCCATTGTCTTCTATCAACTCCTATCCTATTTCAAGGCCATTACAACCATTTTGCTCAAGAGAACCCTTGCACTAAATGCCACAGTAAAATAGAAAAGAGAATTAGTAACTTCTTAATTTCTACAATTTTATTTTAGATGAATAGATAGCATTTATGCACTCTGAAAAGCTGTAGTCCCAGCTCTAATAAGAGTGTGTTGGGCTAATGTAGTGCATTGATATTTATAGGCAGAAACGGGTCAGGTCTCTCTTCTTCTTGCAGGTGTATCACTTTGAAAGTTTGTGACCCCTGAACTAATCACTTCTTTCTTTTCCTTCCTGTAGTATTAATGATGTTGTAACAACAACATGACAGTAAAGCATTACAGTAATAATTTCCATTTGAAACTATTTCCCATCATATTTAATTGCTAAAAGGGAGGTCACTGAGGTCTAAAGTTTGTTAGATTAATAAATATTGTCATACACTATTGATTATTTAAGAATTTGTTTTCATCTCACGTTTATTTGTCATTAGCAATATCTAGGTACGTAATGTAATTCCTCATTAGGCAGCAAGTGTCGTGGCGAAAAATTCATTATCAGAAGGCTTTTTACCTAAAAATAAAGGCTATTAGGGCACAGGATAGACAGAATTTTAAAGCTTTATTGCAATAAAACAACACAAAAAACAACAAGGACTCAACCCAATATTGCCAAATTGAGCTGAGCCCTGAACATTGCAGCAATCGAAGTTTATATAACAATTTCTTATCATTTTGACCTCGTTAAATTAGCTCATTCTGCACCTGGCTACGCTGTCTATTGTTCACTCTAGTTTCTGTTATGCTTATTCTTGATTGGTTCTTCAACTGGGCAGATGTTCTTTATTCCATATTTGGTCTTTCAAGGTGTCACTTCCTTCTCTAGCCTTTCAAGCTATGCTATAATTGTGGCCTAAAGCTAAGCTTTAATTAAAAAGAAATATGGTATGTGCTTTCATTTAATCATTGCTTGGCATGCTTGATTTGACTTTATTTCTATGCTAAAGTTAATTTCTAATATATTCTTCTATATATTTTTGCTAATGTCTGAATTTACTAGCGTTGCTCTTCATGCATTACATCAGTGTGACCTTTCTTACAGCAAAAGCCTTTTGTTTCCTTTCTGCTGATTCCCCAATCCAGCTGGTTTCGTTATGTGCCTTCCACAGCCATCTTCTGTCTGAGGTATCGCTTCCTTTGCTTCCTAGCCTTGGACACAGGTGTTCTCAACCTCTTATCCTGTTCTAGCTGGTTTCTGTACATCATTTTTTGTTCTTTTTCCTGTACTTTCTCACACTAGTAATTTCTGCTGTAAGCTTAAAAATAATGCAATATAACTTATTTGTGCAGTTAACTATTTGCTTGACCTATCTTATTTGTTTAACATTCTAATGTATGCTTAATCTAATGTTTTAGAAGCTTTTAATTACTTTGTATGGCTCTTTATGTTAATTTGCTATTTTTTATGCTAATACAAAAAATTTTCCTTCTACATGTGTAATTCTAATTCCAGTATACTGTATTTTGTACACTTTACTAATAAGTGATATGTTGTCTTTGTTATCATGTTGACACCTTACACAGATGTCACAGGACTCTTCTGAGCACTTCATTCTTCACCTGGATGCAGTACTCCCCAGCCTGAATCAACCTGGCACACTTTCTGTATGTATTGTGTGTAGTAACTCTAAGTACATTGAGCTCAGTTTCATTTGCAATCAGGTAGGTAAAAGAATGAAAGCATCAGGAATATTCACAGAAAAACAACTGACACGCAGGCAGAATATGCTAACTCTATATGGACAGAGTCATGCTAGAATACCTTGACCTGTAAAGCATCAATGCTAGCCCCTGTGTCATGCTATCATCCACTTCAAAATCCGCCAGTCTTTGTTTAATATAGCTCCATTCATAACATTTACTATTATCAAGCAAATAAGAATAAAATGTAAACTACAAAATACAGGAACATAAGAAATGCTTTTGAGCAGTTATACCTTATTCTGAATATATGCAGAAAATATAAACAAAGGCACAAATCACGTAGGCACAATTAAGAACAACATAAGTGGACATGTGCCTGACAAGGCTGCCTCCTGATATGTTTTATAAAAATTAAACAACTTTAATTTTTCTTACAAACAGACAATTATCTGTACTTACTGTTTGTGGATTATATCTGTGATCAATATGCAAGTATTAAAGGTTTTTCAAATTCTTCTCCATGTTCTTTTAAATTGATTACAATTCTTCATTGTAGATACTGTATCATATTTTTATTGCCTATTATGGCCAATGAAATTACTCTTAAAAAAGAACTACCATCAGATTTTACATGAAGTAAGTTTTTCAATCTTTTTAATGTCGTTTTGCACGCATTGTCAAGCGGGTTTTTTTTGTTTTGGCTTTTGGGGGCATTTTTCAGTGGCTTTTCAGCTTAAAACACCGTTCCAGTGTTTTCAAAGAAGCATTATGTAGGAAAAATATGATTGACATAATTTCGATTTTGGATGCTGTGAAGTGTTGCCATGTTATAAGGTGATTCTTGAATTTCCAGAATGTCTTCTTGCGCTTTTAGAGCTTCGGCGATCACAGAGAGCAGGTGTCATCAGCATCTTGAGCGCACATATAAGGTGAAGTCTGCTCTTCAGCAAAGGTAATCGAGAGGACAACTCTGAACGCACAGTGAAGCAGACAGCAGGATTGCACATGGGTGTCGATAAGCACATACTTAGTGATAGGTAAAAAAAAAGACCTGGCGTTATTTCTCCAAAAACTGCCAATGCAACATCATCCGGGCACGTGAACCGGCCGTTTATGTTACACCTAGTGAAGATGCAGTTATCTAGCACAGCAGTAATCATTTCAAAAAAACTGAACATATGTTATATTCATATGTATTTAATCCTATATGTGCTACGGAGTCGACTTAACCTGCCCAGTTTAGGGTCAGTGGAAGCCAGTGATTATCGCAGCAACAGCAATACTCGTAAGTGCCGATAATTAACAGGGATCAGTCGCACAGCACAGCCAAGCAGAAAAGATCGAGCTTGGTACAATCCTGCAACGGAAACTTATTTAATATAGTATAGGTTTAGTTAAATTCGTGTTATTTCTTAAATATATTCTGAAACAGTGTGATCGAACTTAACGTAATTTCTTATTTGAGAAGTATCGTTGACGCATTTTAAGTATTAAGTGTTAAAGCGGGTAATGATTCAACCCGCTAAAAAATACCGCTCAATGCAGGAATGCACAGGGAAAAGCAAATCCCATATGTCGATGTAAGAAAAAGAACTGAGACTACCACTCTGAGTATTTGTTAAAACATTTGAACTGAACTTTAAGCTGATTAAAACTAAATGTATACCCTTAACTTTTATTCAAATCTTGTCACGTGATTGCATGCTACGTACCTTAATCTGTCCCTCAATAGCTGTCCCTAGAAGACTGATGCCCAAGCATGCACAACGACACTGGCATTTTGTTTTAGTTTTAATGGGCCTCTTCATCCGTGAAGAGGCATTGACTTCCTGTAAACGCTACAAAAAAAAAATCTTTTTTTTTTTCTTTTACCAGAGTTTAATTAGTGTTACCATTGATTTTAATGGAACAAGCGTTTGACCGAAAACGCCTGAAAACTTGTGCATGCGGGAGGTTTTTAAAAACCATTCGATGTGAAAATGCTAAGGTGTGGAAAGTGTCGGTGAAAATAATTGCCATTTCTACAATGAAACTAATAAAGTGTAAGCTTTAGATCCTCTAATCTCGGAGGGGCCCCAGAATCGACTTTAATTTTCAAACCATCATAACACAAAAACTATAAGACATAGGAGATTTGTATTCACAACAGTGACTTTGACATATGAGACAACCATGTACAGCAATTTTAATTTAAATGTGAGATGTATAGTGGTTAAATTAAAAAAAAATGTGGTGATATGTCTAGAAATAACCCAATTTAAGAAGATTACAGTTACCTAGACCTTGTTGCTGGTTGCGAAGTAGCCCCCATAACAGTTCAAGCCTAAAGACCCCAAAAATGTGGGTGCACCACTGATAAGGGTAAATAACTTTTTCCAAGTGCCACTTTAGGAGTGTTCTGGTCTAAAACACAAGAAATCCGCCCTAAGAGGGTTTGAGACTAATATGCTGCTATCTTTTTCCGTCCTCTGTTATTAACATTAAAAGTTGATTAATATCACAGATTATTTAAACTTGTGTTGAACAACAGCATGAAAGACCTATCCATGTCCCCATTTTCTGCTGCCGTTTAGGGTCATAAGGAATTAGAGGTCATTCCAAAAGTACCAATGAAGCAGTAGAAATCAATCCTTTTGTGGGAATCCATTCCACAATGAATACAACAATGCCAGGACAATTAAGAGGTGCAAGTAATCCTAAGTAAGTAATGTAAGTAATCCTACACTGATAGGGTGTAAGAGGAATACTGGAGGACCTGGAGAAAAATCCATAGCAGAAATTTATAGCATATTTTTGTTGTTCATTGAATTAATCAACATTTTTTTGTTGTAATGAATTTTGTTCATTTTCTAATGAATGTGTACTTACTATTTACATTTTTTAAGGATTTATGTAGACAGATTTATTTGTTAGTAACTAATCTGCCTAAAAATCACTCAGGCTCATTGCCATGAAGCTACACTGGCTCATTGTAGTGAGCCTAACATATCTGAAAAATATTAGCTTCCTTTGCAGTTAACCCGGCACAATACAAAACGATGAGTCAATTACAATTACTTTTTTTATTTAACTAACCAATTAAAAGTAATGTTTGTGTTGAATAGTATTTATCTGAATGGCATCTCTAACGACATTACAGAGTGAGAGAGACAATATAATAGAGGTACAAGCGACAATTGTTACAATAATCAGTTAATTCAGCATTTCTCAACCTTTAAGTATTTGCGACCTGAGTTTTCATAACAGTTTTAATCGCACCCCCTTAACGTTTTTTTGAAGCCCTAATAAATGTATTCCTATATTTTTTGCTGCCGATACACCGCTACAAGTTTTATTATACCTGCTTAACTTTTATCGACATTTATCTAACTCTATATTTATTTTTCTAGTATCAGAATCTAGTTTAAGTTAATTTGTTTTGGTTTCAATAGATGTATTTTTCATATTTTCGATTCTTGTTTTTTTTTTCACATCTTTGCGCCCCCATTTTTGTTAGGGGGGAGCGCCCCACAGGTTGAGAACCACCAAGCTAATTGGCTGTTTACTAATTGGTTAGTGAGATTTTAACAAGCATGCTGTTATATATAAATCTGTTTCAGCTTTAGGTGCAGAAATAAGTAAAAATGCATAATAAAGAAAACAGAGAAAAGTAACACTGTGAGCCTTACTAGCAGTCCAGCTGCTATACTGTACAGTAAGATGGTGCTACAAGAATTTTAATGCAAAAAGGTTTGGCAAGTCCATAGGTTAATAAGGTTGGCTCTTCTTAGGAGCTCTGATGTCTGCAGCAGAGAATTGTCAGGGAAGCATACAGTATATAAGACTTTGCTAGCCTTATCAAGATGGCAGAACTACTCTTGTTAGTCTTCACTTGTTTTCTTCTTTTGGCAATGAACTTTTGAGCAAAGTATCTTCTCGTTCTTTACAACCTGGCCATTGGACTGTCTTTCTCCTTGCTTTTCTTTTCATTACTTACTTACTTTTGAAGCCAAATAAGGAGACAATAGGTTTATCAGCAGAAGTATGTTAGTGTACTTGCTTTAGCTATGCATGAATCCCACAGAAACATTCATTTCAAGTGAGAATGATCAGTCAGGCACCTCCAGTTAAGACAGAAAACTTCTGTATTTGCAAGTTATACTGCAGCAGTAACATCGGTTACTGAATGGCTTTGGTATGAAATTTTGGAATGCACAGATAATGGTTTGTTTTTCTATGAGGTGGTCTGCTTTCATTTTGCTGTAATTATTTATTTGATATTGCTATGGTATTGTCAGCAGTACACTAATAATGTAGCCTGTGTGACTTGATTTGCCGTGGAAAACTCAAAAACGTAATAAGTGTTAAAACTGCAGGTAGATAAACATCTACTTTCTTTACCTGTATTATAAAAAATGTAGCAGACTGTTAAAAAATTAAACAGTCCAGTTTCATACGGGAAAAATCTGGTCACTCCACCTTAATGAGCTGGCAAAACAATGTTTAAAATTGCCAACCGCAGATCAGGTAATGATTGTCACTTACTGCCATTCTTCTTCTACGCTGCTTACTGTACTGTTTTCCTCTGCTAGGTGCAGGAAAGCATTTCCTGTGTTGTTATTGGGACATTGATTGGTTAATGACTCAAGTTATCCACCAGTCAGATTTTGTGTTGCTTCTATTTCTCTGATTGATCTTACAGAATTAGTTTGCAACTAATTAGTTAACTAATTAATTAATTAGTTAACTAATTAGTTTGCTGCAACCTGAACTCTGCAATTGGCCTGGAAAATAAATGGACACAGTTTTATGGAAAACTCTATGGTGGTGCTTTTTATGTCCAATTTTAAAAGGGCTAGGATTTGTTAGAATTGTTTTCTGGCCCTCCTTAACCCTTGTGGAAGTAACCCATCAGAACAATTTTGATGTTGTTCCTTTGTTGTGCAATTCAATCATGCAGTGTAGGCAACTGACTCCTCATTGCATAACACATTTTGTGCCATCAGCTAAACTTGTTCTTTTGTGTTTCTGAAAATGAAATGATTATTGTTAAAAAGTGAACAGTGACACATTTCTTCTACCAATTTTTGTATTTTACCACTAACAGTACTATTTGCCTCATCACTCAAATGTGTTTTCCAGTTTTGGTAAGTGATGTAGGTGTATGTCAAATATAGCTATTAACAAGTTTTTTTATTGTTGGTATTTTCAATATCATTGAATAGATATTTGCAGTTTGAAGGAAACAATAATAATGGAGTGCTGGTATGAGAATTATGCATACAATTGATCACCCTATTGATTCAACATAGTCTGAATCAGTTTAACGCAGCTGGTAAACCAAATTGAAAACTTTTAGTTTTACAGTTTAAGGCCATGACTTCAGTTTTTGGGTATTGCTAAGTTTATAAAAAGCCTTTTCCTAATTTCAAAGTGCTGCATTTTTGGTATGAGGGTGAATAAAAATACAAGTAACAAGAAGAACTAAGGCTGTTTCTTAGTTGAAACTTTTTTAACTTGGTTTTAGTATTTAAGATAAGGTTGCATTTTTAAGGTTATAGCCCCTGTTTAGGATATCTTTGTCTCAAACTAATGTGTTTAACATCAACAAATTTAAAGGCATTAGTTAAAGATGTTAAGGTTTGCGTTGGGTGTGATGGGGATGGATAGGATTATAAATGAGGACATTAGAGGGTCAGCTCAAGTTGGACGGTTGGGAGACAAAGTCAGAGAGGCGAGATTGCGTTGGTTTGGACATGTGCAGAGGAGAGATGCTAGGTATATTGGGAGAAAGATGCTAAGGATAGAGCTGCCAGGGAAAGAGGAAAAGAGGAAGGCCTAAGCAAAGGTTTATGGATGTGGTGAGAGAGGACATGTAGGTGATGGGTGTAACAGAACAAAATACAGAGGACAGAAAGATATAGAAGAAGATGATCCGCTGTGCAACCATTAACAGGAGCAGCCGAAAGAAGAAGAGAATTGGTGCCAATAAACACAGATCCTGTCCTCTGTCCGTGCATCTTCTATACCCATGATGCTCTGCTGGCAACACACTAGGTTGTGATGTTGGTCCATTGTATGGCACACACCTACATTCACTCCTACCAGGGCAGTTTACAGATACCAGCTTATGTAATTTAACACATTTGCAAAGTGCCACGAAAAAAGAAAATCAATAAACTTGTAATAACATAGCTTTTGCAAATACTGTATGGTAAGTGTACTTTTTAGCAATTTAGCTGAAATCAAATCTAAGAGATAAGCTGTTGATTTTATTTCAGAGATCAGTTTTTCAGTTTCTTGCATGTGGTTTGATCCAGATGACTGCTGAGTCTACATTTTAATGTTATCCATTTAATTGTTAAAAATGTGTTTCAAAAACATTTGCTTCTAACATTTGGAGAAATTACATGTGACAATTCTGATATTTTTAATTGTCAAGTTCACCACTGTTTTAAAAAAGATTTGAGGATTATTTCTGTTTTCATTTGTTAACTTGCTATAGCATTCAGCATGGGTTATGTCTTTAACTTTATTATAGCATTTAATGTTTTATGTTAGACTGGTAAGCTTGCCTGTCATGACAAGTAAAATAAACATGCCTGAACCAAGTCCCTGGGTTCCCCACCCCACACATACTTTGCCTTCCCATGTTCTAATTTGAATCCAAAAATCGGACACAATGCTCCTTCAGGGAGACCTGACCTGACATGATAGGGAGCAGCTTTCGCCCCCACCGCCCACTGCCTGGTTTGGAGCTCTGGCTGTCGCCATGGATTAGGGCTTCTGTCTGAATAGTCCAGTGCCCTCAATAGGTGAAATTACACAGGTTTTTAAAGTGGTTTTCAGTGTGGTCTGGTGCCGCTGCTGTACATTCTCAGAACAACAGGAAAAATGTTTTGTTTCATTATTACAAGGAGAGACAGCAGCCCATTGGTGCCTGATCAGTGACCTTTGCCTTAGCCAAGCAAGAAGGAGAATGGAGCAGCACAATTCTGCTAGGTAATGGTATATAAAGAAATGGATGCAGCATTAAAAGGTGCAGGCCTTTTTAAATGTATGGTGGGCTACTTGCTGGGGATAACAGGAAAGCAATGAGATCACAGGAGGTGTAAAACAATACCAACTCACCCCATCTTAGTCCAGCACAGTCTCCTCTGTACTGTATTTCCTCATATTCCAATGGACAGCTTGAAATATGTTTCTCTTCTTTCATCCAGCAGGTGGCAATCTGGTACTGCTTACTCATGTCAGTAGATGGGAGCACCAGAATGAATTAATAAAGGAGAGAATGAGTGAAGACAATGTTGCGGCAGCCTGACCCCCCGGTGAACTCTCCCCAGAGAGCAGTGCCAGGCAGCTCAAAGCTTCTAATTGAAATGGAACAGCAGCGGAGCCCTTGTGGAAGTGCCAGGCACATGTGGCATCTGATCTCAGGCAGGTCTAAGGGTCATGCCTTGGCAGTGCTACAAAGTCAAGAGTCAGGAAGCTAGAATGGTAGGGCTGATACACACATGTTGACTCCTAGTTCTTTGCCCACATTCTTAGTTCTTTTGCTATACTGCTGTACATTTTGGAAACTTGCAATGACAATGTGTAGCACACTCAGATTCACACCTTCACTATCTTAAACATATTCTCACAGAAACTCTTGACTATAAAACTATCACTGTCAAATGCATTCACTCTTGTATGCTAACTTTAACAAAGTCTCTAAAAAGTAAAATCACTCAACCTACCACACATCTTTAAACTTGCACAAATGCCCTGGCTGAGTTTTTAACTCTCACATGCCCCTTTTATACCCTCACATACAGCACATGCCCACTACTCATTTTCTACACTGATGCACCTATTGATTCCTAGACACATATCCTCATATTTTCACTGATAAATACCCTCTTTAATGGATACCACTGTCCACTCACTTCAACACCTTTGATGACAAAAATGATAGAATTTCCCCCTTGCACACTCACTAACATTTCCACTGACATGTACATGTACATTCTCTGAGCAGCTCTGCCATTGGCATCTTTCTATATACACACACACACGCACACACACACACTTTTACATTTCACATGAAATTCCTCCTGCTTTTATTTACGTGTCCCTTGTAATTCACACTGGGAAGTGTAGTCTGACCCTGTGCTCCTGGATCATGCTCTCAATTCAGGAAAGTTTGTAGACTAATCAGAGAGAATTGTGGTGTCAAAGGTCAATGGTTCTTATATGACCTTCATCTCAGCAAATGGAAGAGAAAGCACTTTCCGGTTTTACTGAGTAGCAGTGGGGTGCAAGGGACTCTGCTAGTCGGCTCTTGCTTTCCTTGTTCCTGACTGTCTAATTCCTGACATCTGAAGAGTAAAAACAGCACAAAGTGGAGTCTGTGTGAGTCTGATTTCTACCCTGCAGCTGAATTATCTGGGGAGTGTGCCCCTCACAGCTTTGCAGTGAAACCCGAAGCGCAGCCTGCACCAGTGTCACACACTCTCTGTCTCTGCAGAGATTAGAGTCCAGCTCTGTTAGAGAAGAGCGCATTGCAAGGGATTAGCTGTATTAAGCAGCAGAGTGGCTTGCATGTGTGTGTCTCTGATGGTGAGTGTGTTATGTGTGTGCTCAGAAATGCTGGCCAGGTATCACTGTCAGCCTGGGGGCAACTGCTGGCAAAATGAGAGTAACTTCCACAAAACTGACATTGCAGAGATGCAATTCCTTTGTAAGGTGTTTTTAGCAACTAAGCTATCTTTCTAAAGAACAACCATAAAAAAACGAGACATCCTGCTGTCAGCTGTCATGTAGTTGGCATTAGGTTACAGTAGAAGTCAAAAATAAAAATAAAGTGAGAGTCAAATCAAACTCCTTATACATAGTGTTGTGTTTGGGAATAGGCAGTAGGTGGATAGAGCTTTGTGTGCCTGTGCATTATTTTTTTCTAAATGTGTTTGGTGGTTCATGAGCTTTAAGGGATTTATGCCTATGTACCGTATCTTCTTTGGGTTTGTGTAGGAGATGACAAGTTTGTGGGGTTGAAGTTTTTTGTTATGGATGAGTATACTTGTTCTAGTGATAGCGCTGTGTCATGCACAGATACTGAGATGTTGCCAACTATAGGAACAATCCCTCTAAATTCAACTGCTGATTTGACTAAACTGAGCCAAAATTTGGAAGCATGATTCTGGGAGTGGAAGAACGGAAGATGGAGTTCACCTGTGACAGGTGTAGAGGAGAACAACTAACCTATACTTCCCCATATGTTGCTACCAGTTCATCATCAAAATGAACTTCACTTATTTCTTTATTTTTTCCTCCTTTCCACCAAATATAATTTCCTTAGAAAGATGTTGAGGGTCCTGGAAGCAAAGGAACGCTTTGCTCTTGCCGGCAACTGCCAAAATTGCTTGTATGGGAGGTGTGACCTCACTCTCTGACACTTGGCAGCCGTTGAGGAAGATGAACAGGACAAGCTGCTTCCCAGACGTCCACAAAAAGTAGGAGGAGGCTGTCTGGGCCAGGATGACTCTGGCTGTTTCTCTCACATTGCCTGATGTGTCAGTGGCTTTCAGAATGAGGATGACCAGCAGGTCATCTTAATAATGTGTGAAAGTTTACAAAGTAGAACAGAGCATTCAGTCTATGTTGCTTGTTTAGTTAGCCAATAGCTAAGCTGTGCCAGGATTTCATCTAACCATTTTGGAAATAAAAACAGAGTCTTTGCTCCGACTACATGACTAGTTCTTTGTTCCCTACTCCAATCCATATAAATACAAAGACAGTCCATTAAACTGAGTGATGAAGATGAGGCAGGAGTTCAGTTGTGTAAAAAAGATTAGTTAAACAACAATAGGTGGAGTATTACCACAGCTGTGGGAGGAAAAGGAGAATAACCTCATGAGGCAGAAGAGGTCATATAGAAAGGAAGAATAAACTATGAAGAAAAGGTGAAAAAGTACATAAGCAAACTGCACAGAACTGTTTCAGGTACTCTTCCGAGAAGAGGTGGTTAACCTTATGAGGCATAAAGGCCCAGCTGTTAAGAGGGAGATAAGTTTGAAATCATTAAGGATAAAACCTCTGCAGAATGAGAAGGATCACCTCAGGTGCATGAAAGAGAAGAGTTTGACTTTGGTGAATTAGAAACATTCTGTTCTGTTGAGAAGTGTTGCCTACGTTCATGAGAAATCACTGTTCAGCATATTGAGGAGAACAAAGTTAACTGCACTAAGAAGTACAGTGCAACTTTGTGAGAAAGATGAGGTGAAATTTTTGAAGCAGAAAGCCTCAGCCGTAAAGAGCAGATTGTCATCTCAGTTGTGAAACGTAGAGGCTAAATCTATGAAGCTGAAGAACTGAGTGTAATGAAGATCACAATTATGTGAAGCTGAATAGGGTAAACTGGATAATGTAGAAAGACACAGGTGTCTGTCAAATATAAAGATTGATTTCAAAAGAAAGAAGAGGCTGAGTTAGCTCAATAGAGAAGGAGGAAAGGCAGCTCAGACATGTAAGATAAATGAGGTTAACTGTGGGGGGCATATAAGTTCAACTATGTAAAGAGGACACTTTGCATAACTCTTCTCTTGGTGAAAAAGGCACTTCTTTTGTCAACAAAACATGGGGATAGAATGGCATCATCATGCAAGCATTGCCAAACAAAATGATTTACATTGTTACTATGAAGTTGTCAGTGTAAAAATTTCAGGACAATAAGTACAGGAAGGCAATAAACAGGTCCAGGTATGAATTATTCTGACAGAAGAAACAAGATTTTCTCTCCGTGACAGGATTGACTTCCTGCCCTTCATAGCTGTGGTCCTCTTTCCACCAAATAACATTTTGTCCAGAAGTTTTTTTTTAGATGTTTATTTATAATGGTACATAAAGGGATTTGTGAGTGGTATCCAGTCCAGTACATCTGCAAAGTCCAGTTAGCTAGTCAAATTGCCAGAAAGGAGTGTCTGAAATAAGTTTAAACTTTTTTTAATTAATTTTGACAAATCTTGCAGTTCTGGAAATGGCCAGTAGGTGCTGCTGTTGTCCACATAATTCAATATTGTAGGGGAAGACTGTGTCCTTGGCCCGTAGACAGTATATGGATTGCCCCCGGGTTATCCTGAAGGCCCAGTTGTTTGGGATCAAGTGTTGCTGGAGCCAGAAGCTCTTCCCTTTTTGCATCTGTTTGCGTCAGAGCACATTGAGGATACCAGGCAATAAGTGGCCATACAGCAGAGCATTTACTGTAGAAGATTTTGTGATCAGTTTGAATGCCATTAAACTTCTAAGGAGTCTCACTTATGTAGTTAATCATCATGTATATTCTGTCACACATTTGTAAACATTTATATTGTACAGTTTTTCTTCAGACTACCTAGAGCAGAAATTACCTTGCCCATCATTTTTCCTCAGACATAGGTGGACCTGCACCAACTGGGTAAAGACAACCCAGAGCACAGAAAAGTGTCTAGTTCACTGATTTCTATTACTGTACAAACATTTCCTCTCTACTTCCTGTACTAAACAAACTAGGTCGATTAACTGGACCCTATTTAAGCCTTACCTTGTATGCATTAGTTGGACACTTCATCAGCTTTACTCACCATAAAAGGCCGTCACGGGTGCTGCCGAGCACCTGTCATCGCCCGGCCGGCTGAACTGGCAGGTACACATTCCTGTTGCTAGGGATGGCTAATTAAACCTGAAGAGACTTGTGAGCAGCAGTTTCATAACCCCGCCCATAACTTCTACAGGAAGCATCAACCCAGGCATGCCAGGCTGGACCCCAATGTATTAGACCTACTATATTAGGTACTGGGATCTAGTGGGAGAAGAGTTAGGCACCGTCTTTCTGATGCTTGATACCACACAGATGAGGATTCATGAGTATGTTCAGCAAGAAAGGAAAGTGCCATTCGTTCTCAACAGCACTTTGTCACAGGCAAGATAAAGGAGCTATCCACCTGGTGTCCATGAAAGCTGGCTTTTTTAACCTGCAAAAAAAATGTATTAATATAATGTAGGTGAAGAACAATGAATGTAAAAGAAACTACAATATATGTTAATATTTGCCATTCAAAGATGACAGCTCTTTGGCCAATTGTGTAAAGTTCTACCTTCATAATATGATTCAACCATAACAATGAAATTACATCTTCACATGGAAATAATAAAAGAAATGCTGACCCAGAATGTAAAGGTTTTGGCAAGCTTCAATGTCTGATATGGTTTTAAGGAAGCTAGGCTAGTCAGTTGCTAGTTTGGTTATATCCAGTAAAAATTTGCAAGAGCTTGGTTAGTGCTTTTAAAAGGCTAGTCCATTTTGTATATTTTTGAAAGATCACTTAGATGCCTCATCATTCTGGACTGAGCATTTATTGACAATCATATAAGGAATTCAAGGATGATTAAATAGGGAGCTGTAGTTAATTCTAAACTGGCCCAGTGTAAGTGTGTGTGAACATGCCCTTTTATGTATTGATGTCCTGTTCAGGGCTGGTACCAGCCTTGTGCTCAGTTCTTCAGGCATAGTCATCTCCAGCCTGGCAACCTGAATTGGATATGAGGGTGAGAAATGCATGGATAATATTTGTTTTACTCTCTTGCATTCATTGGCAGTTTGTTTCAGAGAAAAACTTGGCATCAGTTGCTTCAATACTCTGTGGATTTGGATATCATTGGATTAGAAGCATGATACGTACATCCAGGACACATAGTGTAAGAACTGAGATGTTCTGGGTAGACTAAGGGCAATGAGAAAACACAGAGGTTAATTGTAGTA
Organism: Polypterus senegalus; assembly: GCF_016835505.1. NCBI lineage: Eukaryota > Metazoa > Chordata > Cladistia > Polypteriformes > Polypteridae > Polypterus > Polypterus senegalus. The sequence continues at coordinate 187,934,294 of NC_053154.1, forward strand.
CTACTGGTACACAGCTTTAGGGACACGGGCCCTAGGTTCAGTTCCTATCTGGGCTGTTTTCTAGGTACAATTTGCATGTTCTTCCCAGATTTGTAAAGTTTTTTCTGCAGGTACTTCATTTTTCCTCCCACATTCAAAAGGCGAATGTGTTAAGTGAATGATTATGTACTTATCTGGCTGATACCTTTATTCAAGGTGACTTACAACATTTGAGATGCAATTGTTTTACGTTTTTTTTTTTCTCACAGTGTCAGTAGATGAATTTGAAAGTACAACGTCAGGGTTTGAAATCCAAAGCCTTAACCACTACACTACACTGTCTGCCTTGACAACTCTTAAATAATAAATATTAGTGCATTAATGAGTTTTGGGGAGTAAGTTCACTTGGGCAGGATAAATTTGTACCTTGTGCCTATGCTGCTGGGAATAGATCCTGCCTTTAATGATCGAAAGGTTGAGTTCAGAAAACAGAGGAGCAATCTGGTAATGAATGATTGTAAGAGTGGGAAGGACTGTTAGGCATTGTGGTGAGTGGGACTCTTTAGAAGGATACTGTTGTTGAATTCTGTCTCAGTGTCTTTTGTATCTCTAAAAGGTAAGTGCGTGAAACAAAGTGTCGTTTCATGATCGCTTAGACGCAACAAAGAGCAGCTCAGGTCTCGGCACGCAGATGTAGGAATTTTGCCGCAGGCCGCCGCTTGTTCTGCGGGACGGTGCGGCTCGGGGGGCATCAGTAGATCGACTGGGGGGGTGGTGTCGGGCAGTGCAGCCTTTGAAGTTCAGTGCCGACGGCGATGAGCAACCAGCCTGTAATTACAGGCCAGCCAGGAGAATCTCATTAGAGACTCTGTCAGCGCGCAATTATTAGTCACTCAGGTGTCACTCTGCCGAGACCAAGACTCTGAAACATGATGTCATGATATTAGACTGTTGCCACTGCCCATCAGGGAGGGACCCCAGCTTTTAACAGAGGCCCAAGTTGGACTAAAAGCTGTTGTATCCTTTAGTGGCATGAGGTCTATAGGAAGTGATCAGCTGGACCATCTCACTTATGATGTATAATATGCTTGTGTCTGACAGGTGTCAACTTGCATGCCTAGGTGAAAATGTAGAGTGAGTACCCAGGTTGTGTTACGTCTGGACTAATGTTATGGAGTCTAGAGAAGGTGCTCATGCTGTATATGGGGGTATCTTTCATCAGCTTGAATTCTTATGTCTTTTCACATTGCCCTCATGTTTCACATACTTGAGTGTCAGCTGAAAACTGTAGGCCACAGAGAAGCATGACGCAGGTGCGATGTGATCACTTGGGTGGTTTCATAGTCACTCAGACTACACATAGACTCTGAAGAACACTGGCAGCATGCTGCCCCTTTCAGTGTGGGGTTGCAGAGCAATCCCTGAAAGGTAAGAGATATTACTTAACCTGTAAAGATTGTTAATCTCCGAGGATAAAGAGAACTTGTAAAGAGTAAATGGCAGCATAATGACTCAGACTTAAAGAGATAGCAAAGTTGGATCAACATGTCCAGCTAAGGCAATCTGGAACTGTCATGAAAGAAAGTAGACTTGAGGAAGTTGGATGGCCTTAATGCTCAGCAGAGTGACAACACATATCTTGCTTGTTAGATGTTTACTGCATGTGACATGACAGTCACAAAGACACCCAGTTAGCTATGCTGCAAAATGCAGGCATTACCCAGCTTATTTATTGATTGAAGAATCCCACAATGCCTTGAAAATCCCAATGTCTTTGCCTCCCTCAAATTAACAGTAGCCTAAGCTTCAGTAGGATACCTCACCCACATGCCAGATAATGACTCCCTCAGTCTCACTGAGAAGGCTCCACTGCAGACCTGAACTGCCACCTAGCAAATCTCCCTGTAGCACTCCCACTCCCAATACTTACTCATTATTTCTGGAAAGCATACCAGTTCCACACCGGTGAGCCTGCAGTATCGGGAGTCACGGGTCATTAACGGTAGCGGCTTCCTGAAGACAAGCATGAGAGGGTGAGATCTGACTGACAGGCAGCCCCTTGTAATTCATGTCTCCATCTCTTGGTCACCATTGTGCTCTGCTTTCTGATGAAGATTCTGCCATCCACCTTACTATGGCATCTTGCTTCAGTGATTCACTTGACATGTGGCACGACGCAGGCATAAACTGAAGTGTGTACAACTGTATCGAAGAATAGGTATTGAGACAACAGCCGTTAATTTAGTTGGGCAGCTAAGGGAGAAGTAGTTCTGAGAAAGAAGAATGTTCTAGGAAGTCCTAAAATTAGGAGATAACTCAGAGAGATGTGAAGGTGAGAATGAGACCCTGAGCCAAGAAAGGGACCTAAGGAAGAAAACCTTAACAGAGGAAGAGACTTTTGAGCTGTAATTGGCAGGTTTGAGCAAGGGACTGTGCAGAGGGGAAGGTTATTGGCAGTACTGAACTAGCAAATGACCTGAAAGATGAACATGGAGTGAGGGGCAAATGCAGCCATGAGTGTGCCAAAGTCCTTAATGATGAGACTCTGAAACAGAGTTGGAGCACAGAAGAGTGGAAAAGAGGAAGTAATCTTTAACTATTATTATATTAACCTTAAAGATGAAGTCAGAGTCTTTAGAACTGAGTCCCTGATTCCTAGACTCTTCTAGTAGAACCTCAGAAAAAATGAAGTTCAAAAAAATGTTTTAATAAACTTACCTCCTGGAAATGAAACAGCTTCTTGACCTTTCAAGTAAATAGGGAAAACTCATTTTAAGTATCTTAGGAGCTGTAGGCACCTCCAAATGGAGTAGTTTAAAAGAACACTTCTCCCCCAACATGATACATTTTTTACATGTTACTTACCTCATTTGTTTTGTAATGATAAGTCTCTCTTCAATTCAAAAAGTCAATTCCATGTGACTTGCATTTCCTGTTTATCATATCCCCATGATTTTTCTGGAAGCATTTATTTAACTTGATTTAATTTGATCAAAAAATGCAGATGATTTGTATGTTGTGAGAAAATGACTAGATAACTAGACATGCATTATGTAATATGAGTATTTTTTTCCCCATTGACATTTTTCATATTGTTTGCAATTGCACAACATTAGTCACAATTAGCTTGTATCATACTCTAAGCTTTTTCATCTTCATTGTGGCACATTACCTGCATTGTGAGGGAGTGTCAGTTATGGCACTATGGCCATGTGGAGCATTTTCCCGAAGGCGATCCAGCTCGTAGGATCCTCATTGTTGGGGACCAGGCCAAGGGATTGCCCACGTAACACCTGGCTGCAGCAGATAGAGGGTCACTTCCGGAGGGTGGGACTGGACCGCATATCTGCCTCGGGGGTTGCCAACCAGGATCCTGAGCTGTTTTGTCGTGTGGTGGGTGCGGCAACGCACTGTACCAGTGCATGCTTGATTTGACTTGACTTGTCCATGAAAACATGGGATTAAAATTAATTCTTAGGTATCACTATAAAACATATGGGGTAAATAGCATATAAAAATATAGCATTTGTCAGTCAACTGTTTCTTTAATAACTAGTCAGTTAGCCCTGCCCATCACATGTTATTTCTTAAATGTATAACTGAATTTTAGCTCGCCAGCTCTTTTGGCTGTGAGACTTGTCAGAGTGATCATATCCTGGAGTATAAAATGCTCATAACAGCAGCTCATGATGTTGGGTGTAGAGTGGTGGTCAATACAAGCTGCTCTTGTTGAAAATATTAAGTGGTCAGTGAACAACCCCCTGGATGTGGACTATAATATAGTCACTACTGCTTGTTTTTCTACATCTAATACAAACAACCAATGTAAGGTCCTCTTGTTAGCAGTTTGAAATTACCAGCTGGTGAATTAGACAATAAAGAGAAACAATTGTTTATTATTGGTATTGTAAAATATTTAATACTAGCCGAAGCCCGCCATAGCATACAGCGGTGTAAGAATAGGAAGGAAAATGATGAGAAAGGAATTCAATATAACAAAGGCTTAGGAAACCACCGTCGCAGTATAACGAAAATAGCAAGGAGTGAAACCAATGCCAATGGTCGAGAGAGTACCTTTCTGTAGCAGGCTACGGAAAACATAGACATACATGTATATAGATAGACACCGCATTCACTGTGTTGCCCAGTCAACACGATAAGTCAGCGCCTCCGCCCTATTGCGAGTGGTAAAAGTGCCATTTAAACTAATACAGGTAGATGTGGGAACCGAGTTATCTGATGAAAAAACAATAACGTTTTAAACAGTATCGTTTACATACAACAGATTTTGGTGAATCGTTTACATGCAATTATTTATATCCATGTATACAATAAATGTGTGAGTTTCCCATGGTCTTAGAGTTGGTGGGTGGGGCTCTGTGAGTTGGTGATCGTGGCTCTCTGTCTTGCGTGCGGTGTGAAGTCAACGTGGCTCAGAGGTGCATGTGGACTTTTGCACAGATGAAAGCAACTGAGGCTGTGTTTGGTGAGTTGTTGCGTGCCTCGAGAGCAACACTGGACTCGGGAGGACGGTTACAATTGCCGTGCATGGCTCTGTCGTGCGTATCCCATGACGCGGTAGGAGGGTTAGAGTTGGCGGGCGGGGTTCTGTCGAGCGTATCCCATGGTCTTAGAGTTGGCAAGCGAGGCTCTGTCTTGCTTGCCCTCAGTGTCTTGCGTGCCCTTAGTGAATTATATATATATATATAGATTGGTGACTGTCTGGCTGTATGAAATAGTCCTTAAGGAAACCATAAGGTGATCACCATGTACAGGTTCACTTTCAAAACTTCAGAATGTGAGTCATGGGGCAGACATTGTACAATCTTTGTATTTGATGTAGGGAAAGGCTATGTTCAGGTGTCTCTTTAGAGCTGCGTACAAGAACCAAACTGTTCATTATGAACTGGTCCTCTCTGTGCAGGCAAAACTGCAAAAAGTGAGCCATGAAATGGTGGTAATTTTGTATGGAAATTGGTAACTAGTAAACTGTGAGATGGCCAGACTGTAGTTCTGTTTTCATAACCACAGGAAGCCTGCTGGTCACTCAGTTGCAGCTGACAGCCCTGTTCTGCTTAGCCCCCACCTGCCTAGTTGTGCTTCTTCCATTTCTGTAAGAGGCAAATGCCTAGAGGCAACTTCCTTTGGCCACATCACAGCAGAGTGAATATTTAGCAGACCAGCTGCCCGCTGTCTCCTCCCCCTTCACTTATTTTCCTCTCACTAGTTGGCTAAGTATTTAGACACATTTTCAGTAGCCTGCAAAGGACCCCTTATGTCTGAGGTGAGGATTCTGTCACCTTACCTTAGTCTACAAAGTATAGCCAAAGGAAAGGCCTTGGACTCTGCATTGTAAAGAGCAGACATCAAGTGGTGGCTGTGTGGCTACTTGCACATATGTTACACAGCTGTACATAATCAGTCAGCATGAGCTAAGGTGTACAAGCGAGTGTCCAGTCGAGTTCCCATATTCTTGAGTATATGCCTGCTTATGTGTGCACTTTTGTATTCACAATAAGCCCTCCCATTGATATGTATCACTTTGCATCATTTTAACCAATCCGCTTAATGTAATTCAGCTTCTTCAGGTGACAGCGATTTTCCCAGCAAATTGCGTAAGTAAACATGCACATTCCTGGTAAGTGTAGGCTGATTACAGAATGTAAAAGAAATAAACTTGTGATTATGTGTCGTGAGATTTGGGTTTGAATCCTTCTTTGGGTTGCATGTATATGTGTATGTTTCTCATCCTGCACCAATTGCTGACTGCAGTCTTAGGGTGCTTGACACAATGTGAATTTATGGGTATACGAATGCATGCTTGAGTATCTGAATAATGGAGTCCAGTAAAACACTGTGGAAAGGAAAAGGTCAGGAGATAAACCCAGAACAATCCGTTGACTGTTTTGTGACTAAATGAAGAAACAGGGATCTCTTTATTAGTTGAGTTCATTTGCTGTCCAGCAGAGTGATTTCTGAGATACTGACCTCATCAGGAAAGGATTCCATGAAATTCTATGTGTCAGACACCACACGATGGACCTTGTCCTTAACCTGCTACTCCTAAATTTATTGAGTCCTATCAACTACCCCAATTGTGCCAAGGAGAGGCTGATCCCATTGAATAGCTTGAGTGGATTCTAAGGACTCCACATCCTCTCACATGCATGATCTTTTGAACATGGCCGTGGTGTTAGGCTCAGCCAAGAGGGAACAGATTCTAGTCATCTCAATGTAAGAGATGTCACAAGCAGGAATGACGTAGGGGAGAATGAGGACAAAGCCATCCACCCTCAAAACTTCGGAATAAGTCATTAAAAATGTCAAGGAGAAATCAATTCAGCCCTGCTGGAAAATTCATCTGGTCTCAATTTAGATGCTGAAAAAGTAGCTGAGATGTAACGATGCACTCAGGCGTCTCTTAGTATAGCATACAAAGAAGATAGAGACTATTGCCTTATGCTTTAGCTTGAGCACCCACTTAGGTGCTGATGTAACTCCTGGGGGTAAGTCCATCATTCAGTGTGTCTCCCAGAAATATAGACTGGGGGCACCCATCCACGTGTTTTGTACTCTGCCAGCTTGGCTATGCACAGGAATGCTAATCCCGTTAAGCCCCCACTTTGCATCACAAAGATTTAGTGAGTAGGCGCACAATTCTGTGTGAGCCACTGTTGCTGGCCGCTTTGCTGCGCGATTGGTCACTTGCAGGAGTGGCAGCCGCGTGCACTGTCCTGCGCTGATTAGCTCTTTTCTAGTAGAACAGAGCAGTGTGCTGAAACAAAGCTGGGAGATTAGGCAGCGGCCCCAGAGTCGTCCGACTTCTGTGTGGCGTCGCAGCCTGTGTGACTAATTCCGCAAGCGTCTGCCTTTCGGTGACCACTTTTCTCAAGCGCCTCAATGGGGGCAATTATTCTTAGCCCAGCGGGAAGCAGACAGCCAGCCTTCATTGCAATTTGCCATCCTTTATCAGTGTTAGAAAAGACAACATATACCAGTACCCCTGCAGCAGGCCCTCCTCACTTTTTACCTTTTTAAATGTCTTGTCCAGGACCCATTCTGTTCCATTAAAATGTGACCTTAGTCTTCCACCTTTGGCTCATATATGTTTACAATATAGCCACTCTGCTGAAAAAGGCAGATAAGCTCAGCATGGATGGTGGTGATATTTTCATTCACATGTAGCTTTTGGTAAGGAGTGATTAGTCTAGCTTGTAGTAGTGAAGAATGGTATTTGTATCACTTAAGTTCAAATCAATTAGTGAATCTTAATAGGAGTGTGGTAAAATGTGCTTTCCTATCAACTAGTCAGCAGGGGCTACTTCTTCTTTTTCGTCTTCTTCTTCTCCTTCATGACAGGACGCTTTACCCCCAGGGGCCAAAACTATGATTGCAGCTTACCTGTTCCTCCTGTTCTCCTTGACCATTGACCTTTCATTTCCTCCACAGGGTCCGTTGATGTCAGTCCATCATGCTGGCCCCTAGTGGCCTGCCTAATTAGGCTGTCTGAGCCAAGAAGGAGTCTGAGACACAGTCAGCCTATTGTCAGTCCTACAAAGGTTTAGGAAGCGGGACGGCCACGGCACTTCTTTCATTTAGGATAATTGTGACCCTCAAGAGGATTACCTGAGAGGTTTCAAACCCAAAGTAGCCATATGGGATTGTTAGTGACAGGCTTACTCTCAGCACCTCGATGAGAAGAACAAGTGAGGTAATAGAAGATGGTTCACAGGCTTAATTCTTTTCCTCCAACTCGTTTCTGGTCCTCCCTCTTCATCATATTCCTCTTTCTCAATTTATATTATTCTTTATGTTTAATTTTCAGCTTTACTTTCTTTCTTCTTCCTTAATACATAATGTTTTCCAACCCATTTATATCAGTTTTGGGTGATGGAGTGCTGAAGCCTGTCAGGGCAGCACTGAGCACAAGGCAGGAAACAGACTCAAAGAGGGCATCAGTGCATTACATAATTCTTACAGTTCTTAACATAACCCCCTACCTCTTTTCTTAAGATACACAATCTCCTCTAATTTTTCCCTTTCATTGTGCTCTTCTTACCTGTTCTTCCCTACTTTTTTCTCTGCTTTTGTTTTTTGTCTTTTCTTAATTTTGATCATATTCATCCTCCTTTGTTCCTACTCATTCTCACAGTCCTCATTCTCTTTCTATGTCCCATATTCTAATTCATGTATGCATTCTTCAGACATTTATCTTCAATAAAATTACCATACTCCTCATCTCTGCTGTTTCTATGTTTGATTCCATCCTTCCTCTTTTCTCATATTCTTCCTCCATCTTTCCTCATATTGATTCATTGGTTTCTCTTTGCATTCATGTCAATCTCCAGTCTTTCTTCTTTATATGTACTTTTGCATATTTCATGCTTCTCTTTTTCTTTTCTTTCTCCACATTAACACACATTTGTTTTGTATTATTCTACTTTACGTCATTTCTATTTATAGTTTTTCTCGTTTTCATAATTAAGCATTCTATTGTGTGCCCTGCTCTTCTCCCTATCTATCAGTTTTCCTTATTTTCTTGCCTTTGATTTTATCATTCCATTGTACTCCTACCTTTGACCATTATTGATTTTTTTGGTTCTTCATATTCCTTACTGTCTTCATCATCCATTTCTTTCTTCCTCCTTATCCTTTCCCTATCCCCTTATTTACTACTACTGTTCTAGAAAGTTTTACTTTTTTACTATTCCAATGTGTACTGTTATACTGTATATACTATATAAAAATATATATATATATATATATATATATATATATATATATATATATATATATATATATATATATATACTGTATAACATAATCTGACCACTTTCAGAGTAATGTGTGTATCTGTCTCAGTGTAAGGATATGAGTCTGTGGATACAATAACCCAAAAATGATTCCAAATCTTTTACTTACCTTGCTCTATTTTTTCTGGGTATCCTTATGTTAGGCTGTGTGTCACTGCTGTACAGCCAAACTGCCATTCCTGCCCATTGAAAGTGACATCAGACAATCCAAGGATGAAATGAGTTAATGTCCTTTTTACACTTTCCATTATTCCCAAAAGATTTACACAATATTCAGAAGGGGGTTGGATGACAAGTTGGCCTAATTAAACCAAAACTGTGGCTTTTGTCTGAGTATGACTGTGACTTTGATTGTTAAAACCAAATATGAACCCCAAGAGTTTTATTTTCTCCAAGATGCTTTTGACTGGAGTTTTTGTTTTTCCCACCTCCTTTGTCATCTGGCAATATCTCAGTTATAATAATAATGGACTTTTATGGTCATAAATTAGATGTATTATTCATTGTGGAATTTGCTTTATTTTACTGTGTGTTTATGTATGAAAATGATGATTTAATGATTTCTATTACTATGCTATAGCAATCCAAGCTTGAATTCAGTAAATGACAGTATACAATAATACATTTAAGTGAATTGAATGAAACTTGGTAAATCTGAATTGTCAAATGATAGAAATTATTTTGTTATAATAGGTAATTTTGTGCTATTCTTTGGCAGATATTTGCATCTTAACCATATCACAATTGTGGAAGGAAAATACATATATTTTTAAAAAGATATGATTCTTAATTTCATTACAGTACACACACACACACATAGAGTAACAAAATTTTGGCCTTCCATATTTTACTGCTAAAATTACAGCATTATGCAGAAAAAGTCATATGCTGGACTCATGAGACATTTTTTGTCTTTCTACAATGTGCTCTTTTCTTCTTTCCTAGTTCATCTTCTTCATTACTGTTTTTTTCTGTGTTCTCTTACATTATTCTATCTATTTTCCTTTTCCACATTCTTACTCTTCTCTTTTTTGTCATCCAGCCATGTTTCTTACAATGAGTTTAAGCAGCACCTATCCTACACACTTACTGCCCTTAACCTGAACCCCCAAGCCCTAGTTCTCTTGGATCATAATGGGTATCTACTGACAAGGCCCGTTTGAGCAGACAGCTAAACTAAATCACCAGTGTGCACCATCTCAGTATCTACTTCTCTGTTTGACATTTCTTCCAAACTGCCTAACTTAGTGGAGTAAGCTGGTTGGACAGACACTTTACCGCCCCTCAGAGGAGAAATGAGACCTGCGTCCCTCACCAGGCACTCTTCTGCATTATTTAGGTGATCAGATTATTTATTCATAGTGACCGGTGAGGCACTTTGCAAACTGGAATCCATCAGAATGTCTTTAAATGAGCTGTGTCAGCAGGAGGCACAGGTGTGAGAGTGGCACATAATGGGGCTAAAAATGCAAGTGAGAGCCCCTTGAGGATGGCTTCTCCTGACAAACTTAGCAAAGTGAGAGGCAATATGGTGTTGAATCAGGCCTGACCTTCTTGTGGTATCTCTGGCATCTGCCAAGATCACGTGAGCAAACCCAGAGTTGGAGATCAGTCTTCAGCAGCCCATTGTATGCTGGAATATATAACCAGTCTGTGTCCATGGTTTGTAATATTTCATTAAATTATATAGTATTAATCAGTAAGAGAAGCAAAAAAACTGAATTATGTATTTGCATGCAATATTTTAAAATATCACTGGGCAGAGTGGCTGGCACTGCTGCTTTTGTAACTCCAGGATTCAGTTACTAGCCTGGCCATTGTCTGTATGATGTTTGCATGTTCTCCTAGGTTAATATAGGTTTCCTCATTGATCTCGTGCAGGTTAGACTAACTGATGCCTCTAAATTTGCCTGGTGTTGAGCGACCATGGATGTGAAGTGAACATGCCATCATGCACAGAGTTATTTATTCCCTAAGCTTCTGGGAAAGATTCAAGCTCCCTGGCACCTCGCAATGTACACAGTGGGGTTCAGAAAATTATTAAGTGGAGGAAATAATAATATGCAAGCACAACACTAGCACATTAGGTCCTTAAACTGGACACGCAAGAAATTTACATTTTGTTTTCATAAGAACTAGTTAAGAATGCTTTGAAATCACTTCAGTTTTTTTATTTTTGTTTTTCTTGTCCATCAACTTCTGACTCACGGGTATGAGAAAAACCCCACACATGAAATACCATTTAACTCGCCTTGATGTCCACTTATGCAAGACATCAAGCTTTTTGGATTCCCCCTATTTTTATCCATCTAGATGTAAACTAATTTTAAGACCATTTTTGTACCATATTTTTGTGCAGGGAATAACCTTTTGATAAAGAGTAAACCAATAACTGTCTTCAGCAAAACTAATCAGAAGGATTTGAAGTTGTGCATGCCGCATCAACCGACCCCAGGGGTTCACCCTCTAATAGGATTTGAAGGGTCAAAGTTACTGCTTTTTATAAAAAAGTGGAGAGTCATTGTGCACTATTTTGTGGTTGCTGATAACTAATATGATTATATTTTTAATGTTTAATTCTTTACCAGTGGTCCTAGCCCTCTGTAAACCACTCCCAGAAGGTTAAAATGACAAATTTCAAACACAAGCATTTGGGGTATCATTTTAGACTATTTCATGGTCAGTTATTTTTATTTTTTTGATCCTTTACTAGTAATCTTTGTTGCAGAGTAAAAAATGACAGATTTCAATTACAATTGACAATATTTAGACATTAAACATATTTTAATATTTCAAATATCTGACCCAACTATTCTTGTTTATTATGTTCTTCTGCCTCATGAAATAAATCATTACATTTCTTATGAACACGTCAAATTAGAGCAGCTTACACTAATTCGGACTTTTTTCTCCTTGTGTTCACATGGGAGTTGCATGATGATTACCATCAATGGATCTACCCATTGCCTTGTATTCAGGGTACAACTAATGGAAGTAGAAAATTAAATTATGTGAAAATGCATAACGGACCCCAATCTGGTTCTCAGTTTTCAATGTGTAAAATGTGCCTTATTTGCTGCTGAGTAGACTTCAACCATTACTAACAGGAGGACAACATGTACCTTGGGTAAGGTGACTGGAATGTAATGTAAACTTTATTAATTATAAAGATGATTAATAAATTAATTGAAATAGGTTTATAGGAGGATGGAAAAGAAGATGATATGGGGTGGAAAAACTGAGGTCTTGAAAATATTCCATGGATATAAAAATCAAGGATAAACAATTTTGGAACTCAAGCCAATTGGAGTAATTTAGTAACCACCACTCATTCCAGAGAAAATTTTTGCCTGAACTTTTAAATTGTTAATGAGCCAATAAGCAAATTGGTAAGACTGCCTTGAAGGGACATCTGAAGCTACTTTAAAAGCTATCTGCCTAACATTTAATCCAAAATACAGCCGCAAGGGTCACGAGAAAAACTAGGAAATATGATCACATTACTCTACATCCTACGTCTCTTCATTGTTTGCCAGTTAAGTTTAGAAATGACTTCTCTCTGACTCATAAAGCAACAATTAGTTTAACATCTAATTACCTGGCAAAACTTGTTAGTGTTTAAACTCTAGTGTACATTGCGGTCTCAAAATACTGACCTTCTGTTTTACAGTGAGAAAAATGTGTCTTTCAAAGTGTGTTAAGTAAGACTGATAATATTTAATTTGTGTATATAATAGGATTATTGTAGGATTATTTAGATAACATGCAGCTTTTAAGTAAATAAACTGGGACGTCTGACATTATTTTTGATAGTGTGTATTTAAACCAGAATTTAACAGGCAGGTGCCCTTTTGGACAGAAGGTAACACATGACAATGACTTATAGGATGTTTTTGTATGCAAATAAATTAAAGAATACTGGTAAATATGCACATGAAAAAGTACTAATATAATATAATAAGATAGTAGATTTAAGCTCAGATAAACTAGCCAGAGTGTGTATACTCATAAGCAAATAGATGAAATAGGTGCTTGGGACTTTGCTGTCAGCATGTTATCATATTTAGCTAAATGTAGCTTCACTGACAAGTAGCAAGACCATTGGAAAGTATCACTTGTCTCATTTCATCTGATGCAACTATTGGGTGTTTAGCTACCAAAGCACTGTATGAAACACATTTTGTTCGTGTGCAGTAGACATAGTGTTTGTTATGAGAGAGAGAGAGAAAAAAAGGACATAGCAGATATCTGAAAGAAACAGTTTTAATGCTGTCAGGGGACAAAAATAACCGTGCCACCTACAAAATGAAAACAGGGACAAGTGTTTAGAGGAAAAAAAGGCATTGCAATGACATCCACTTTAAAAGAGCTCATTAACTCGATTAAGAAGCTAGTACTTTCAATTTACACAGATATCTCTTCTTGGTTTACTGATGGATATTGATTTTAATTGTTTAGGTTTTATGTTTTCTTCTGATATGGCTTATTGTATTTTACATAAGTTAAGGCTGTAATCAGAGATGGGTAGTAATGAGTTAAGTTTACCCTATTACATTTACTTGAGTAACTTTTTAAAAAAAATTGTACTTCTAAGAGTACTGCACTATACGTTTTACTTTTACTTGAGTACATTTGTGAAGAAGAAATGCTACTTTTAATCCGCTACATGGGGCAACACTCGACTTGTTACTTTTTTTCCATTTACACATTAAATATGTTTTTGCCAGAGAGAAGCCGCCAGTGGCTCTACTGCATGACTGTTTCACCAGTCAGACGAAGCAACAATAATCACAAGACTCCGTTTCACCAATCAGACGTAGCCATGCAGTCACATGACCACACACAAACTGTGGTGGCACAGCGGCACAAACTCCTCACAGACAGCGAACATGGAAAGAAAGAATACATGAAAAATGAGAGCCACCTCCTGCTGAAGCTTAACCATCACTTCACTGAGTGAAGAACAAGCACGTTTTCACCAAGACAGTCAGATAAAGTGAGACTTTTTGTACGTGCACAAGCTGCCTTGTTCTAATGTTATTTTCTATCAGCTGTGCTATTTGGAGGGCAAGTGAATATGCAGTATTATACTGTCAGTGTACAGTATATCTTGTCACTGTAAACAGTTTGCACTGTTCATACATACATGTTACCTACTGTAGGTACTGGCTTGAAAAGCTTTGTTGTGAAAAACTGAGATTTGGAACTTTGTGTTATTTGTGCAACTTTATTTTGTAAAGATGTTATTTATTTTTACTCATTTTTTATAGCAGAATTTGCACATTATTTTATATTTTTAATAGCAGAATTTGCACATTATTTTATATTTTTGTCTGTCTTATTACAACATTTCTGAAAGAATAAATAATTTATTATGATCAAACAGTTACTCAGTACTTTAGTAGTCTTTCCACCAAATACTTTTTTACTCTTACTTGAGTAATTTTTTGGATGACTACTTTTTACTTCTACTTGAGTAATATTATTTTGAAGTAACGCTACTCTTACTTGAGTACAATTTTTGGCTACTCTACCCACCTCTGGCTGTAATGAAGTTTAGTTTGATCTCACTGACACTAGCAATCACCTGAATTCCAAAGGTTCAAGAGACTGAGGCACTTAACCCAGGTTCTGTAGGATCCTAACCCAGGTCGTAAGTGTTAAAAAGCTCACTACTATAACAAAACGTGTTCATTCAGGTTAAATACTTTCAGAGCTAGTAAACTGGGTGATTTTTGATTCTGATAATCCTTTCAGCGTAGCCAGTCCCTGATAGGAACAGTTCAGCTCTTGCAATGGGGGAAAGTGAGAGCAAGACTGGTGTCAGACAGTCATTTTCAATCCTTTTGGGGTAAAAAACTGGGAACAAGATTGCATCAGTGTGCAGTATGCCCTTGCTAAGGTATTTGGAACTTCAGCTCATGCTGTTTTTTGAAAACTGGATTGATCTCAGCTTGCCATTTTTAAGGAATTCAGAGGTTCAATGTTAAATCCTTCCAAGGGTGAAAAACTGAGCATAGAGCTCAGAAGTTGCAGCATGTGTTAAGAATTCTAGTGGTACGTATTGCAGGGTGTGTGAAACAAGGTTAGCAAACTCAGGAACATTATTCAGGTATTTCCAGGATTAACTTATCCATCAATAAAAATTAACCTTAGCAAGCTAAATTCCCTTTTGTAGACACTTTCTTATTATTACAGGTGCAAACAGAGTAACTGTAGGCACACTGGTGTACACGCTGGACAGATAGTGTGCAGGGCACAAGGAAACCCTTCTTCCAATGCATTTGGTATGCATTGAGGAACTCATAATGTTTCAGATTTGCTTTTCTGCCAAGGACCAGTATGGACCAGGTTAAGCCTGGTTCCTGATTTGCATTCATTATATTTTCCTGATGGCTCACAGAACCATCTGTCAACTTTCATGGCTCTTTTAATTTCCTTTTCTGTATGTTGAACCTGGAGTTGCTTGATACAATGATTCAGTTTGGTTACATCACAGTCAAAGACTGGGATACCCACTTTGTTGTCATGCAAATTTCTAGACAGTTCCTGAAGATTTATCTGTCTGATTGCTTATTCAAACACTGTTCTTGGTAGTTTGCATTTATTTTGTTTTTCTCAGGGCTCACCTTCAATTCAAAATGGAGTCACAAGAACACCTACAGAGAGTGGTCAATGTAACATTGAAACCTTTAATCATACTGAAGTGCTACTTATAGAAGAATGTTAAAGAAATTTTAAAACCTAAATTTTCTGATCGACTTTGTAATCGTGTCATTGGATCTGGAACCTTATGTCTTGGACAAGAGAGGGGTGAGCTGTCAACTAATCACCACCTGGTGGTAAGTTAGATCAGATGGCGGGAGAGGCTGCCGGACAGATCATGCAGACCCAAATGTATAATGAGGATCTGCTGGGAACATCTGCTCGAGGAACTGGTCGGAAAGATCTTTAACTGCCACCTCCGGCAGAACTTCAAATTCATTCTGAGGGATGCAAAGAACATTAAGTCTGAATGGGCCATGTTCTGAGCCTCCATTGTTGAAGCAGCAGAGCGGAGCTGTGGCCGCAAAGTTGTCGGTGCCTCTCGTGGCGGCAATTCACGAACCCGGTGGTGGACACCTAAGGTTCGAGAGGCTGTCAAGCTGAAGAAAGATTCCTAACAGGTCTGGTTGACTAGTGGGACTCCAGAGGCAGTTGAGGGGTACTGGCGGGCCAAGCGTGTGGTGGCATTGGCTGTTGCAGAGGCAAAAACTCGGGCATGGGAGGAGTTTGGGGAAGCCATGGAAAACGACTTTCGGTTGGCACAGAGGAGGTTCTGGCAAACCATCAGTTGCCTCAGGAGGGGAATGCAGTGCTCCACCAACACTGTGTACAGTGGAGATGGAGCCCTGCTGACATCAACTGCAGACATTATTGACCGGTGGAAGGAATACTTCAAGGATCTTCTCAATCCCACCAGCATGTCTTCCTTAGAGGAAGCAGAGCTGGAGGACTCCAGCGGGGCCCGTCCATAACAGGGGCAGAGGTCACCAAGGTAGTTAAAAAGCACAGACGTGGCAGGGCCCCTGGGGTTCACCCTGGGTTCCTAAAGGCTCTGGATGTTGTGGGGCTGTCCTGGTTGACACGTCTCTGCAACATTGCATGGACATCGGGGACAGTGACTCTGGATTGGCAAACTGGTGTGGTGGTCCCCCTTTTTAAGAATGGTGACCGGAGGATGTGCTCCAACTATAGGGGGATCACACTCCTCAGCCTCACTGGTAAGGTCTATTCAGGGGTGCTGGAGAAGAGAGTTCAGTCAATGGTCGAATCTCAGATTCAAGAGGAACAATACGGATTCCGTCCCGGCCATGAAGCACTGGACCAGCTCTACACTCTGGCCAGGATCCTGGGGAGTGCATGGGAGTTTACCCAACCAGTCCACATGTGTTTTGTGGATTTGGAAAAGGCATTCAACCGTGTCCCTTGAAGCATCCTGTGGGGTGTGCTCCAAGAGTACGGGGTACAATGCTCGTTGTTACGAACCATTCAGTCCCTGTACAGGAGGAGCAGGAGCTTGGTCCGCATTGCTGGTAATAAGTCAGACTCATTTCCTGTTGGACTCCACCAGGGCTGCCCTTTGTCACCGATTCTGTTCATAAGTTATATACACTGAATTTCTAGGCGGAGACAAGGAGCGGAGGAGGACTGGTTCGGTGACCTCAGGATCTCGTCTCTGCTATTTGGGGATGAGGTGGTTCTGTTGGCTTCATCAGACAGTGACCTCCAGCTCTCACTGGAGCGGTTCACAGCCAAGTGTGAAATGGAGGGGATGAGAGTCAGCACCTCTAAATCCGAGACCATGGTTCTCAGCTGGAAAAGGGTGGAATGCTCTATCCGGGTTGGGAACACATTACTGCCTCAAATGGAAGAGTTCAAGTATCTTGAGGTCTTGTTCATGAATGAGGGAAGAATGGAGTGGGAGGTTGACACACGGATCAGTGTGGCATCCGCAGTAATGCGGGCTCTGCAACGGTCTGTCATGGTGAAGAGAGAGTTGAGCCAAAAGGTGAGGCTGTCGATTTACCAGGCGATCTACGTTCCTACCCTCACCTATGGCCACGAGCTTTGGGTAGTGACAAAAACAGCAAGATCACGGATACAAGTGGCTGAAATACGTTTTCTCTGCAGGGTGGCTGGACTTTCCCTTAGAGATAGGGTGAGGAGTTCAGTTATCCGGAGAAGACTCGGAGTAGAGTTGCTGCTCCTCCACATTGAGAGGAGTCAGTTGAGGTGGTTTGGGCATCTGGTTAGGATGCCCCCTGGACGCCTCCTTTAGGGGTGTTCAGGACATGCCCCACTGGGAGAAGTCCACGGGGCAGACCAAGGAAACGCTGGAGGGATTATATCTCCCGGCTGGCCTTGGAACACCTCGGGGTCCTCCCAGAGGAGCTGGTGGAGGTGGCCAGGGAGAGGGAGGTCTGGGCTTCCCTGCTTAGGTTGCTGCCCCCGTGACCTGACCTTAGATAAGCGGTGGATAATGGATGGATACATTTTCTGAACAGTGTAAAACAATGCAGACAAAAAAGCTAGATCAAGAGATTAGAAAATAAATGATCAATAATAATAATCAATTATAATTTTAGAGAGTTTTTCTAACCTTCTCAAAGTGCTTTACATAGACAGTAGAGAAAGACTTCAACCACCACCAATGAATAGCATCGAACTTGGATTGTGCTAGTATGCTCACCACACATTAGCTACTGGGTAATAAAAGGGTGAGAGAGTTATTTAGCCATTTAGAGACAGGGGATGATTAGGAGGCCAAAATGACCAAGCCATGGAGGGCAATTTAAACATCAGATAATACCCTACTCTTTTTGAAATCATACCTAGATATCATTTATAACCACAGAGAGTCAACCTCAGGTTTATGCCTCATCTGAAGGACACTGCCAATTTTTATAGTACAGTGCCGCCATCAGTATATTGGACTACTGGGATGCACGCACAGACCACAGGGTAAGCACCCAAAAGACTTCACCAACACTTCTTCTAGCATCAGCACAAGCTTTTCTTAGATGGTCTCCCATCCAAGTGAGCACAAACATACTTAGCTTCAGATAAACTACCTATTCTATAGAACAATGAATACTAGTAATATCATACTTACCTTCAATGTAAATATGCAAGTATCTATTGATACATTTAATATAAATCATTGCAGAAGTAATGACTCCTTTAGTTTTTTTTTTTGCTTGCTTAAAAATACTGAAAGCCAGACTGTCAACCTGTTTCTGACTACTGGTGTTAAGGGAAAGCAGGTGATACTGTCTGTGGTGAGCCAATCATTTTGAACTTTACAACAGATTAATGACTGTTTAGTTTATGTTAGGCCACTGAGAACTCAGTTTGGGGTATTTCAATACTTCATTAAAAACATTAAATTCCTACATTCATGGATTCATATTCAGTACCCTCTTATCAAATTCAGAGTCAGAGGACCATGGAGCCTACCATGTCATTGTCGAGCACAAACTAAGAACTCGTGCTAAACAGGACAGCAGTCCACAACATCACACACTCACAGACATGCACTCCTACTCTTCCTCATCAAGCCCCAATTATCTTAATGTGCATGCGTTTCATTTTTTTTTTCACTGTCATAGAAATTTTTAACAGCATACACTGTGGACCAAATTACCACCTTCTTAAAATAACAATAATTAAAAAGAAAACAAAATAAATAGATCTGGACCTCTGGCAACTCATTGCAGTTGTTCCTAAAATAGGAGTTTGAGCTTCTGAACCTGGAAATATCACCAGAATCTTCAAGAGGTATTTATTCCCTACACAACATTTACCAGAAGCCTGTAGATCCATTATTTTATCATAACATACCCTGTTGACCTGCTGGCTTGGCTGTTTATGTAGCAGAATGTCTGTCGCCTTTTAGCATATCGACCACCTGTTCCAAACCCATCATCATTAGCCAAGAGCCATAGCAGATGGGAGGAATGGCACCAAAACAAACAAGACTCTAGCGTCCGACTGACTATGGGATGGCAGCATTTCATAGTTCACCTCTAAAGTCTTTACAGTGCTGTAAGAGCACTTACTGTAAAGGGCACTGCACAGAACTGCACTGAATGAAAATATGCATTTGTAAGTATCATTCCTCATTCAGACACTTTACATATTTTTGCAGAAAATGTCTGACTTTCTCATCAGTTTCACATTGAGTGCCCATTCCCAGCTGGTACAGAAATTCAGGTAATAATATATATTTTTTATAGTAAGCCTTTGTCATGCACAGTGCACTTAACCAGATCAGGATCTATTGTAATTATTTACATATTATCTTTTCCATCTGTCACAAAGGCAGGATCAGTATACACCCGGCCTCACACATTGTGTGAGAGGTGAGAATTACAACAGTCTTATGACTTAAACCCATTTGGCCTTAACCAAAAGGCCACACTATTTGTTAGTTGTAACTAAGAAGTTGTCATTACAGGGATATTTTTGTCCTAGAGTAAGTCGGATGAATTACTCAATCCATTTTTATTGTGAATAATATTACAAATACTTTTTTGGCATAGTGGCACATATCAGTACTTTAGGATTACAGCTACACAATCTGTGTGTGTGGAGGTTCTCCCCATCTCTGTGTGAGTTTTCCTCCTTCCGTGCTTCTTCCTGATTAGTTTAATTGACAACTCTAAACTTATCCAGAGTGGGTGGATGTATATGTTTATATGAGCGGGATGTGCTGGGATAAGCAATCTAGAATCAGATGTGCAGGTTAGAAAATGAATCGATTGAGCACTGCATTACTTAGAGAGTCCCTAGGGTCTACCAGTGATTTTATGGCAAAAAGACACATGCTACCAGAGCTGAATTTCACAGAAGTACATAAGCAGCTTTTAAAAAGTTATCATTTTAGTATCACTGCCATATTTATGCAAATCATGTTAAAGCCCAAGTGAGAGCAGGATCAATTTTAAGGACAGCAGTAGAGGACGAGGAGAGGCTCATTTTAAGTGGAATTAAATATTTTAGTTGAGGTGCCACAGTACTTTTAAGACTTTAAAGACATAATATTCATATATATATATATATATATATATATATATATATATATATATATATATATATATATATATATATATATATATATATATATATATATATATATATATATCCATGTCACAGTGGGTCCAGCTCCTATAGTGGCACACTGAACAGAACGCAGGAACCATCCAGGAGCCAGTTTATGGCTGGGTATCCACAATTCTTGAACTGTTCCACCTTGGTTGCTGTAACATTAAATTCCTAGCAGACCAAAATGTTCTCTGTTAAGAACTGTCAGATCCTAAAAAACCTTGCACTGTAAATGAAATATACTAATCAGGGCACCACAAGGAATTAGGTAGAAATCAATGCTAAGAGCCCTGAATATAAAGCAAAGAGATTGAGAAACTGGTCTAGGCCCTGGTACATTGCACTATATACCACATTTTATAGCGGCCTCTATAGATGGGGCTCTGTTAGAAAGGAAGCTCTCCATAACAAAGTGATCGTAGGGTATTGCAAGGCTCTGTACAGGGTTTGCTGAAACACTTTACACGAGAGCCATTGAAGAGGCCCTGTGACAGTGTGCTGAGGGGCTCTAGGAAGCTGCTGTGTCTGTGTGACAACATGAGTCTCACTAGTTTTATTATTTATAAGTTGCTCACTGCAAGTGTTGAGAAAAGCAGCTTTCTTTGTACCTCTGAATAATTCAACAAAACCTAAATGAAGGGTCAGAATCTTACTTCATGCCATTGAATGTGACGCTAAACTCCCCCATTACACCCACCCCCCCACCATGACTGAGCGAAGCTTCACACATATGTGAATTCTCTGACCTCCCAGTCCGCCCCACGGCCGCAGCGTTTGCACTGCCAGGAAGTGCTGAATCTCACAAACGTTTGCAGTCACGGCGTACTGCACTACAAAGGCTACATTGTTACCCTTTTATCTGTGCTCGTTCACTCACAGGGATATACAGCCAGCTGCTCATGCAAAGGATTCTGGGGGAGCTGAGAAGAGAATTGTCCGGCAGCCAAAGGGTCAACAGAGTGATGAGAGGAGCAAAGAAAGAGAGTTGTCTCAGGAAAAATTTTACTGTCTGTGTGTGAGAGACTACATCTGTGCAGCAATGAATCCTGGAATGGAGCCTTCACTTCAAGTGATAAAGGATAACGAGAGGAAGGAGGTGATAGTAATGGCAGCTTTCATAGCTTAGTGCAACAAAAACACAAGTGAGAACAAAATCATAGCTACAAACATTCTCAGACCCACCGAATCCAGTTCAGGCCTGCTGGAGTGCAAGAGCCCATCCCAACAGCATTAGGCATAAGGTGGGAAACAAACTAAGGTAGGGCTCCAGTCCATAGCAAGGCACATATACACCCACACTAACTGATATGGGGTCCAGTATCTAATTAACATAGCATGCACATGTGGACAAGGGAGGAATCCAGAGGAGAACCCACAAATACACTGGAGAACATGTAGATTACACATGGACAATGACTGGGCAAGGGGTTCAAAACCAGGTTGCTAGATCTATAAGAAAACAGCTCTAAACACTGGACCCCCATGCTGCCCCTCAAGCAGAAATACGGTACAAGCACAGAAGTGGCAGTCAAATGAGTGCACAAATGCAGATGCTATGTGCTCTGCTCCAAGTGCTCTCTGTGCTGTGCTTCTTATGAGTGTTCACTTCCTGTATGCTGTTCAGCGCAAGTGCTCAGTTCCTGTATGAGTGTTGATTTCATGGGCTCTGCTCCTCACTGATTCCAAAGTCTTACATTCTGAGGATTCATTTCCTGTACAAGTGTTCTACTCTTGTTTTTATGTTCTGCTTCTCCTAAGTACTAAATGCGTTGTTGCTTTCACAAATGTTAGCAAATCAGCTTGTTCTTCATGAGCGTTCAGTTCCCCTGCTTTGATAAATGGTAAATTTGTGTGAGGCTATTCACAAAATAAGAAACTCATTTTTAATTCTCTTGTTCTGCTTCTTAGATAGATAGATAGATAGATAGATAGATAGATAGATAGATAGATAGATAGATAGATAGATAGATAGATAGATAGATAGATAGATAGATAGATAGATACTTTATTAATCCCAAGGGGAAATTCACAAATTCTTGCAAGTTTTAAATGCCTGAATTCTTCCCCTTTTGTGTTTTGTACTCCTGTGTATTTTTCTCACATATGCCAAATCCTCTTAAGAGTATTGACTTCTTATGTTCTGCTTATCAAGATAACCTCACTACAATTTTTAGAGTTGGCCAACTGGCCTCATAGGTGATCTCAAAGTGGACTGACGGCTTGTTCAGAGATGTTTTAAAGGTCATGTTTAAATTTATTATCACTATCATTTATGGTACATTAAAATGCTTATGTGTGTGTCTAGTGACTAGTGTCACTACTAGAAGTTTCCAGGATAGTGTGACTAGTCACTAGTGCACAGACTAATAACAGTAGTACAACACCAGCAATAGACTATGAATACAACACCAAAATTAAATACAACATTAGACACTGTATGGAAAAATACCAATGTCAAGTATGCTCCAGCAGTTGTTACTGTAAGTGGCTGTTGTGTGGCCTTATGAACTGTGGATAAAAACTGTCCTTGAATCGAGAGATACCAGTGACCAGAGTCCTGTACTATTTCTCAGAACAGAAAAGGAAGAAAAGTTCCCATCCAGGATGGGTGACATTTTTAATGATACTGTTGGCCTTTTTAAGGAAGCATGTGTTATAAACGTCCTGAACAGAAGGGAGCCCTTTGCCAGTAATATAGTGAGCTACTTCAAAAACTCACTGTAGTTCTGAGATGAGCTGAAGTGTTGAGTATAAACGGGCACATTCACATTTTCCTGAAACATTTGAGAAGGTAAAGACATTTGTGAATGCTGGAGCTCCATGGCTCTGAATTGGATTTAGTGGGTTTGAGTGTGTTGTATTATGGTATGTTTGTTGTGCAGAGTGCTGATGTTGTGCATACTGATCATTACAAGTACAGAATTCTCATGACCTTCTCCCAACTACTGACTTCATATGCTCTACTTCTGCTTAGTGCTCTGTTTCTGTGTTCTCCTCAAGAATGCTAAGCTCCTATGTTCCTCCTCTCCTCCTGAGTATCAAACTCAAGCAAGAGTACTGATTTCATGTTGTCTGCTCCTCACATTTCTGTTTTCTCCTCCCTTAAGTGCTGAATTCCTATATGAGTCCTGACGTACACGTTCTTCTCTTCAAGAGTTTTGAATTCCTAAGTTCTGCCTCTCACGAGTGTTGAATTCCTGAGTGAGCACTGAGTTCATGTGTTCAGCTCTTCAGGACCAATTTCCTTTGTTCTGTTCCTCACACACTGTAAATTCCTGAATACGGCCCCTCACAAGTGTCAAGTTCCTGTGAGATTTCTGACTTCCTATAGTCTACTCTTAAGTCCTGTGTAAGTGCTGATTTCATGTGTTTTGCCCTCATGAGTTCTACATTCTTGTGTTTCTTTCTTCATAAGTGTTATGTTGATTTTGGTATCCCTTGTACATATTTATTTGCAGTGTTCAATTCTTCATAGTTATTTTGTGTTCCGATCAAATCCTTACTGTAATGACAGAGGGTGAACAACAATTAATAAGAATGAATCATATAACTGCATAAGAATTAAAAAACCCAACAGCCGTTCATCACCCATCCCCTAACCTTATCCTAAGCTCTCTGTCATGCCACTAGAAAGAATGGCTGGGCCAGCTCATCGAAATGCCACACCCAAATAAAGGAGCCACTGTGTAATTAAATTTCCGGATTTGACCAGAGATGATGGGCTCACTGAATGCTTTGTTAATCCATGATGCAGATAACTCCGGAGGACAGCAAATTCTTTACAAGGATTAATGCAGGGTTCTTTCATCAGGAAGCAAGGAGTAATTTGGCGGCTACTGTGCCCAAGCAGATGAACTCATGTTGGTGCAGAAAGAGAGTAAGGCCAGGGAGGTCTAAGAGAAGAAGAATCCGAGGTGAAGAAGGAATTGTAACTGACAACATCAAAGACAGTGAGTGAGAAATTATAGACCACAAAGTCACAACAGGAGGACTAAGTCAGTCTGCATACCAAAATGTGCTGGAAACACCAACGGGCAGAGATGGCTCACTAGTTCCGAGTTGCTGAGCTGCCTTTCTGCATTCTGCTCTTCTTAAGTGGCAAACTTTTTTTTCCTCCTGCCTACACAAGCTAAATCCCTGTGTGAATGCTACATTTATATGTTTAACTCATAATATGTGTAATTCTTCTTCTGTCCTCCTGACTTTCAGAAACACCTCAATCATTCTTTATTTTCAGTTGTATTGTTTATTTATTGTTTTCCTGTTTTGGCTGCACCATTCTGTAGTTTTGTAGAGCACTGCTGTTTTTTGTTTTTGATTTTGACAGAGGCTGCCATTTTGTGTTTCTAGTAATCACAGGAGCCACCATTTTGTGTGTCTGGTTTCCATTCATATGATAAACTAGGCAAACTAACTGGCATTGCTAGGAATAAACAAATGAAGAAAAGAACTATCTTGTGTAAATTTAGTATGGCAAAAAACAAACACAACCCACAATGAGAAAAAAAGATGTACTCTTAGACAAAATTTGTAATCCTGCCAGACAATTACATTTTTATTCAAATTAAATGAGAAGAAAACACTGTACATTCCTGTAGTCGATGAGATTCTTCTTTGGCCAGTACAAAACTTTCTGCACGCTGATAACAAAATCCTTGCCTCAGCCCCAGAGGACTCCTCCTGACGGATAACAATTGTAGTCCCTGCATGGTTATGGTTTTTGTGTCCCTGTCCATTACAATCAATTCTTCCAATATTCCATATTGCCTGTAGTTTTAGTTGCAGCAATGTCAAGGTACATGACAATTAATTCACACATTTTTGAGTGATTTGCAAACAAGCAGACAAACAAATGGCTTATGATTTTCTTAATATAGATATGTTACATGATACATAACTTCACGGTAGACATGTTATTTAAGGTGGATACTCCGTTTAAGTAGTGCCCCAACTTTGTTGGAAAAAAATAAAGGAAAGACATAACATAAGGTTTTAATCCTGGACCAATCCATTTTTATTTTAATTCTGGTAGAGACTTATTTTTGTTTTACGACACTAGTGTTCTCCTTTGTATTTGGTCAACAATGGACTATTCCACTGAAAATCCCTTTACTCTTCACAATTTAATTATAAAATATTAGCTTATCTCAATTAAATTTCTGTTTTTGATGGCACAGCTCTTCCTGTGACAGTATATTTTTATGATCTGCTCCTCGCAATTTCTCAATACATATAGTTTCTTTTATTACAGACCATCACATCCTCAAACCCACTTAATCCAATTCAAGGTAGCGGGATGGCAGGTAACAAGGCAGGTAACAGATCTGGACAGAGTGCCAGGTATCTTAGGGCTAAACATTGTATCTTCATAGTTTATTTAATTTTTTCCTGACTTCATGTGTCATTTATTCCCATGACTGCTACATAATGTTTAGGACAAAGACACGTTTTTCCTTGATTTTCACCTCTCTTTCTCAGTTTAATATTACATATCAACCAATTCAGACACGATTAAAGTGCTCACTGCAGAATTTAATTTAAGGGTATTTGCATATATTTTGGCTACACCGTGTACAAATGATAACACTTTTTCTGTGTGGTTTCTGCATAATGTTTGGGACACAGCAATAGAAAGAATATGAAGGTCATCATATTTAGAACTTTGTTTACTTAACCCTTGCATGCAATGACTGCTTGAAGTGTGCTATTCATAGATATCCCCTAGTGCTGAGTAATTTCTCTGTTGATGTTCTTCCAAGCCTTTAATGCAGCCATCTTCAGCTCTCACTTGTTTAGGGGGCTTGTCCCCTTAAGTTTTTTCTTTAGCATATGGAAGGCATGCTCAGTTGGATTTAAATCAGGTAAGTGGGTATGAAAAACTCCTGTGTTGCCTTAGCAGTATGTCTGGGATCATTATCTAGTTGTAGGACGAAGTGCCATTCAATGAGTGTGGAGGCATTTACTGAAACTTGACCAAATAAAATGTTCCTGTACTGCTCATAATTTATTGTGCCACTGTAGTCAGCAGTTGCATCATCAATGAAGATGAGTGTGCAATTTCCTGTGGCAGCCAAACATTTCCAAGCCATAACACTGCCACCACCATGTTTAACTGATGAGGTGGTATGCTTTTGGATCTTGGCCAGTTCCTTTTCTTCTCCACACTTTGCTTTTACTATCACTCTCATACAGGTTCATCTCTGTCTTATTTGTCCACAAGACCTTTTTCCAGAATTCTGCAGACTCTTTTAAGCACTTTTTCACAAACTGTAATCTGATCATATTGTTTTTGTGTTTAACTAGTGGTTTCATCTTGCAGTGTGGCCTCTGTATTTGTGTTCATGAAGTCTTCTGTGAATAGTAATCCCAGACACATACACATCTGCCACCTGAAGACTGTTTCTGATCTATCGGACAGATGTTTGGAACTTTTTCTTTACCCTAGTGAACATTCT
Organism: Polypterus senegalus; assembly: GCF_016835505.1. Taxonomy (NCBI): domain Eukaryota; kingdom Metazoa; phylum Chordata; class Cladistia; order Polypteriformes; family Polypteridae; genus Polypterus; species Polypterus senegalus. The sequence continues at coordinate 187,961,187 of NC_053154.1, forward strand.
TCTGTCATCAGCAGCAGAGGTCTTTCTTGGCCTACCAGTCCCTTTGCAAATACTGAGCTCACCAATGCATTCTTTCTTAATGATATTCCAGATAGTTCATTTAGGTACTCCTAAGATTTTACCAATGTCTCTGATGGTTTAATTCTTGTTTTTTAGACTCATAATAGCTTGTTTGACTTTTATTGGCATAGCTGTTGTCCTCATGTTGAAGAATGGCAACTACACACTCCAGGTAGAAGTGAGCCTTGGTATCTCATGCCTGCACTAATGAAGTACTGGAACACACCTGAGTAATCACAAACACCCGTGACACCAACTGTTCAAAACATTATGATGCCCTGAAATGGGGGGACCATGTAGAAAAAAGTGTTTTGGTGTGACCAAAATGTATGCAAATACCCTTGAATTAAAGTTGACAATATTCACTGTAATCATGTCTGAAATGTTTGATTTGCAAGTTTGAACATTGGAGCAGGGATAAAGTATGTCCTTTGTGTTCATCATTTAATGAGTACTAAGGTCCTGTGCTGTGCGTTTTATAAGTTGTAAGTTCATGTGTGAGTGATAGCTTCAAAAGCATGGCCCCTTGTGAGTGCTGTGCTTCTGTGTTCCACTCTTTATAGGTTTTTGCCCGTGCGTTTGTCTTCCAGTTATTAATTCTACATGCTTTGCTTGTTATGAATGTGATATTCCTGTTCACTGTTCTTCAAAAGCATTGTTTCTTGCATTTGTCTTCTCACCTATGACTTGCTTCCTGTGCCCATCTCTTGACTGTATATCCCCTAGAGATTACCTTTGAGTCGGCAGTCAGTTGCCCTGCTCTGCTCATCAAATTCAAGGGTCTACAGGGATCCGCTCTCTCAGATTCTTATTTACCGCCTCTTCTCCTATGTGGGCTGCTCTTTATACATTTCTGTCCGCTCTTAATAAGCTGTTAGGCAGGGCTTATTAACAGAGACATCAAGTGGTCATTTGGTCCTTAAATATAAGACTAAATGTAAAGCTATTTACTTTGTAGATAAACATTTTCTAAACTGGGGGCCAATCCCTCGCTAAAATGTCCTCAGATATTGTACTCTCAAGTCACTCTAGGGCACAAGGACGAGTAGCCGGTAAGTATAAGTGTGAGCCTGGCACTGAGCATCTAGCCAAGTATGTGGTGCAGGCGGGCACAGCCATCCCCTTCGGATCTCCTTCAGCAAGTTGGACTGTGTTGCTTAGCAACCATATTCATGCTAATCTCCCCTTAGATGTCTGCAATACAATTTAGTTTTAGTAAAAATGAACAGATTTTTTTTGTAAAAAAAGGCCTTTTTGTCCCAGGAAGCTGTCAAGAATACTGGTCAGCCAGGTGACCATGATCCTTTCAGGCACCCAATGTGGAAATTTGAACCTTTGCAGTAGATTAGGATAGTCCACTGCTAGGGTAGTTTAGTCTTTCTATGGTGCTTTTCACTGTGAATAGGAAGTTCAATACAATTTACACAGATGTGTATTTTTATAGAAGGCTTACATGCCATCCTCAGGGTGACATTGTGGGAGGCCAGCCTAATTAGAGCCAGTGAATGATGAGGTAACAGATCAACTTTTAGACCATCAGGAACACATAAAGAATTAGTATGAAGACTGTCACACTGTGTATAGCTGAGGTTTGACTTGAGCTTTAAGTAGAATCAATGTGGCATTCAGTAAGGGTGATTTGCCTCCAGCTACCATTTATCTCTCTGTCCGGGGCGGGGTGCCGTTCAGTATCTCTTGTTTTTTGGGAGAGACTCGCAATAAAATTGCTATGCATACTGGGTAGGTAGGTCTTTAAATAAACCAAATCTGCTCTGCAGCCTACATGTTGCATATTAGTAGGAGTGCAGCATCCTGGCAAGCTCTGCGCACAGAAAGGCCTCAGTGGCAACTCTTGGTACTGTAGTGTGGGCAGATGTCTTTGGAGGTCTCTTCAATGAGAGATACTGCTAAAAATAGCCAGGGTGGCTGACACTCCAAAGGCATAACAGAGCTGGTGTATCTTCTCCACGCTCTCTCCTGAGGTTCTCTGTCCACTGCTACTGGACCTCTGTTGTGTTGTGATATACTTTGTCTGTCACAGACTGACTTATTAGCAGGTGCAGTTACACTTCCTTCCAGCATGAGGCAAGTTGGAGATGACAATTCAGATGAAACTGCCTAAAGCAGTTTAAAAATAGTGCAACAGGTGGGTGCGTGTATTTGTAGGTGTTAGGCCGCATGCCATTGTGTATACGAGTGTAAATATCAATGTCGGGGGAGTGTATTGCTCAGACTATATGAACCCGTCATTTTTATGCCTCAGATGAATAATCTTCAAAAAATGTTTTATCTGAACCACAATATTTTATGAAGATCCTCAAGTGCATATATAAATATACCTACTGTGTCATAATTTATTTAATAAAACATGTTTATTTAATAGAAACCTAGTGATCCCTGCATTCAAAAGTAAGTGAACCTTTTAATTCAATAAGCGGCAGTGCATCCTGAAAACCATTGACAGCAGCTTAACGCTTTCTTTAGTTACTTATAAGTCTTTCACAGCTATTTTGAGGATTTTTTTCCCATTCTTCATTACTGAACTTATAGTAGCTGCTCACGATGTGTTGGCCATCTTACATGAACAGCCTACTTAAAGACTTGTCACACAACACATCGTTTGGGTTGGAAATGTGGCCTCAAAAATAAACCTAAATGTTTCTGTTAAATCTTTCTTTGGTAAGTTTGCTGGAATTTTTAGGATCATTTTAATCTTATAAGAACCATTTTCAGATCAAATTCTGACTTACAGACAAAGTTATTTGCAATATGTTAGTACAACTCTGAATTAATAATTTTCTCAGTGATGGAAAATTATTTAGGTCCATTAGAAATGAAGGAGCCCTAAGCCATGATTCTCCCTCTATCTCATTTGACTCTAAGGTTTTTGGCTTAACAAGCCATGTTAAGTTGTAAAAAGGTCAAAGGTTATGCCACACTGAAATAGAAAAAAGGTTAAAGACAGAACATTTCGGCTGTATAGCATTTATCAGGTGTGCAACTGGAAAAGAAAAAGACAAACTGGGATAGAGGTACCAAAGCTAGGGCAGATGAAAGAAGAAAATGTGAGATTGGCCATGAAAAGCTGCAATTAGAGATGAATAAAGTTAAAAAGTTTGCCAGTCATTAAGATCTGGAGAAATGTGTGATCCCAGTATGACAATGAGCTTAGCTTCTTCTGTTTTTTTTTTTTTCTTTTTTTGAAAAGAGTCTTTGAAGCCCTGTTAAAGAACACAAACAGAGAGATCAGTTTGGCTATGGTCAAGGCATATGAAATGTTCTACAACAGACATTGTAAAGTCTTTGATTTTAATGGCTCAATTGTGAAGAATGGGAGTCCCAGTGAGATGTGCGTTTAATTATTGGGGTTCTTCTTAGAGTGGATTTAACTAGGTTTACTCCTGGCTTGATTGACAGCCTTGTCCCTAATATAAGAAGGGTATCCTAAGGGTTTTACACAAAAAGCATTTTATGTATTATATTGAAAAAGATCCATTTTAAACTCATCACCCTTTAAAATAAAACTGTTCACAGTCTAGCAGGATCATTGTGATGGTCTTTTGCAAACTTAATATGAGCAACAGTGTTCCTTTATGAAAGAAGAGATCTTTCCTAGTTACCCCCAGGACTGAAATGTCTTTTTGTTTGTAGAATTGTAAGAAGTACTCAGAAATGGTACTTGAGTAAAAGTCAAAGTACTTCATCAGATTTTTAGTTTCACTTAAGTAAGATTCATCTCACTTAAAGAAACTCAGTAAAACTAAAAAAGAATCTGCTTTCAAAACCACTCAAAGTAAAAAAATTTTTTTTTAATAATGAGTAGGTGCACAGTTCATGTTTAGAGAACACAATACGTTCATTTTTATTTTTGAACAATCATTTTTTTATAGAAATACACTACATAAAAAATAATTATTCCATTAATATATCAAATTCATAGATATAATTAATCAAAATAAAAGTACATTTTAGAAGGGCAATTATTATAATTAAATAATGATACAGCAATTACGGAATTGTTGTTTATCTTTAATAAGTATTATGTCAATGTACTCCTATAGACAATTTAAATTCCCAAAAAATAGCATTTTACTTAAACATGTAAGCATTAAACCAACTTGTATTAATATTATGCTAAAATAATTCAATAATGCAACATACTAAAATGGCAGTTACAATTCTGTTCTACTGCAGAATGCTCTGGACATCCAATAATACTATTATATTTTTCTGAATTGCGTAATGGAATAATAAAAAGGACATCTCAGAGAAAATAAAAGTCACACACTTTGCAATTCAGTAGAAGACAGAATAACAGATGTGTACTAATTATCCAATTATTCACCAAGTCAAAATATATCACTACTCAGAGCTCACCCCTGCATATAAAATTACAATATTCTTAATAAGCCATCAATATTCTCCATAGTCATTGTGGCTGTAGTTGATTCTGGTTGACAGATCAGTGTTCTGTTAGCTTTCCCTGAGCTCAAACTCCATAAGGTAGCAACACAAATACTTATCTCTTCTTGAAGGAAAGGCACTACCTGTTTTATTAGCTCTCATATAACAAGGGACATCAAGACCCCTGTAAAGCCATGAGATCTCCCTGGAACCCATGTCTGTCTTCATCAGGTAACAAGTGACAATTTTACAGTTGGGCTAACTCTAGAGTTTCAGTAATTAGGCCCATAAGAATCTTCCACAATATTTTATACATAAAACATACAGGTATTGTTCGTACAATATATAACTTGAGGTCTCAAGATATTACTTGTGCACATAATATTGTTTCCACAATATTAAAAAGACACAGTTTTTTTGGGACTTTAGGGGCACCATACAAAATAGCTTAAGAAGAGAAAAAACAGTTCAGCATGCATCTATAAATATGAAGGTGAATTCTTGAAGGCAGATATTACTTTAGGTACTGTTTTCTAGTACAAATGGTGAAAGTGCATATTCTGTTTCCATCTCTCAACACTGAACAGAAAGCATAGGAGTGACCTACCAAATGAGTAGTGAAAGGTGGGCTTTTATTTTTGAATGAAAAAAACAGCATTTTATTGGCTGTGTCTGAGCAACACTGAACTATATTACCTAAGTTGTCAACACGCCTCATAGGTCAATTTTATGAATTTATAATTTGTCTGTGTATCAAGGATTTTCTGGGAAATATAATAATATGGAAAGCATGTTATTTGACCTAAAAATGTAGTGGAGTAAAACTAAAAGTAGCCCTAAATGAAATTTACTTAAGTGATGTACAAATTGCAAATTAGTTGTACTGCATTATTTTACACTTCTGTTTTTTTTTTTTTTTGGACTTTATTTTTGAGTTATGGAGACCATTTGGCTTTTTGGGGCTATCCTGTAGGAGTTTTTCTATTGCTCCTTGGGATTTTACACCTTTTTTTTTGTGCTGTAAGTACTCCGAGTGACAGAGCCCTCTTGTGTCTCTGCTCCAGACATGTGGAATGCTGTTCCTCAAAGTTTTCATGATGTGAAATCATTCTGTTTGAGAAATGTCTTTTTATTATCTTTTACTGCTATAGAGCATATTTATTTTTGTTGTACTCTATACCACATCCTTGGGCATTAAAAAAAGAGTGTTATAAATAGAATATTATTGTTAGTATAATTCTGCAATATGTCCACCTCCACTTAGAGACACTAAAGTTTTACATTTTTTTCTACTTGAAAACTTTTTATCTTGAATTCCAAAATGTTTAGCTATGGTTTTATAACCCTTTCCAGATGGTTGAGTTCTTACAGCTGACTTCTGAAGTCATCGCAAGTCCCTTTAGATTATCGTGGAGTCCTTTACACAGCTGTATGAGTAAGGCCAGTGCAATCTGATTTCTTATTTTATGGTGTAAGGTCATTTCTTATCTTTTTGTGGTTGGTACTCACCATCTTGAGGTTATATCTTGTGCTTCATTACTGCCTGTGTCGAATTCTTTGCTGGATACCCCTATTTTCCTCTCACATCTGAAAGACATGATTGTTAGACTGAGGGGCTATTCTGAATTAGCCCAAAATTGATGTGTGCACGGGTTGGCCCTGTGATGAAGTGACAGCCTGTTTAGTGTCGATTCATACATTACATCCAATCTTGCTGGCACATGTCCTGCCCACTTTGACCCTGAACTGGATTAAGAAGCTTTCAGAATGTTATGTTACATGAACTAATTCTAGTTTACCAAATTTCTATTGTTTTCATGAGTTCTTCTAAATAATACAATTCTGTTTTGAATATTAACCCTTTCTTTTGGAAAGGTCACAACTAGTTTTTAAACATCTTAGTAGAAATGTAACATTTCGAGAATGACTACTGCAGTTTAAAAACTTTCAAGCAGCACTGCCTGTGTGGGTTGTATACCTGTGACCAAGGTCTTGCTGACCCTCTCCACCTGTATATCTTCAACTCCACTGACCCCTGACATGCATTCCCTCCCCTTACTGAACATCTCCTCAGCCAAGGCATTAAGCACATCGTGACGCGCTGCATTCCTCAGGTGTGAGTGTGTTTCCCTTGCGCACACACACACACACACACACATGACAGCAAGCCGACACATCAGATCAGCCGGAGATGGTATCTGCACCGGGGCCCCCAGGTGCTTAGCTGTCTGTGAGTCAGCTGCCCCTCCTTGCAACATTCCACAAGTCTGGGCAGCAGACACCCCGAGGAGGAAGGAAGGAAGCAGTTGTTTTACTCTTAATAGCCGCCAGCAGAAATCTACAGCAGACAAGTCCGCCTCCCAACCAGGTTGGATGACCAGTATCGGGAGGCTAGTCTCACCTCATCAGTATGTTCACAATATTCAGTCTCAGTTGTCTGTATAGAAGTTTTTGGTGGCTGGAAAGATAGACAACCAATGAATACTGAGCCAAAGACAAAAAAAACCCAAAACTATTATATAGCACCTATCTGTGACACTGAATAAGTATATAGCTACAGAACAAGTGCTTCCATATTCCTGCCTTTGAAGTCCAAACCAGTTTAAGTGACTCGTTTAGAGTGTCCCACAGGAAATTAGAACTGGGGAATAAACTGGCTAAACTGCTAGCTGTGTAGATTATACTTCAACACCTTCTCTGCCAGCCTTAGAAACAGAACCTAGGAGTCAGGTAAGGGTAGTAAGAATGTGGCCCCCAGTGCGCATCAAACAGGAGCCACAAAGCATGCTGTTTGTAGGGGTACTACAGGAGTTAACCGGCCCAAGGGCGTGGGCAGTGTAGTCTAATAGCAACCCTCAGTGTGCATGAATACACGCCATGGTCTGAACAGTGGGTGCTCACTGTCACTCTTTACACCAATCCTTAATCCCCCTGCTGACTCCCACACCTCCATCCCTCAACCCACCAGCTACCCTCCTTTATCTAGCCCATTATCACTGGCACAACGCATTCTCTTGACTTGCTTATTCAGTCTCTCTCCCTCTCTCTTGCCCCACATCTATCACTGTCTCACTCCCACTCTCCTCCCACCATCACTCTTGCATGTCTTTCACTGTCAATCTCTGCCTTTCTTAGCTTCATTAATGGACATTCATGCCATACATCATTGGGTAATGAAGTCAAGACACATACATTTACCAAAGTGGGGGGTAAATTAAAGGTGCCTCTCACTAATGCTTGTCCCAGTTTCCTAAAGTATATATTCCTTAGGAACATCATCTTAAAGTACTTTCCAGGTTAAAGTGTTTATTTCATCAACTCTTTCCATAGGGTTCACGTTCACGAGTCAGGTCAGGTCAGTTTTGAACTACTAGAATATTATTTTGTTGTTTTTTTTATTGGTATTTGCCAATATTTGCTGGAGGTTCTGTACTCTGTCTTGCTTCAGTCTTCTTTTTGTATTCCTTTTTTCCTCGCATTTGCAACATTATTGCAGAACTGGGCAGTGGCCATCTGGATTTACAAATGAAGCATAAGTTTTATGTCTGATCTCACTGACTTCGATTTCTTCTCGCCTCACAAAAGATAGATGAGTTATTAGTTGGCCTCCATAAATTTATCCTGTGTGAGTGAGTGCCCCCTGTGGTGATTTACCTTGTACTTCATGAAACTCTGCGAGGCTCCAGCCCTGTCATGTTTTGATGCTATTTTGGAATAAGCAAGTTCATGTATGAACAAACTTATAGTCATCTATTTTTTCTTTTTTGTTTTCTTGATGGCATATTCATATTTGAAATGCTACTGGCACTGCCTATGATGATGAACAGCAGCGCTGTGAAAGACAGCTACCCCCTTGGTGTGTTTTACTATGCCAGGAAGTAAAAGCAGTGACTACAAACATATGTCGAGTCAACAATGTCCGCATAAGATATGGTGGTTACTATCAGCAGGGAGACCTTCTGTGATTCCTTCATAGTGGCCCAACAGCATGGCAGTTTAAACTTCAATAACTTAAATACCCCTGGATAACTGACAGCATACTAACTGTGTGAATATGTCACAGGTGTTTCTAAGACAATCATCTGCCCCAGTTAGCCCTTATACGTGCCATATGTACCTCTCCCCAGCTCTGTTTCAAGCATTGGCATTGCAAAGAAATGTTCAGTGCCCCTCAGCACTGAGGTCTGTGTGACATTAAAGTGAGAGGCCCTGATGAATAAGGTGCAAGAGACAGATGTCCTCCATTCTTTTGCAAAGAGTGGAGAAAGCAAGGGACGAATGCAGACCCATGACCTCTCCAGGTGCAGCCAAAAACCTCCTGTATGTTGTGGAATTAGGAGAGTACATATTTTGAGCCCATCACAGTTGACCTTGTGTGACCTACAGCCTTTTGATGGGATGCCGAGAGCAGGTGAGCAGAGGCTGAACAGGCCCCCTTTTTAACCTTCTGTTCTGCCTAAAGTTAAACTGAGAGGCACAGTACAGCACCCATAACAGGACAGTCACTTATCCACACTGTGTCAAAATTTGGATGTGACATTCTGGAACCTAACCATCACCCCGTGATCTCTGAATTTAGAATTTGTTTGTGATTCACTCAGTGACCGAATGATGTCTTCTTGACATGTGTAATGGTCTCAAGGTGTCGGCTGTCCACTATTTCTTCCTCTGCCTTTACATTTGTGTCACTATGAGGCCTGTGCATCAGGTTGAATCACATTTCACTCCTGTCTGCCCACTCCCTCCATTACTAAGAGCTTGCTTTGTTAATCCTTTCTTTTTATGATAAGTCACCTGCTTTATTTATTAATTTGTTTTGCTCACTGTCCATTGTTCATTCAGTCCATCATTTTTATAGAGATTTCCTGAATGAATCCTATTAGTCAATGCTATAAAAAGTTTTCAGAGTATTACTCAGTCATGACCGTATATATACCACCTCTCAGAAGCTACCCTGTCGGAAACTTTTACACAAGGCATTAAAATATCAGTTATGTATTATTGATCCACAACACTTTCATAGCAACTCCATTTATAAATTTGTACTTGTAAAGGCATTTGGGATATCAATTAGTCTTAATTGTCTTAAAATGGATCTTGTCTCAAAACATTTTTAAAAAGCATTTAAATTTAATTTAAGAAATTTTGTTCTTATATGAAGGTAGCTCAAAACCGTTGTCTTAATTCATGTACTCTCCTTGTGCTTCTGTCCCAACGAGTATGGACAAAGTGCCACGTTCCAAAAGTGTCCGTATCAGTCTTCTGTTTTATTCTTTCCATATCCCAAACACATGCAGGTTGATTGTACTAGTATGATAGGACGCAGGTGATGCCCCATCCAGGGTTGGATCCTACCTCATGTCTAATGCTGCTGGTTTTGGCTCAGGCACTCTGGATTCTGGGTTAAAAGGTGGATAAAAATCGTATTTAGCTCTCGGCAGTGGTTTACATAGGAGTAATGGGGTTTCAGAATTAGAGTTTTGTTTAGTTTATCGAAGAAGAAGCAGACCAGGGCTGTGCCATGAAGGCAGTGGAAACGTTTATGCCTCACTTAAATGAACAAGAATTAACTCTTGGACATCTCTCTCTGTTTGGCTTTTATTGATATTAATTAGAATTGTTCAAGTTGTGTGTTTTCTTTTCTTTTAAATTCTATTACGTAATGTCTAGTTTCTCAGTAAATAAACATACAAATAAGTAAAGATTAAATTAAAGCTTAAATATCTCTTCACTGAAACTTGCCTTGGTTTATTGATATCATCTGCCCTAGTGTGCTTGGTCGAGTAGTTTGTTATTTGCTTAGTTCTGTCGCAGGTACTGATAGATAGATAGATAGATAGATAGATAGATAGATAGATAGATAGATAGATAGATGTGCAGAGGGTGCAGACCTTTAAATATCTGGGAGTGCAGCTGGATGACAAATTGGACTGGACTGCCAATACTGATGCTCTATGTAAGAAAGGTCAGAGCAGACTATACTTTCTGAGAAGGTTGGCATCCTTCAACATCTGCAGTAAGATGCTGCAGATGTTCTACCCGACGGTTGTGGCGAGTGCCCTCTTCTACACGGTGGTGTGCTGGGGTGGCAGCATTGATCTGGTCTTGTTGGAGTTTGTGTCTTTTATGTTCAAGTGTGAGCTCTGCTTGTTCTGTTAGAATGGGTGCATCCCTTTCAGGGGCAGCTATGAAGTAGCCATCTTCTAACCCCTGCTAAAGTTTTCAGTCTGAAGTTGCTAACATCAGCAATACTGTTCTGTTGCATTTGTGTTATTAGAGATGTCAGTAGATTTCAAATAAGTAAGTATTTCAGGGTGTGCATGTAAATCAAGGCTAATAATTCAGGCAGTTCCAGTTTTAACATGTCCACCAATATAAAAAGAAGCTTATAGTGCCTTTCATGAACACTTTTTTAAAACAAAACAAGAGGTGTTGTCAATATCAGTTCTTCATTCTTGCTCATAAATGAGCCCTTTGAACTTATCAAACAACCTAAACTAATAATACACTGTGCCTTATGTAAAGAGTTTCTGTTTAAAAGTTCCCAAAAAGACATAAAGCAAATAATTGAGCCAGTTATGATTCGCCATAGTAATTTTAAATATGAGCTCTCTCAGAAAGTGCTATATTAAATAGCATTGAGGAGCAGATTCTGTTTATTAAAAGTCACTAGGATAATCGGTCAATACATCTGACCTTATTTTATATAGCACCTTCCATTCTCAGCTGTGCACTTCACATGGCTATTCACAAGCTGGTCGACAGAAACTTTAAAAAACATGCCTAGTGTTTGAGTTGGCACCCGCTAAGGAATAAATAGAAGACAGGCTATTAATTACAACAAGTACAAGTAATAAATTTTCGAAGAGGTACAAATGTACAAATATTCTAAGTATTACATGTATCTCCTTCAGGTTGTCACAAGCCTGAACCTACCGGGTGGCCGGTCCTGATCCTGTTCTCCCAGTATGAGGAAGCGTTTCACTTGGCAAGGCGTTGTGCTAATTTTAGGCAGTGTTCTCCCACATTCCCTTGTTTTGGTAGGATAACAGAAAGTGTTGAGCTGTAGGATTTAGAGAAAGACTGCGTCAGCGTGCATCTGCAAAAAGAAAAAGTCGGTGAAATTTAATTCCACGCCAACATGAAGAAAGTTGGAAAGACAAGGTTTCATCAGTGGAGCCTTTTTGTCACTTTTACCTTCTAGTGGCTTCTGCTCCTTGGGTATGCAGGTCATAATAGAGTGTTATGGTCTCTGAGCCTCTCCCTGGTCTGTCTCCTAATTCTTGGGGGCAAGGAGAGGGGGACAAAGAAGCTTTTTAAGGATGACAGCAATCCAGGCATTTGGGCTCCTTTTGCGTTTGGCATTTGTGGTAGTGAGGGAGCTTTAGAACTGCCTAACTGATGATTCATATGTTGGGGTTCAGTGTGCAGAGGGCTCTGCTGCATGTCAGTGTTACTGAAGTGTGTCACCTCCTCATAGACCCCCGAAACTCTTATGTCACTTTTACCCATCCATGCTGAAGAAATGTTAGAAGGAGAAAGAAACAATTGGCGGGGTGGCCATCATCTGCAGGTGGTAGATTGCGGCAGCAGGCTCCCAATGGCCTGGCCTTGTGAATTTGTCATCCTCCCTCAGTGCTGCTCAACGCAAACTGAGGCCTTGTGTGGGAGTGTGTGTGTATATATACACGTGTCAAAGTATGTGCTTATCTGGGAGCTTCCCCTTGTGTGTTCATGTGCTCCTGCCACGTGTGAGCTTGAGGATTTCATTTCCAAACGTATCTCTGTGAATTATTGTGACTCTACAGTGGGACTTTGAGCATCTTTAGGCCTTGGAGTGCACATACATGTACAATGTATTCACATGCTTGTCTAGCAATTGTGCTGATTTGTATACTGTGTACACATATACATGTATGTTTGCATTCTTGTTTTAAGTACGCATATTTGTGCACGTGTACAATCTGTGCACCACCGTGATTGTGTGTGCACATCTACTAAGCAAGTGTTTGTTTTGTATATACACATTTATTTTTCAATATTCATGTTTTATGCACCTTTCTGTGTGCATTTTAGTTTACTTTGTCCATTATTGTATTGCCTTTATGTACATGTATTGTATGTGTGCTTGTATTTGCATATATGTATTATGTAGGCCTGTTTGTGACTGCACAGCATGTGTGCACATGGATTGTCTGTGCCTTGTGATTGTACAATGAGTATGTGTGTATATTGCATATGGAGGTGTATGTGCCCATAAGAAGAGCCTTTGTCTTTTAGTAGTTTCACAATATCTGTGTGTATCTGTGTTTACTTGCTTTTCACACACATGTGTATGCACATGCTTGGTCTATTATTATGCAGTGTGTGTATACATTTAATGTCTGTGTGCTTTTTACTGCTTATCTGCTTGTTTTGTGCAGAAACGTCAAGCACCCATGAAACATGTACAGTATGTGTTGGCGTGTTTGTGCCATGAGTGACATCCTTTGTGAGCATGTACTCATGAGCTGTGTGCATGCTTCCTTTATGTACGTGCACTCGCCCAAGTCATGGTGAGACCCTTGATCCATACCTGGGGAAGGCAGTGGGCACAATGCCAGCCCAACCTGTAGTCGCTTGTTGATGGGCGCCCTGGGGAGGATAGCTAGCAGGAAATGCTTCTTCCTATTCTAAGTAAAGACATGCTGCTGCACACTCTACCATTCACTCCTTTTAGCTGTGTGTGTGTGTGTGTGTGTTTATAAGAATCTACAGTGTGTGCACATAAGAGAGCCAGTGGCTCCATCTAGGTGTGTGTGGGTATATGTCTCACTGGTGACTGATTACCTGTAAGCTCGGGTGCGACTTCCAGCCCGATGGGTTCAAAGCATGAGTGTACCCAACACAGTTTGAGATGACAGGCAGTGAGGGAATGTCCCACAGTAAAGATGTGACAAGGACACCCCACCCTAACCCTACCCCCACCATTTCACACAGAGGATTAGAGCAGCTAGGAATGGTGAGGAGAAGGGTGCAGGCTGCCAGCCCCTCATCTCCATGACAGGATTAGTGGACACGGTTTATGGACAGAGAGGCTATTCTCCAAGTCAGCACCCCGCAGACAGCCCATCCCTCTCCCAGGCAACCTGTCTGGGAATCACCAGGGAGCAACAGACCCAGGCATCCAGAAGACCTGCCATCTGGGCATTGACAGGCAGAGCCGGTGACTCCATTTTGTGGCCAGATGATAGGCCAGCAGGAAGAGAGCAGCCATTACCGACGGGCCTCTCTTTGGCTGGACTGGGAGGGTGCTGTTGTCTCCTGAATTTCCTTTGAGGGTGACCCCAGAAGTGTGACTGTGACGGTTATACCTGTGAGAATGGGCTCACTTGAGCATGTGAGAGTGTGACACACCCCTGCTAAGGTTTGCATGTATCGGTGGATTCAGGATTGAAATGTGTGAAACAAGTACACCCACCTGTCAATGTCATGACAAATGTAGACTTGTCCACTAAAGTGCTGACCAGTGGCCCACAACCTTATGACTGTTTTAACTGATTCTGCTTTTGTAGACCATTACAGCCTGCACCCTGGACTTTCACTCTCTAAGCAGGCTTTGCTTTCTTGCTTGGTATCCCTTGCAAAGTGGCAGATCCTTGCTATGTGGGTCACTGACCTTTGCAAGCAGTGATACAAGGGTCAGGCTGTGGTGAGTCAGCTGTGGGCTCAGATGGATGCACAATAGCAGGGAGAGGGCACATTGTGTCTGATTGCTAATTGTTTGCTTATCTCCTTGTGGGCGGCTCCCGTCAGGCAAACATTACTGCTCTAATCCCAGTGTAATCTGCGCTGCTAGAACTGGGTTGCCACCAAGCAGGAGGGACCTTCCCGGCGCTTTCATTCCTCCTTTGTGACAGAAGAAAAGAGACCCTCCCTTGAGCTCTGGAACAATGCGGGAGTGGGGGCTTCGTGCCACAGGAGATCATCACACAGGTCACGCACTCCAAAGAGATGCTGAAAACATGGAGTCCTGCCGCCCGCTAAGCAAGGAGCCCAGGCAGGCGGTCAGAAGAAAATTCCAGGGACTCTTTGATTAGTCCTTAAACACTTTGCAGTGAAAGATGTTCCAAAACGTTAATAAAAGTGTGCAAGGTCAGTCGTAAATAAAACGTATAAGATGTAGAATCTTCTTAATTAGAAACATTAGGTGGTCAGTTAGGTATGTAATGTGATGGTCTAGTCTGTCTAATACTCGATATAGTCAGTTAGAGTCATATGTGTTCTGTGTTCCAGTAATGCTGGGTGATAAAGGTGGTCTCGCCAATGAAGTCCTTGGTTCAGATTCCACATCTGTTTTGGATGACCTCCCTGTGCCAGTATCCATTTTCCCCCACATTCAAAAGATGTGCCAGTTGTGACAATGGGTGGCATTAACTGGGTCCATATGAGAGAATGTGATTGTGCCCTGCAGTGCCCCCCCCGCCCCCCGAATTACATTAAAGTAGTGGTTCAGTAATCAATGGGTGTACAGCAAGAGTTGTTGGAAACTGGGAAATATTTTGTGACCAACATGAAATTCCTTATAAGGTTATAAATACTGTGGTCAGTTGGAAATATGTCAAGAGTCAATAGGAAGAACTGTGTGCTCAAAATCATTAGTTAGTAAGAACAATTTTATGGACACTTTAAAATGCCAGGTGGTCAGTAATAATCATGTTGCCAGTAAGAAAGATTAAGTGGTCAATCAGTTTGGTGAGTGGTCTGTCAGAAACATGTGGCCATCACTCAGCTATTCTATGTCATTAAACAGAAATATGTGCCAGTTGGTCACTAAGAAGAATTATTTGTGCATATTTCCAAATTGGTCAGTGATAATCATTTTATGGACATTCTGAAATGCTATAGTCAGTATGAAATATGTGTTCAATGGCTCTCTGTATTACAAACATTATAGGGTCAATAAGTTTGGCATGTAATCGGGTCAGAACGTCATGTACTGAACACCTGGTAATCAGTCAGATACCCCAGAAATGCGGAAAGGTTGGTTTTTACACAAATTTGTGATCACACAGTAAATATCACATGATCACTGACCACTCATATGAATTTATGTCCTTTGATTCTCTTTCATCATTAACTCACTCTGGGTGGATTGACCTCTTATTCCAATCTGGATCTCTTACCTGATGAACTGGATGACTGTCTGTCCACCCAGAATCAACCCCACGTGGGTATTTCTTAGCTGGACGTAAAGGCAGTACGTCTTCAAACAGTGGATGGTGCTAGCCTGTCAAGTGAAGGCTCACCATTGTCAAAGTCAAAGTTGTGTACCCCAGTGGCTGGCTGATTATGAAATGCTTGACCTCTGGTGCCAGCCTCTTGTCACCAAACACTGCCTGGGACAGAGTGAGAGTCGTGCCCCTGCTTGCCCTTGTATAAGGGATTATGTTGCCGCCTCCTCCATGGCACGTGACTCTTTGTCTGCATGTTTGCGCGTGTCACTGCTGAAAGGGGCGCAGCGGCTTGTCACGGGATGACAGAGAAAACCAGGTACACAGTTAGTGGGGGAGGGGCAGGTCCTCAAGCTGCGGTGCCACCCAGTGGCTCCCTCTCTGACAGAGGCCCGCAGGTCTCTGTAGCCTGGCACAGGGCTTGCTAGTCTCCACAATCCATCCATGGCCCTCGAGTGGTCAGCTGCAAGTGCTGCTGTCCCCCTCCTCCCCATCTCCCATCCCATGCCCCGCCCTGTCTGACTGCTTCAAGGGGCCCAGGTGCACAAGCCTCTCATTAGCGTCTCTGGTTTCAGCTTCCGGCCTCCCAGTCCTGCCAAACCAGTTATTAGTGCATGCAGGGCGTTAGCGTGGGAGCGCCTCACCCTCCGCATGCTTTCTAGCACCCGACTTGCCAATTTCCCTGGCACTCTTCAGTGGTCACGCACATGCATGTGTCCACCTAGCCTTCAGGAGTGGTCATCAATGCCAAAAGAAGACAACACGCAGACACTCTGGACTTATCATAAATTTCTTAAATAATTTAATTGCAAAAGGGGCTTTTAAAAATATTTCTACAAGAAGCATCATTTCTTCATCATTAAATACATCTCAAAAATTGTCCTGTACAGTTACAGTACTGGTATCTGTGAAAGAGACAAGAGGAGAAGCAGAGCAAAACAGATGGCAACAGCCACATTGTCTAGGGGCAGAGCAAGCAGGGAGTGAAGGGGGCACTGGGATAGTTATGGAGGGCACTGGGCAAATTGGGAACACGCATAATAAATTAAAGCTTGTTGTGGTGGGGTGAGTGATGCTGCATGGATATTGGTGCTGTTCCTAGTTGCACTTCGTGGACTGACCTTTTGCATAGTAAGGTGCATATTGCCATCTCAGCACCAGTGCAGCATACCCCACTCTGCTGCTTACCCTCATTGCCAAGGAGGCCCCTCAATACAAAACTATACACAGTGTCACCATTTCTGTTAGAAATGCCAGCTTTTGAAGGTTTGAGTTAAAAAAAAAGTGGCCCTGTATGCATATTTGTGTGTAGTTATGATTATTATTGTTATTATTATTACTTTATTTACACTGACTGTTAGAGGTTAGAAAAGCTCATGGAGGTTGAGATTCCTTACCATGGACCAGCTGCTGCCAACTGGGATACCACCATACTATGGCAGAAAGACACCCCCTCCCCCCACCTCCCGGGAAGAGTAGGCAGCAGCACAGGTGCAACGGTCTCGTTCAGATGCAAACACATGCATGTGATGAAAAAGTGCAAATCTTCAAAAAAAAAAAAAACTCAAGATAAACAAAATGGTCCAACCAGGTTTTCAAGCACTGCCAGGGGTAAAAATAAGGAAGGAAAGCAGCAATTGTCACTGCAGACCATTCAGTTCTGGCAGCAGCTGCTCAAGCATACTCAAGGCTGGACACCCAGCTGGCAGAATCAGCCAAGTGGCACACGTTTCCAAATGCTTGCCAACTGGCTCGTAGGGTCACCCAATTTCTAGCCTAGTTGCCAGGTTTAACTCTTGACTAGAAGTCCAGCGCATCATGGCACATGTTTTGAAAGGCTTGCCATCCCGCTTGCAGGATCATTCTCATGGCACATTTGCTGAAAATGTTGCTGCCACTTTGGCACATTTGGCTGAATGCTTGTTGCCATACTGGCCTGATCCACTTATTGGAGTATTCCTAAACACTTGCCACTCTGCTGGCAGGATCAGCCACATGGACATTTATCTAAATGTTTGATGCCCTACTTGCAATACATGCTTGTTAAAAGGCTTGGCAGGATCAGCCTTATGACACTCATTTCTCCACTGACCATGTCCGCAGCCTTCTTGGAATGCCCTCTTGCTGAAGCACTCTCACTCCTCCACTGCATTGTTCACTCCATCGAATGACTCAGACTTCTAGGGTCTCTTTAGCTCATGTGGAAATACCATTGGACTGTAACAGTTCCAAATCCACAAGCCATTGAGAAGGGCACAACACCAGGCGAGGCAAGAGGGTCACTGAGCCCGGTGATGGCACAGTTCTGGTTGTCCTCTTCAATATGAAGAGCCGACTTCCAAGTAGCAAGGTCCATGCCCTGCCATCCACTCTGAAGCTTCAATGGAGCCTGCAGCCATTCGGGAATGTTGCATGTGTCTATCAGCCAACATCAGCTACACACAGAAGGACACGCATGCAAGTGCAGTCCTGCGTGCCCAGAGCCACACACGTACTTATGCCTCACACCTGAACGGGCAACGTCTGGTTCATCTGTAAGCGCATATCCTGGATGCTGCTGAGGATCTTCTTCTGGTGTCCGGCTAGTGTTACTCCTATCCGCAGTAAGTCTCTAAGATAAAAATGACAATATCAGAAGGTCTTGTTCCCATTCTGTACATCCCACTCTCACCCACCCTTTTACACTTAGATTCAGAGTGTGCCAGTTTTATTCATCCTGCCC
Organism: Polypterus senegalus; assembly: GCF_016835505.1. NCBI lineage: Eukaryota > Metazoa > Chordata > Cladistia > Polypteriformes > Polypteridae > Polypterus > Polypterus senegalus. Next base: position 187,979,586 of record NC_053154.1, read on the forward strand.
TCAGTGTCACTAACAAAGACTCATTGCCACTCTTCAGTGGTCCTAATCTCAATGGCCTTGCCCTCTGTGCCCCTAAAACAGTTCTTGTCTGATCCACTATGTCAGTGCCAGCAGGACTGCCACACGTTCTCCTTCTCAGAACCACTAGAAGAATTATAGTCTTAACTCTTTCATCCATTCCCATATGAGGCAGTGGGTACCAGTCCCACTACTTTAGTTCCCAAAGCCCTCCTGGCTCATTTTACCAGTACCAGTCACAGCAACCAAGGTACTCAGGCTCATACCATCTGTGCCCTGACCTCGTATCTATCTAAAGTTCATTAGAAAATAATTAGTAATGGTCACTGACAAGTGACACAAGTGAGCATTGCAGACGTGACCACCTGAGGGACATGCACATTGCCAGAGCAGTTGCACAAGGAACCCAAGGTCAGTGATGATATATGACACTCACTCTGCTGTCATTTGGGCCACCAGGTCAAAAGAGGCAAAGCCAGCATTGAGGAAGTTGTCCTTGTAGCGACTCATCTTGATGGCATCCAGCCAGTCTCCCACAGTGGTGAAGGTTGTGTAGTCAGGGACACATCGGTCCAAAAGAGGTTGGGACACCCTGCAAATAGAAACAGAAAGTTGGGGCAGGTCAGCTTGGTGTAGGTGGGAACAGTAGAGTGACCCAAGAGAGAGAGATACCAGCTGCACTCACCCTGAATGTACATTGGAAATGACCTTCAGGCTGGCAGCGTTGCGTATCAGCTTATCAAGTGTGTTCACAATCTGAGCAAATTTTGGCCGTAGGTTCCTGTCCTTGACCCAGCAATCGAGCATGAGCTGATGTAGAGCTGTGGGGCAGTCCATAGGTGGGGGCAGGCGGTAGTCCTGCTCTACTGCATTGATAACCTAAGGAAATGAGTAAATATGGACTATAAGTAAGTAGCCAATTAAATGACCCATGATAAATCACAGGACACCACCAAACTTACATCTTGATTGGACATGTCCCAGTATGGCCGTTCTCCATAGGACATCACTTCCCACATCACAATTCCATAACTCCACACATCACTGGCTGATGTAAACTTTCTGTAAGCAATGGCTTCTGGTGCAGTCCAACGAATTGGGATCTTGCCCCCCTATGGGAAAGACAAACAAGTGAATTCCTGACCCTGCCCACCGAGCTGTTCATCCTTGAGCAAATAACCTCTACAATGATCCCATCCATCCGTCTGTCTCTTTGACATTCTAACTCCATTCACAAATAGACTAACTCTAATAAACCTACCTACAAAGGATTTTGATTGTTTTAACTCTAACCACTCAAAATTCACCAATTTAATGACCACATCCATTTAAGAGACTTATCAACACCATTTGAAACACACACCACTATCCACACCCAAGACTGGCTCTACTTCAATATGACCTCTCCCACCAACCCCCAATCTCCTCATCATACCAGAGAGCTGGTGTAGGTGGGGTCAGTAGTGTCATCCTCCAGGAAGCGAGAGAGTCCAAAATCTGACACCTTGCATACAAGGTTGCTGTTGACCAGGATGTTACGGGCTGCCAGGTCTCGATGAACGTAGTTCATATCGGAGAGGTACTTCATGCCAGCTGCTATACCCCGCAGCATTCCCACCAACTGGATTACTGTAAACTGGCCATCATTCAGCTGCAAAGGGATTAGCACAAGTTCAGAGACAGAGGTGGACGTCGTCCTGGTCTAGAGGGTCGACCATAAGGGTGACACTTGATGATCAGCTTGTCCACATCACCTCATCTTCCCCTTGCTGCCACTTTTCACGTTCCCCACCCACTCACATAGTTCACTGACTGTATTTACCCTCAGGAAGGAATCCAGAGCCCCATTCTCCATAAACTCTGTCACAATCATGACTGGCCGGCTCTTGGTCACTACTCCCTCCAGATGAATGATATTGGGGTGGTCAAACTGGCCCATAATGCTGGCCTCACTCAGGAAATCACGGCGCTGACGTTCTGTGTAGCCTGCCTTTAGAGTCTTGATGGCCACAATGATCTCCCGTCTACCAGGAAGCTTCAGACGACCACGGCAAACCTCACCAAACTCACCTGAAGGGAAAAGAAGGAAAGTAGGAGAATGGTCAGACCACATTGGGGGCCACCCATATATGTGCGAGGGACAAATGGATCAATGAGCTCACCTGCTCCAATGACTTCCTCTATTTTCACACAGGAAATGTCAATCTCTTTGGCAAACTCACGGACAGCCTCATTGGGGTCCTCATAAGTGAAGGGGTCAATATATACTTTCATCCCTGGGGTAACTAAATTATGAAGAAATGTCTCAGTCTCTGTGCCACCAGCTTCCGTTTTTTATACAGTACATGTCAAAGTTTGATCTAGACCAGTCATACTTACTGTACTGCTGCAGTTTTTCTGTATACTCTGACTCAGAACCATTCCGTTGTTTCCTAGACAAAACCAGACAAAAAGCATGAATCAGCTGACCAGACTCCCCCTGTTATTATCAGGATTTCAAGTCCATCTCTGCAGATGGTCACTTTGCCTCTTTTCAGACAACCAAAGCACAGGAGTTTGTTAATATTTGCATTTTGTTTTCAATGCAAAAGAAGAGGGGTTGACCTAAAGACATTAACTTTGCATTAGCTGGAACCTTGGGTAGGCACAGACAAGCATGTGTAAAATGTTACCTGAAGCAGACCAGGATAATGACCACCACAGCAATAATGAAGACTAGACCTGCTGTGGCAGAGCCCACAATGAGAGGCAACTGCTCCTGAATGTTCTTGGCGGGGTCATCTGCTGGACACAGAGAAGGTCATTAGCAGCACATCAAGCATTCACCTTTACAGGTGGTCAGCTAAACCTCTGACCTGAATGCAGGCTGGAAGTATTTCAGGTTAATATGCAACCTACCTTGCAGATTGGTGCTAAAATCCTGAGGGTTACTGTATTTGCCATACCCTGCGACCGTCCTGGCTCGAACCTGAATCATATATGTAGTGCCTGTTTTAAGGCCCTCAACACGGAAGGAACTATGCTGGCTGGTCACTGTGTGAGCAATGGCCTCTGGGTGACCCTGCGGAACAAGATGCAGCATTTGAGTGGAGACTGTGAATATCCAGCTCTGATCCTACCAGGCATTCAGGCAGCAGCTGTCTCCTACCTTCTCATGGTATTTGATCTCATAGTCCAGGATGATGCCATTGGGCTTCTCAGGAGGTATCCAGGAGAGACTCATGGTGCTTGCTGTTGCCCCCATCAGGTGAACAGTGGGAACTGCAGAAGGGGCTGGAATAAGAAACAGAAACACAGTGTAGAGTTCTCCTTCTTTGCCCATCTGTCTACGCCCCAAACTGCCCTAGGTCAGTTTACTCCTCCCAAGGGAGGATTAAGAACCCCCATGTAACCACGGCTACACTTAGTCATGAATATTCAGAGCAGTGTGGACGGAATTAATCCCCAGTGAGAAAGAGGAGGGGTAGTGTGTACTCACCCGCTTGGTTGGTGGTGATATTCACAGCTGCAAATGGAGGTGGGTGTGGGCTCTTGCTGGACACCCCATTGACAGCCTGAATTTCAAAGCTGTAACGTGTGTGTGCCTGCAGGTTGGACACGTACACCCTCTTTTCGGTAAGGCCCAGGTGACGAGGTGAGATCTCCACATTGTCATCACAACGGGTGCAAAACCCCCGCTCAGTGCCACACTTCTTGCAAATTATGTTGTATAGGAGGTCATCCCGGCCTCCTGAATCCTGTGGCTCAGTCCATTCCAGTACCACAGAGGTCTCATTCACATTGGAGATGACGTTACGTGGGGGTGACGGTACAGCTGCACAAAAAAGAGAGTTCAATGTGCTAAAATTTCAGGCAGGCAACTGGGTTTAAATTGCAGGATTTAATACAAAATAGAGTGTGTGCCCATCAGCATAAGCAGGAGATAGATAAGTGTGCGAAGGTAGATTAAAAAGATGCCCATCACTTCCCCATACTCACTGCTGCAAGCCATCTCAGGCTGGTCACTATCTGCCCGGAAGTAACCACTTCGACAAGAACAAATGGTAGCAGCATTTGAAGTCGTCCGGCTGTTGAGGGGGCAAGGTATGCAAAGTCCATCTCCCTGACGAGATTTGAAGTTCCCCGGGATGCAAGCTGGGTAGAGTAATAGAAGAAGTATTAGGAAAGTAGAAGCCATCAGATTTAAACCAAGCATCAGTCTATTGGGGTCATACTGGTTAGCCACTCCTCATTCCCTCTCTATAAAGTTCACAAGTCCTCACTATCCTTCTTACGTTCACACTTTGTCCCCACAAATACTCACTTGATTTTCAATGTACTGAATAATAAGCAAAATACATATGTATATTGTAAAGCACTTTGAGCTACATTTTTTGTATGAAAATGTGCTATATAAATAAATGTTGTTTTGTTGTTGTTGTTGTATAGCACAACAGATATAGGTCTCCTTTGCCTACTAACTGATAACCAAATGGCACAATTATAGACTTTAAGAACTTTCTCCTTACACTTCTCCTTTACAGACAGAGGTTTCAAGTTATCTTCACAAATGATAGCATTGGAGAGTGATGATGTTCTGCTTGCTGATTAGCACATGCATGTAATACTGTCACTATATGTTGTACACCATGACAATAATAACCCTCCAAATGTATATAAATTGTATGCATTAGTCCAGTCCATAAATAGTACAATGCTCTCTGGACACTTAAAGGCAAAAAGGCCTTTCTGTCAGTCCTTGCAAAGTTATTAACCAGACATTGTCTTTAAAATGTGCACTACTGTTATCCTGCATGCCCTCAATACACCTACTCAGTCCCTACTCAGACCATAGAGAGTAAAATAATCTGTGTAACAGTCAAGTGTGTGGAGTGCTCATCTGAGTATACTGTACATAAAGGATATATGAGGTCACCCTGACCCATTTAACAAAGTAAACTTATTTTTCTCAAATCAGTCTAGTCCCTGTAAAGATTATGGGGCCCCATCTGTAAGCCAACACATTCTCTGAGGCTCACTATATTTACGCTAAGATGCTATACAAAACAAATGGCCTACTGTACAGTAGACTAATTCCTATATAGGCTGAAATGCATTCTTATACAGTATACAGGTTCAGTCGCCAGAAACAGACCATATGTATATCACTGTAGATCTTATGTGGTTTGTAAAACCTATCTGTATGCAGCACATAGAAAAATGGCCTTCTGAATAACAGGCCAATCAATGTGAAGGCAGTATGAATACAGGATTAGACCCTATTGAATGCCCATGTCTATACTAGTCCACTCCTTATACAGGCAGAGAGGCCCTTGGATATACCAGACAACTCTGAGAACCAGTGACTCCTCCAGTATCCAGCCCTATGGAGTCTGGGAGGTGACAGTCCCTCTGCATATCATCCTAGGCCCCTCAGCTCCCCCCTTAGTTCCCGCTGATTCTCAGCTTCCACTTTGCTGCTGTCAGCCGTTTCTTTCTCCTTGACTTACAGATGAAATGCAAATCCGCTTTTGCTACCGCGCGGCTTAAGAAACCCAAATGGAAACTACTGCCTCTGATGAATATTCATGTGGCCGCCTCTTCTCTCCAGCTCTCCTCCCCGGGTTACCCTTGAGTGAGAAAGGCTTTACAAGGAAAGGTGGGCAGACTGTAGATGGGGGACTCAGCTATAGGCATCAGCGTCAAAGGTGAGCCAGCCTGGTCACTGGAATAGGAGAGTGAAAATTGCACCTCAGCCTTAACCCAGGGAGCTTCAATTACTGTTAAGTGTTACCAGTGTAATCCATATTGTATAACAGGGCAGGGATTTGGGGGAGAAAACTGAGCAAGTTTCCAGTCAGTTTTATCCTGCTGATCCCAGGAGGTAGAAGGCCCAATTTAGCTGAAATTGCTCAGTTGCAAGGAGCACAAAGTCCAGTTAGGATGATCCTGCTTAACTCAGGGAGTATTAGGGGCATTTTGGCTCCTTCTGCTGATTCCTTTGGAACAAGAGGTCCTTCAGAGATCATGGTAACTAAGACTTTGAGAGCAACTAGACCATTCTAATCGCTCCATGGGGGGGCAGGGTGTCCAGTCTGAGGATTCATTTCAAATAATCTTACTGAGGGGGGCATTAGGGGAGTGTGGGAGTCTAAAATAGTAGTCTAGTGGCATGTTCACCTAACCAAAAGCACAAAACATTTGGAGAGACTAATAAAGACAGTTCCTCATGAATAATGAATTCTGAGGAATAACAAATGCCTAAACTCCATGCTGTTTTAAGAAGGCACACTATTGGGAAGAGTAGTTGTCAGTCCATATTGTACAGTGACTAGATAATGAGTTCAACCTATGCTCACAAAGATGGAATCTTGTTACACAATGACTTTGTTTTAGGCACCATTAGGACTCACCCAAGCACTGAGTATCCTTGGCTGCAGGCTCAAACCCAGCTGCACAGGTGCAGGCACCCACAGGAACCATCCACTCTCCATCACCATTACAGTACAGTTTGAGGGGCACAGATACCTCCAAGGCATTGGGAATGCATGTTCCAGGAGCAATAACTAATGATGTGGCTTCTGCACCTGTCACAGTCTCTGGGAACATAGCAAAGCTGGCAATGGTGGTTGGGCATTTCTTATAGAAGACTCGTACTGAAATAAGGGACATACATGCCCCCAAATCCTGGAACGCCAAGTAGAAGCCATTTTTGGAGAGTGGGCCAAAGCTTCGCACCTTGGTATTGACTCGGCCAGACTCCAATCTGGAGAAACTCTCATCTGGAGCAATAGTGTCCACCTTAACATAAGGATTCTCCATCCAGAAAGGGCTCATAGCTGTCGCAGAGTCTGAGTCTGCCTCATAGTAAAAGAGGTTGAAGGTCTCTTTACAAGAACCAGGAATGTTGGGAATGCTGTTGCAGTCCCTGACAGTGAACTTAATTTCCACATAAACTCGGTGCACACTTTGCCGCATGACGAAGCCTGAACGTAGCCAGTTGTTCTGGTTCAGCTCCCGCACATTGCACACCTGGTAGGTCCGGATTGGATTCATGGCCTCATCGTAGCCGCTGACTTCCTCCCACTAGAGAAACAGAATAGAAGAGCATTAGCAGAGCAACAGTGACAACTTCCAGGAGGAAGAGAGGCATTTGGAATGCAAGACTACTGGTGCTAAACGTGTATCAGGGAGAGGTTTGGAGTGAGCGGGTGGCACTGGAATATTATAAAATACCAGTAACGGCATACTGCACGATAACGTGCAGTGAATACACTTGACTTGAGCATTCATAGTTTTCATACTCTTTCTCTGTCTCTGTTTAGCATTCATTTCCTCAGAGGTTGATACGCTTGCTACTTCCTAAACAGCTCTTCTTTTCTCCATCCTAACGGCCCACTGCTTCTCATTTTTTCATCGGCATCTTTTTGCGTTAAAACTGATTAAGTTAGTTTTTGTGTTGCAATTACTTAGTATGTTTTCTTTAATTTTTCACTTAAGCTGGAACTTATGTCTTCAATCTGTCTCAAGAATGATTAAAGACATGAAGAGGTAGGGGAAGTGACCGCGAAGGTGGTAGGGAATGAGAACGGTGCCCATACGCATGCGCCGCATGGCCGCCCTGCTGCGTGCTGCAGAGAGTTGATTCTACAATAAAATAAAGTAAAAATGAAAAGAGTAATGAAAATCATCTCCCGAAAGCGGATAGTAGACATCACGTAATATATGTGTACCAAATTTCAAGTCAATAGGTGAAACGGTTTGCGAGCTACAGGGGATTTAAAATCCTGGACAGACAAATGAACAGCCACGGTAGCACATTATATAAGAAGATCAGATGGGAAAAAACAAGAGAAATATCCAAGGGGTATGAAGTAAGAGTCAGGAGCAGTAAAGAAACACTAAAAGCATACAGAGGGAGTTGGGGCAGGGAGGAGTGTGGGGTATAATATCTATACAGTAGGGAATGTGTATTATTATAAATAAGAGTTGAGAGACATAGACTGCCATAAACATTTAAAGGAAGTGAAGTAGAAAAGAGTGCTAGGGTATGATGAATACTCAGAGGAGTTCAAATATTGGCCAAATATAGAGTATTATAAATATTAAAATGGTGAAGGAACAGGAAAAGTATAGGCACTTTGAATATTTTCAGGATCAGAAAGGTTGGAAAGTGGGAGCAGTACAGGGTACATTATAGGTGTTAGGAATAATGGAAAAGAAACAAGCACAGGGATGTTAAAAATATTAGGAAGGGTGGAGAGAGAAAACGAATACGGGGTTTTACAAACATTCAAATAATGGGGGACTAGATTGATAGTATAAAAACTCACAAATGGAAGAATCACTTGAGCAGTGTAAATATTAGACATAACGGTGTAAAAACAGCAGTATGGGAGCACAGTAAACACTCGGAACGTGAATCAGAATGAATGAACACAAGTGCATTTCGAATGATGAATACAGAAACAAAGCAAAAGAAAAAGGAGAAGAAGGGGAAAGTAGGGTGGATAGAAGTGAGGAATAAAGAGATAGTATAAAAAAGTGACATTATAAAGTGATATAATAAATATATATTAGGTGGTAAGAGAAAAATAGTATTTAGTACTATAGTATTTTGAATATTATGCAAGATATTTGAAATCCAAAGAGCATATGAAAGGTATCTTTAATCTCCAAGGCAAGCAACCTAGGGGTATAGTGTAGGCCAGACAAAGAAGCGCACACAACCTTTAACTAGCAGCCATGTCATCTGCACTTCAGAATAGGTAGTCCTGAAGCTAATCATGTTTGGGCCCAGCCAGTACTTGAAACCATCTAGGAAAAGTTTACATTGCTGCTGGAGGTGTTGGTGTGACCAGCAGGGGGCACTTACCCCATGATCTGTGTGGATGCCAAAGGCCCAGTGCAGTGACAGGGACACTGTGCCATAAAAGTTGTCACAGTTGTTCAGATGAGACATAAAACCAAGGACCAGACTCTCTGTGATCATGAAAGATCCCAGATCATGTTTTGAAAAGAGTAGAGTGTTTCATGGCTAAGTTGCCAACCATTACCTGGTCATTCTGGTCCCCATAATCATCCCTAGTTCCTTATTGGCTCTCTCACCCCTTCAACCCCTGATAGCTAATGTGTGGTGAGCACACTGGTGAAAGAATGGCTTCTGTGGCATCATCCAGGTGGATGCTGCACATTGGTGGTTGTTGAAGATGTTCCCCACTATCTTTGTAAAGCACCTCTAGTAAGATAGAAAAGCACTATATAAATGTAATTAATTAATTAATAAAGCTTGCATGGTCCTAGTGGGAGATAGTTCCACTGTATACAATCATACCAACAGAATGCAATTTACTTAAGGGAGCCTCCAACAGGGAAACCATGAGAAGTGCCCAACCTTACAAATAAAATCATTGCGTGAGGACTATTTGATTGAGTCACCAGAAGGCAGTAACAAATGGCAGATTCAGCTATGACTCAAGTCACTTACCACCCACATGACTCTTCAGAACAAAACAGAGGGGCTGTTCTAGTACCAGTGGCGTATGGGGGATCTGAAGTGGTTTTATTAGTAGGGAATAACACTGAAAAGAAGACAATAGTTCTGAATGGTGAGACATTGTGTCTTCCAACATCTGGATGAGCAGGTGTGCGTGCCACCCAGGACTTTTCAGCATGGACAGGTGGGATAGTCAGAATTTCATTTGTTCTTTTCTTCTGTGCACTTGTATTTTATTCTTTTATAGGTATATACCATAATCCACCCATTGTGAAAATAATGTACTTTTGTTTAAGTTCATTTTACTCAGGCTCTTTCATCAAGATCCGGGAATGTCAGTGGGGCACCTTGTTATGTCATGGAGGCCGTTAGAGACTGTAGGGCTGCCTGTCTATTTTAAATATTCAAGAAAAATGAACAAGCAGGACTTGAATCATTTAGTCTAAAGCAATGAAAGCAACAAGAGAGCAGGGATGTTATACATATTCCAAGAAATAAATGGAAGGAAAGGATATAGTGGTATTATGAATTCTTAGAGGACGTGAGACATGTTAGAAGTAAATGGGGTTTAAATAACTCAGAACACAAGAGAACAAAAGACCAAACAGGTCAAATAAACACTCAAGAGCAGTGGAGAACCTGGAGAAACACAAGGCGCTTTAAATAAACTGAGATATGGAGTCCATAGAGGTGTAATGAGAACAGAGGGGAGAAATTCAAGGATACTATATACTGCCGCAGTTTACGGCAGAAGAGAGGACTTGAGGAATATTATACATGAACGTGGAGAGGTAACAAAGGGGAGGAGTACGGAGGTCATTATAAATATTCACATCTTGCAGAATAAGAAAGGCTGCAGAAGAATATTATGATTACTTAAGGTAAAATCAACAAGAGAAAAGGACTATACGTAGTAGGCTGATGACAGGGAAGAGTGTACTGATGTTAAAAGTATACACAATTTGAGCAAGAAGAGAGGAATAGAGTAATATAAACATGAGACTAGGGTGAAAGGAGAAGGGTGACAACTAGATTGTATAGACAGTCTGTGACAGAAGAGATAAATAGAGCAGCAAACAAGGAGAAGTTGAAGAGTATCAATTATTATGTGCTAGTAACAAACTGAATGAATATAGAAATATTAATTATTTACAGTTTGGAGAAGAGGAGATGATCACAGGTGTATTATAAATACTTTGAGGAAATGGATAGAGAGAAGAAGAAGAAATATTCTGAGAGGGTGAGAACAGAGACAAGTGAAAAGATATAAATAGTAGTATCAGAATTAAAAATGAAAACAATAAGAGAAGCATACTGCCATGTTTAAACGCTGAAGAGGTGAGGATCGTGAAGAAAATATGGAAATGAACAGGGATGGATAAAAGAGATGAATACACCGGCATGCCAAATGGCTACAGGAGGTATGTGGGGGAAAAAGACAAGGAAAATATAAGTGTTCATTATAAACATTCTGCAGGATGAAGACAAGATGAGGACACAATCTTATAGTAAGTTCTCAAAACAGATGGCAGTAGTGAAAAGCACAGAGACATCGTAACTAATTACAAAGAGTAATAGAGACAGGCGAGGAGTACAGAAACATTCTAAGTACTCTGAGGAAATGATGGAGAGGAGGACCAAAGTATTCTAAACAATTCAAGAAAGTCACAGAGAATTAAAATATAAGGACATTAAAAATGTTTACAGTGTGGGTAAGAAAATAGAGAGGCCCAAGGGATGAAGAACACTTAGAAGTGAGCAGGGAGGAGCAGCTTAATCATTTAGTACAATAAAGAACATGAAGTAGTATGAGAAAGTACTATACAGGGTGGTCCAGATCTAATTATGCAGATCCAGATCACCAGGATGACTTTGATTTAAGCAGGGACGATTCCAGTTCGGCGCAAAGACAATTCTTCATGTCGTCAGATCACACACTTCTCGATGGTCCGGGATTTTCCAAATGATTTTCTATGTAATAAACTTAATGAGTTATAGCGTAATGAAAATTGCATAATTAGATCTGGACCACCCTTTAGTGACAGCAGGGAAGAGTATAGGGATGGGAGCAGATATAAATCCACGAAAGGGAACAGCACTCACCCCAGTTTCTGGATGGGATGTCCACGCCAACTCTGATGTAGCCCATTTTGTGTCCATTAACGTTTCTAGAAAGAAAGGTTCAGAATTACCAAAGTCAACTTGTCCATGCGGGAAAGGTCATAAACACCACTGCCGTGTACTACCTTCAGATTTCCACTTGGGCATAAGTGGACCTTGAGGGATAGGTTTAGAGTTGTCCCCTTCTCTCTGCCCACTTTAGCCTTCTAACTGCTTCCCCAAGTTCTCCTTTTTAACCACCCACAATCCCCAGATGCACCCCCAAACACACACCCCAGCTCTATAGCCCAGCGTCTCCTTGCTGCGCTTCAGTGGTTCATCCTTCAGCTGGGTAACTAATTAAAGGAACGGCACTGAGAGGAAAACACTGCGCTCTTCTATGCAAGCCCCCCACCCCACCCCCCGCTGTGATGGATGGACACAGGGGCCTTCAGCCTGCTAAATGCTTACCGTATGCCTCCACACCAAGGCGCTCATACACACACATACACATGCCGGAGAAGCTCTTTGTAGTTTTATTCAGGATCACTGAAAATTCCAAAAAAGAAATTTCTGCAGCAAATGAAAGGCAGTGAGGAGGAGACCATTCCTATGTTGTTGGGTTTTTTTCATTAAAAATAAATTTAACAGGTAAAAATCGTGTTTTATAAAATGTAAGGAGGCCGCCATACATTGTGAATTTTTTTACAGCCACACTTTTCATGGAGACTTTTCTTAGGTCGTCCTTATATTAACAGCAGGCTGCTATTAGTCTGTTACAAGGTTAGACATAAGGGTGTAGAAAGACAGCTGGGTGCAGGGATATATGTTAAGGGGGGGAAGTCACCTGACAAAAAATGAGTCAGAACACCTGGATTTGCCACAAACAGCTGGCTCCTTGACTGACAGTTTTCCTGGAAACAACTGAAGCTCCTGCAATTGCTCACACGCACTCTCCCATGATCACAGGCTACTGCATCCGCCCTCCACAGACCCACCACCATGCCACAAAGTTGTAAGGTAAGAATATCCACAGTTTAACAATGGAGTCAGAAGACTAATGAGAAGTGGGGTGCTGGCATATTTGGTGGTCTACCACAAAGGTACCATCTGTGGGCTTGCAACTAATGTTGGTTTAATGGAGTCCATAGAGTGTAACTACCTGAAACTTCTAGGTGGCTGCAATCTGAAGCAAGATATGTGGAATGGACCTGAAATCTAACTGGTAAAGTTTGTGTGATACTTGGGTACACATCACTTGAGTCGCTTATCTGACACATTGTTCCAAAGCCCCAAGTTATTTTTTGCCACCACTGCCTCTGGAGCACAAAATGGCCAAAGTCTCCTCAGCATCCTGCCAATGCCCAGGCACATTTACAGAATGCGCTTGAGTGGTGAAAGCATGGCAACAATACAAAAAGGCAACATTTGCTCACTTCTTATTTCACACAAGGCAGTTATCACAAGGCGCTCTGCGGCAGCATCAAGAGGCTTATGGCACAGACAAAGGAACAGCAAATACAAGGCACTGAACTCAAGAAGAAGGCATGCCACGCATCCAGGAAACTGAACCAAAGCCACGTGGATTTGCGATTGCAGTAGCAAAGCAATCAAGAAGAGATACCATACAGTCAGGTGTCTACTGAGACCGAAGTGGCTTGTCACACCTGACTACTGGATACAGCACCTTGCATGTTTAGCTGCCAGTGTCTCAGCATAGCTTCTGTCCAAAGGGAAAACAGGGTGGTACCATGTTCCTGTTAGCCTCAGAATGCCAAGCTAGACTCATAACTGGATCGCTACCAGCCGTGTTTCTAATGTATTTACGCACTGAATGCTGGGAAAGGGGCCTGAAAGGAGGGTGGGGTGGGCAGAGTAGAGGCCATATTATTATTATTTCTTTAAATACTCTGCTGTGTGGCTAACTTGGATTAAAGGGATGCGGCAATAATTACAGTACCCAGTGGAAAGCTGAACAGCGCCTGTACGCAGCCCTGGCAACACAAGCAAGAAGGCAAGCAGTATAACTTCAACACAACATGCGTAACGACAAGCTGCAGTCCTCAAAGTGTCCTGATTGGGTATGATGATAGTGTGTTTGATGGACCCTGTAGTCCACCTGGCACCTGGAGCAGAGCAACACTGTCCGAGAGGAATGTGGATATTAATGAATTAAGAATGCTGCTGAGAGCATGGCTTATTAAATCTGTCACGGCACACAGACTCAGAGTGCAGCAGGGAAGAAAAGTGATTAAACCAACTGAGAGAGGCATGATGGGAAAAGAAAAAGTGAAACGGGGGTCTTAATCAAGCTCAATAAGAAAGGCCTTTAAATCTCATTGTTGCCACCTTCCTCCTGTGTCTGCCGAACCTGGTATGAAAGGCACTATAGAAGGAGAGTGGCAGATATCTCACCAAAGGGCACACTGTGCCAATTTCTTACAGACTGAATTACTCTTCGGTAAGAGATATTTAGTGGATTTTTTTGTTATTCTCACTATGCACAGTCACATTAAAGCCAGAGACAGCAGCATGTGAAGGGAAAGGTATAACTCAAGAATGAGGAAGGCAGAGTAGAAGGAGGAGGGGAAGACAAGAAGTAATAGCAAAGGAATGATGAAGGAATGCTGGTCAACACCAAATAGTAAGAAGCACTGCCAGGAGTGGTCAGCCAATCAGTCCAAGGAGCTGCACCAGCTGCTGTTTCTAACAGACTAAAAGCCTGAAGTACAAACAAATAAAGACCATCTCCAAGACCCCCCTTAGCCAGCATGTCCCTTTGGCTCATAGCTCTGCCTACTACCTACAAATGGCATGGAATCACCAAGTGGACACATTTAAATGTGAGGACTGATAGACTAGAGTAGGTCACTAGGACCTCGGGAAAAATGATCCATAAAACTAAAGCTTGTACCTCATGAGGGTGAAATAAGGGGGCATACGCATATGACTTAGGTCTAGTCACTCAAGTCACCTTGAGATTGCAATGCTGCCTGGAGAGAGAGTCACACTGTTCCACTCGAGAACACCGGTGGGCAAAATGAAAAAGCAGCTGTGCATGTTATTTTACTCAGCTAGCTGGTGGGCAGAAGATTTACCAGAAGCCACACTCAGTTTGATAAATCTGACACTCTAAGTGTGACCACAGCAGCCAAAGGTGAAGTGGCAAGTCTTCAGATGTAACCCATCCATTTTGGCACAGTCTCTAGATCACTGGTGTGTCCTGAAGTACTCAAAAACAATATATACATTTTTTAGGATGTCTGGCTTTTTTTTATCTTGAGTGGTACAATTGCCAAGTAGATAACAAAGATGCCTCAAAGCACTTGGATCATATTCTAAATCTTGGTTAGGGTTCTCTCTTTAAGGGTTTGCATGCTTTCCCTGTGCATCCACATCTTCTAGTTTGCTTTCACAACTCAAACCCAGCTTGCTGGAGCAACTGGCCAAAAGAAATTAGTTTTGTGTCCATATATGTATATATGTCCAAAATATATTCCTGCTCCCTGTGATGATGTACATTATATGCATAGATGGATGGATGGATGTTTTGTTTCATTTCCCCTGTTCACAGCCCCCAAAGCATACAGTAAGAGCATCATAGGCCCATCAGAGTCCATTGTTTAACAGCCAAACAGGCCACAAACTATATGGTGGGCTGCATGTCCATGTCAGTTTGCTCTGTGCCTGGCACAAATAAAAGGCTACTTTCAACAAGACAGGAATTCTTATAGTTTGGATAGAAAAACTGGGGCAGAAGATGCTGCCACAAGGCATAATGGTAATCAGACATACTGGTCACAAGCATGAAGCTAATGGACTTAAGGCAACAGTCCATTAGCTTCAGGCTTTGAATTGAAAAGGTTTTAATTCACAGACCTGCTGCATTGATTTAACTGTTCCCAGTTTATCAGTTTAGATGAAAATCGCCTAGCTGGGGTCTACAAAACATCTATGGACATGCAAACAAGGCAGTGAAGAAGAATCAGAGAACAACACAAATGTCAGCAGATAGAGAAATAAAATGAAGACAGTCTGGTTAGGAAGTCTGAACCCAGAACAGAAGCAGGCCCATACAACTGTATATACAAACATAAATATATGCACAGTTCAAACAGTATAACATAACATTATCTCTGCCAAGCCAGCTTAACCCAATCCAAGGTACTGGACCCTATCCCACCAACACTGGGCAAAAAACAACAACAAATCCTGGCCTGTTTTCCAATTCACCACGGAGGTCACTAATGCACACACTCACATGTGACCAGTGCATATGGGGATAAAAGAGTACCTGGAGAAAAATCCTGGGCACACATAAGAAGAAGGCATATATTTCACACCAAATGGGCATTAGAGTTGAAATTAAGGTGCTGGATTCTTGAGGAAGGAAAAATAAACATTGTGTGATTCTGCCATCCACCTAAATACACACACACACACACACATAATGTATATATATATATATATATATATATATATATATATATATATATATATATAATATATATATATAAACAAATATATATGGGTGTGATACCTACGTATATGGTATATAAATGCATATACATAAACACAAAGTATCTTTTCATTCATTTTTTCATTACAGGCCTGTTTTGAGCTGGGTACCATCCTAGCAGCATACTCTGGACCGCACACCAGTCCATTGAGGTTACATTTATACACAGATAACTTAGAGAATCCAATTAACTTTACATCCATTAGGGAGGTAATCAGAACAGCGGATATGGAAACAACGTACCAATGGGAATTAAACCCAGGTGTTTCAAGCTAACTGCTGTGCCAGTATCCAACCATCCATTTTTGACCAATTTAGGGTCATAGGATGGCAGAGTGTCTCCCTGTGCCTATAGCAGACCGTAATATAGTGCCAATCCATTACGGGGTGCACCTTTAAAGGGATGTCCATTCACTTTACATTTATAGAGGAGAGAACAGGTGGCTGTAAATTATATACACTGATAATATACTACTGGAAATCGAACCCAGGTTCTTGGAACTACCCAGAGTGCCACCTTGCTGTCTTCGCCTACATGTGTGTCTTTGTGTTTGAAGTACCCATCTGCTTTGAGTAGCCTTGAAAGAAAAATGAAAGCTTAATTTTTTTTCCGTTCCAGTTGAACTTCTTGAAGCATACAAAAACATGTCTAAAATGTATCAGTTTTGGAGATTCGGGGCAGACCTTCCTGCATTTCGTGTCTTCCATCAGATAAGCGGCAGCTGCCTTTATTCTGCCAGCGAGACATGGCCCAGTCCCATAGCGCCCGGCACTTCTGTCTCGCCTTTCATTTGAGGAGAAATATAGCAAGATTATCCAGCCGGTTAAAAAAATAAGAAGCAGAAGAAGAAAAAGAAAATATAATGATAATCGGTATTATTTAAAAATCCGCTATGAAAATAACAAGATACATCTATATACATTTTAAGCGTAATCCCTTTCTAAGCAACATAAAGTAACTTCACGCGAAAGGTGAGCTGCCTCGCCGCAATAAATATTTAAATAAAAAAAAGTTACAGCAGCTTATAATTTACTTACGTTAATATTATTCATGAAAATAACAAGATACATATATATATATATATATATATATATATATATATATATATATATATATATATATATATATATATATATATATATATATATATATATTTATATGCTGTATATATATATATATATATATGCGACTTTGACTTTTTTATTTCCTTCAAACGTGTTTGCATTTCCATTAGTCATCTTTTGTTCTTGTAATATATTATCGCATATTTATCTGTGTGTCTATAAAGTTGTTCAGTTATTCGTTTAACTATTTTCTTTTGATGCCCAGCTAAGATCCCGCCACAGGCTCACATGTTAAAATGTCCACCTAAAACGAATCTTACGTTTAGGAAAAATAGAATCTAATTTCAGTATGTTTCGTTAGGCATTTCTTTGTATACAAAATGTTACTGCGCTCCATTCTAACATTTGATGATAAAATAGAATTTAATTTTTCATCATTTTTATAATTAGTAATTACAATTTAAAAAGCTAAAAATAAAAATAGATAAAAAGCTCTTTTTTTACCCCATGTTGTTATAATTAATATCTCAGCGGTGGATGTAATTTATGACACAACAAACGGTGACTGCAGTTTGATCCCCAAAGACCAGAAGTTGACACTACAGCAAGGCGCTTACTCCATAAACAGAAATGTCGTGCAGTTTGCTTGGGAACGGATACACTTTTAATGTATACGGTACTGTATAAGCACATTAACTAGAATCATTTTATTTTTGCGCGTGTGTTTTCGGGAGGCCATGACAATCTCGTTTAGCTCAATATTTAAATTGTTTTAATTTTTCTATCATATGTTAATGATGCACGTGTTTCGTTAGTGTCCTTATATTTATGCCTCTCCACTTCCGTGGGTGATTTTTGTAACTTGTCTTTCCCTCTCTCGCTCTGTCTCTCGATTTTTTTTTTTTCTAAAACAATCCGTAATTGGACTGGAGAAGACTAGACCAGAAAGAAACCGCACCGAGTATTCGTGCGAACAGAGCGCGCTGGCCGCCTCCGGGGGGAGAAGGTGCGACCTGCCGTGCGTGAGGGAGCGCGTGTGTGCAGTCACACTCCTACGGTGAGACAAACGGTCCGCTTTCTGCCTTTTCTTTTAAAACAAAAGCAGCATTTGTTATAATTGACCGTACAAATTAAATAGCAATTAAAGCTAACAACTGAGGCCTTGAGCAAAAGGTGGTTTTTGGTTTATTTACAAAGGTATGCAATTAGGACGACCGAATCTCCGGAGACGGCCAAGGGTTTATTGCGTGCTATCTGCTGTTCGCTCGATCAGAAAAAGCCGACCGCTTTATTTCACCCCTTCCTGTTAAAACAGCAGCTGCTCTTTTTATTGATCTCTATCAGCCGTTAGTCTGTGGGGAAATGGGAGACAGCCGAGAACAGTCGACAGAGCTGTTGAGGTTCAAAGAAAGAAAGTAAGACAGAATGAAGAGCTGGTGCCTAAAATGCCAGTGCTTCAAAACGAACAGCCAAACCCAAAATATGTCTTTCAGCATTTGCCTTTTATTCCTGACTTTCTACAAACAGAACACTGTAAGCCGGTTTATTTAAAACCAGAAAAACAAGTTTACACACTTGCATTGTGCAGTGCGCGGATATTTGTTCTTTTAAAGTGCCTTAAATGCGTGTGTGTATTTTTCTAACGAACCTTCCTTCTTTGTACACCGAGCAAAAAAGCCTGACAACATTAATGGAAAAAGGTCGGTTTTGTCTTTTGGACTCAAAGTTCAATGGCATTTGCATTGCTTTCGAATAACGAGAAAGCCGCAATTTAATTTTATTGTAATCTCTTTTTTTAATTATACTTTTATTAAGTAAGCTACATGCAAAAACAAAATATATATATATATATATATATGTTATGGATCAATAAACTGGACTGACAATAGCACTACAGTACTACTACTAATAATAATAATGATAATAATATAATAATAATAATTATTATTATTATTTAATGGATGGTGTGGTTTTCCACCAGTGAGAGGAAGACAGTGCTCCAAAGTGCCCTGCAATGAAATCGCGTCCCATCCAGCCTTGGTTCCTACTTCATTCCTGATAAGGCCAGACTTCTGTTCCCTGTGGCCCTAAAGTTTAGCTGATAGGGTCAAAAATTTGAATGTGTTGATAAAATGAAATGGACATCAACAGCAACAACAACAATAATAATAAATAATGGTAGGTGTGGTAATGGTTTGGTTAGCTGCCAGGTCAGTGCCAATGATGAGTTCACAAATTGATTCAATTTCTGCATTGCTTTTCATCCAGTGACAGTTTAAGTGTGTGCTAAAGTGCCCTGCTATGGGCTGGCGCTGTATCCAGGCTTGGTACCTGCTTCATCTTGAATGATACTGAACTTTGGGTTTATGTAGCCCTAATGTTTCCCTGTGAGGGTTAGAAAATTAATGTGTTTATAAAATGTATGACAACAACGACAATAATAAAAACAATAATAATAATAGTAATAACAATAAGGATCAAAGGTTCAAATCACATCTTGTCCCCTTGAATTTTTTTTCCGTGGACTTTGCTCCAATACCCACATTTTAAAGGCTAGGTTCAGCCTTCACACTATATTCACCCTGTGTGAGCGAATGTATGTGTGTCTGAGGGTGCCAGTCTGCATGCAATGAACCAAGGACCCGGCTTGGGTTAGCTCCTGCCTTGTGCTCGTCCTTGCATTGGAATAAGCTGTTTTGAAAAAAAGAATGATATGAGCGTGTGTTCCCCGCGAACCTGTCATGGAAAAGACATGGCCATGTATTGAACAATTGGTATGTCATCCCGTTCATGGCTTATTCCTACATTTTCCCCGATGCTGACAGGATTGGGTCTGGATACGTGTTACCCCGCATCGCAATAAGATGGATGAAGAAAATTGATCGATAACATTCTGCATTATTTAAGGTTACTTTTTCAGTTTGTCTTTAATAAATACACGAAGAATAAGATCCGTGAACTGATTTAAACGGTCTGATAATAAATAAACGGACAATAATAATAACAAAACCAAACGCCACAATAACAATCCTAATAACCATAATCATCACCATCGTCAATGACCCCGAAAACAATCTGCCTGAATGATCCTTTAGTTCCATGCCTAAACAACCTGCTCCGATATTCCTTGCACACTTCAGTCTTTAAAGCGTGTTTATGAAAACACAATCAGCGGCCGCTGACAAATAAATCAACGAAGGTAAATGCACTTTCACGGAGTTGGCTATTCATTACGTGAACTATCTGAATAATTCAGCAGCTGATTAAATAAGTGATGCTGGCTCGCTTACGCGCGATTTCTCCGCATCCAGGTGAAGTGCGGCGGGCACACTCGTGGACACTGAGTGGGAGCCCCGGCCGCGAGGCGTTTTGGCCGTGACTGCCTCGTTCTCGGAGCAGAGGCGTCAGATCGAAATTGTAAGCTATGATATGATAAATACAACTCCCCCGCGCCCTGTGTTGTCGAGGTTCCCTTCGGCTTCCTGAATGAAATCTGCACCAAACACGCAGTACGTCCCACATAAATTAGTACTGGCCTGTGTTAATTTTACCAGTTCGGATTTTCGCGCTGCTCTCACCCCGCGTTGTTGTCGAGTGTTCGGCCTCCCACTTTGGCAGCCTGGGTCATTGCTATGCAGTTCGTCTGACAGCCCGGCGACTCCAGCTGGGGTCAGGGTGTTGTTCAACGGCATGACTAACAAATCGATCTGCCCCAATTAGTCAATTCTTTGATCAGCAGAGCCCTCCACCATTCTAAGCTGGCTGGTTGGTGATGGAGTAGGATGTAAATGACATCATTACAATCTTCACGTCCATTTGATTTCTTCTTTTTTTAATGTAGCACTTTTTTTTTTTATTAAATTATCAATGAAACAAGAAGTAAATGCCAAGTAATGACCAAACAGGTCATTCACATAGTCTAAAAGGCCTACAAGATGTGTTTTGAATAAACAAAATAGTGTGATGCTATCAGGAACTTGCCCCAAACTAAACTAAACACATGACAGGTTGGAATTAATATATGAGTGTGGGTAGAGCAACCTAAAGGCATGAGGAAAAACAGAAAAAACACAAATTATGAAAAGATGGGAGAGGAAGTGGGGGGAGTCGTTCAGCGGTCTGATGTACAAGTCGCCATGTTAGGCCCTTCTGTCTCCAAAGTCAGCTCGTCCATGACTAAAGCGGCCCTTAGAAACCCAGAGGATGGAAACACCAGCCTAGGCACTACCTTCAGCACCAGGAAGAGCTGCAGCTGTCTACATGCAACATAAATGAGTTGGAAGAGACACTTTTTGACTCAAGGGACAACCTTGCATTCTGGTTGTCGTGTTTATTTATTTATTTTTTTTTACTTTGGCTTATTTTCTCTGGACATTCTCGGGATCAGCTGCCACCCCACTGGGCAAGAGCTGCTTTCAAATTTAATTCAGCAAACTCTGAGTGGCCATGATCATTTGGCACTGTGAAAGCAAGAACCGTCTGGACTTTAGATTTAGCAGAATCAATGCCTAACATCCACCTCTAAATCAGCCAGCCTACATGTCACACAGGAAAAGAGTTGTCTGTGGCAAGAAAAGGAGCAGGGGCTCATTGGGTTGGAGACTGATGCAAGCAAGAGAGTGCCTCCTGAAATGAGAGGCTCTAATGACCTCCAACCTATCAACAACAGATACAGATGGACCAGAATGGCTAAATAATAAACCTTCTATTTGGGAAAGTTCAAAAGGTCACAGAGTGTACTTCCTGTTGGAAATGAGAGCCCTCTGCACTTAGCGAGCTGCAAGCGCAGACGGGCACCATTTTTAATTTGCCCCCAATAAACAACCAGACAGCACTTCTCTCCCAAGTCTGCCCATTTTAAACAACTGCCTGGTCAACATTTGAAGGCAGAGAGAGCAGGCAATAAATCAGACTCCTATATTAAAAGCTTAGCTAAATCCCAAAGTAGGTCAGAGTGGAAATTTATGGCATCACTTAAGGTGGAAATAGATTGCTTTAACAAAATTTATCAAGTCCAGGACAAGCAGACCTCCCTGTGAGGGCCATAAAAAAGACATCTTTGGGGAAACACTATCACATGTGGTCTGTGCTTAAAGGTGAATGGCACCAAAGTCTGGATTCCCAAGTGCCTTAAAAAGTGTGAATCCATGCCAGCAGCAGGATTTTTTTTCTCCCGGGGTCTTTTAAAGTGTAGCACATCCTGCTCTTTTGCAATGTTGTCTACTCTGTAGATAATACTGAACAGAGTGTTTTTAACTTCAGCATGAAAACAATGAAGGAGATACACCTCTAGGTAAAAAGAGTTAGTGGAGTACTATATAAGAGAAAGAGAGTGAGTACTAGTAGGTGCTGCCCAAGGTGTGATAGTGAAAACTGAGTTTAGAACTGTCCTCATAGGAGCTTGAGAAGTACACTGAAGGAAATGTAGTTTCTATAAGTAAGAGGACTCTTGTTCACAAGAGAAGTAAGTGAAGTGCTTCCTCAGCCAGAAAGTAAGTGTACTGTTGAATGTCAAAACTGGTACCATGGTTGGGTAGGTATAAGAAAAGTGCTTTCCTACTATAATTTGGAATGAGTAAGCAAAATGTTAGGGTCTGCTGAGTGTGCTATCCCAAACAGAAATGCTGCCCTGGATAAGCAAGGAGATGAATGCATGGACACAAACCCAGTGCCAGTGTAAAGAATAGGCATGCAGTATACAGCCTTTGCTGGACATGATGAATGAATGGAATGATGCCCTGGTTTAGAAGTAAGATGAACAGCTTGTTGGTGGAACTAAAAAGAGTAAGCATTGGGAGGTAATCATGGAGTAATTCCTTAAAACTAAAAATAAGTGAAAGGAGTGCTGTCCAGCCTTGCGATTTTTGCACTATTATGGACATCACTCATTGGGACATTCCTCCTGTTAATCCCGGTCTACTGGGGTACTGGTTTCTCACTGGGTGCTGGCTAGGGTCACTGGTCTTAACACCAGTTTTTAGCCTGAAGCACACCATTTCCTTACTTTTAAACTGTGGGGTGAGTGAAAAGGCCCGCGGAGCAAATGGGCGAAATAAGCGGAGAGCTAATAGAATGGGCGTCCAGCATTTATGTGGTTTCAATCTACTGTTTGCTTTCTGACGGCGCAACAGCAGGCTTAATTTGCTGAGGAACCGATCCAAATCTAAAAGGTGATCAAAAGCGTGGGGGTAGCCTTAACAGCTCCCCATGCAGGCACAGCCGGCCAGTCGCCAGTTCTGAGGATTCAATCCTCGGCACCCTAGTCGTTTTCGTTTGGAAAATTGGGAATGCCATCATGTACCTCACATGATAAGAACAGGGAGCATATATAGCTAGACTTGCATGAGGCTGTGTAAAATCACATGTAAACGACCCTTGTAAAGCTGAGCAGAGTGGGGATAGACCACTTAGAAGAGTTGGGCACTCTCCAAGCACAGGCGCCGAGTGCGATCTTCGCAGACTTCCCCCGCGGTACGCAGAGCACATCCTCAGCAGTGCCCCTAAAAACAAGGAGCGCATTCTTACCTTCTACTGCCAGGGCCAGCGGGAGCAAGCAGCTGCACAGAAAGGCGAAGTAATCCATTGTCGCCAAGGCTAGATTCGAAATACAAAGAGTCTCAGAATAATCAATCCGCGGATCTGTAGGTTCTTACATCCCAACGCTGCGAGCCCGAGTCTCTAATGATCCCAGCCGAGAGCCGTCGGCTGACGGCCGTGCGCGCAGCTTTGTGGCGATGCTGCGAGTCCTGTGCTGCGGTTCCCTGAGCCCTACCGCGAGTGGCGCGGTACATGTCCTGGAATGAGGGGGGCAGCCTCCAGCTCCGAAGATTGGGAGATGGCGAAGGGACGGACTATTACGGTGTCAATCTCACAAGACACGCCCCTCCACGGCGACCGTAGCCGCGTGCACATAGCGTCCCCTAGTGGCTAGCCCTATATACAGAATGAATGCGTCGAAGGTTTTGTGACCGCTGGATATTCAAGGCGACAGGTCGGCACGGAAAACTCTGGACTTCCTTGGCTTTGAACCCACTGGTTGTAGAGCTGAAACAATTCGGTTGCATGTGCATCTCCAATGGAGACACCAACTGTTGTTGGCCTATGATCCCTGCGTGTTGCGCATAAGGTGTTCACACTATACCTGGTAAGCCCTGGCCATTACCTGGTAAACTGCTATCTCCTGTCTCCATGATTTTCCCTTTCGCGCAATCGATTCACAGTTCAGGTTGTGTAATGCGAAAGGCGCCACATTATTAGTCACTCATCTCAGCGCAAATGCAGTGTAGTCCAGATTAAGTAGAACAGTTTCGCCATATATTAAAAATGGCATTTAATTAGGAGTATGGCCTCATTAAAGTAAAAATTAAAAAGTCTGGTTAGAAATTCATAGCTTCATGACTTTTGCCCATAGAAGGCGGGAAGTATGCATTTTAATTAAATCAGTGACCCTGAACAGGAAGCAACAGTTACTGATAACGGGCGTAAAAATCAGTTTTAAAGATAAAAAGAACCCGATACTGCCTTGTCAAGTTTAATATTAGAACACAGTGTCAGGCACAATTCTTCCAAATATACCCGAATTACCTTCCTGTTTTTCAAATAGGTAGACAGAAAGTGATAAAGATAGCCGATAGCTATGGCGTGTATATCTATACGTACGTATATGTATGTGCGTGTGTGTGTGTGTGTGTGTGTGTGTCCTGTTCAGCTTAGGAAAGAGATGTCCTCTACGAATCTTAAAAGAACTAAGCGGGTTTGATAACGGATAGATGGATGGATGGAGAGCCCGTGTGTTCAATGATCTAGACAGATTAGCATTTGGCCAGTAAAGAAAACAAGGATCACCTGACGGATACGGAGGAAGGTTTTCGGCACCTCCCATCTGTTTGTTCAGGTTTTATCCAACAATGACAGAGCTATTGTAACATAATGAAGAATCGGCGTCAGGTCATTTCGGACAGATACAAATGCTAGTCGTCAGATAGGAGGTGCGACGTCCTCACAACGGAAGCACAAGGGTGGCATTGGAAATTCACTATCATCATCATCATCAAAAGGAAAAAGTAATTTCTTTCTCAAAGGACGTGAAGTACAAATTTACTGATAATAAACTGCAAGTGAAAAGGGAAAGAGAGTAAGAGAAAAAAGATTTGAAACAAATACGAAGAATTCATCGTACAAAGTCCGATAAACTAAAAGTCATTACTGTATTTTTTTCTAACATTTATTGCTGGGTGGAATGTTTTAGATAGATAGATAGATAGATAGATAGATAGATAGATAGATAGATAGATAGATAGATAGATAGATATTTTACGTTTAAAATAACCTTAATTGAATTTAAAAAAATCGTTAACATCGCATGATAAATATATTTGAGCTGCAAAAAGTAATAATATTCCTACTGTTCACGATTTTATCAAGGAAAAAATATCATTGTTACAGTCCCAATGCAATTATTTAAACATTTCAACCACCTGAACCATTAAATAAAGGGGGGCAGAAAAGAATACAAACTAATCTGTAACTCACCAACATATTTATATAATACATTATTATTCATTATTCATATATTCATAAACTTTTCAGTACTTCTTGTAGATTTACAAAAATTAAAATCCTCTAAATTGTTAGTTTCATAAAACAGTTCTAAAAACAAAATTGGATCTTGAAGGCCAGAATTAGGTAGAAAAATAAATAAAGTTACTAGATAGATAGATAGATAGATAGATAGATAGATAGATAGATAGATAGATAGATAGATAGATAGATTAAATGAGGTTATAATAAAAGTATATTTTTCGTTGAAGCATATCTAAAAATGATTAACAACTATATCGTTATATAACACAATATAAAGAGTTTATGTTAGCCACAATTCACTATAATCCATCCACCCACTGTCAGTCTTGCTTCATCCATGTGAACGATCCGGGGTGTACACATGTACACTTGGCACTGTTTAAAACAGAAATAGGATTGCTTTTAGTTTTACAGCATGAGGACATTTAATGAGATATACCTGCAGATTCTTGATTGTTCGGCAGTGTTATAGAATGTTATTGTAACGGATCGGAGAGAATCTTTAAAAATTCAGATGGGTATTTAGAAGATTTTTAAATGTTTGTACTGTTTTAAATATCTACAAACATTAGTTCATAATTCAGATTTTATTTCTTGGGTTAAAATAGCTATAGCATAACTAAGACAAAGTACCCTTTACCCTTCAACACAGTTCTAAGCACAGTGGTCGGTCGCGCCCTGTTTTATCCGCGACTCCTCTCTGGCTTCGGTCGACTCGACTGTATTTTTTTTTTTTTTCTTTTACCACCTGAGAATAATTCCTCCAAAAACAAACGTGCATGAGGAGGGCAGGGGCTGCGATTTCCCACAACATGGGACTAAGTAAGTCATGGGTCAGCCATCCATCAGTTTCTGTCCACTGGCAGGCATGGCAGCACTAATGATGAAGCAGACACAGCCCCTCCACATTTGGGCCAGACCCGGTAGCCGGATCCATCCCAACTAACGGGGCAGTCCCCGTGGCCACGCACTTCTGTATTTCTTCAGTGGCACCCGCCAGGTCCAACCGATTTTAGTGCAACCGGTTCATAGAAACCAGCGCTCTGGCAGTTCACACGCACTACATGACTTTCTGTGCTGTAAGTTTCGTTAATCACTTCCACATTGGGGCAGCGCTTTCCGAAACACGACTTCAGGGCGTCTGCCTTGTGTCTTATTCATACTGAGACAGGGGCCTCATTTTTTGAAGAGTCCAGGGAGGGGAAGAATCGCAACGTCCGATGTTCCAGCAGCTTTACAGAAATGCGAGCTTT
Source organism: Polypterus senegalus (assembly GCF_016835505.1). Taxonomy (NCBI): domain Eukaryota; kingdom Metazoa; phylum Chordata; class Cladistia; order Polypteriformes; family Polypteridae; genus Polypterus; species Polypterus senegalus. The sequence goes on from NC_053154.1 coordinate 188,006,599, forward strand.
CCACGAATCCCGCCATCTTTCTCCTGCAGCCTTATCTGGTAGTCCTTTATGTAGTCCGGCGTGCGCGTGTGCCAAAAAACTGCGGACAAGGGCTGCACGATTCGGCTGTTTCCTATTATTATTATTATTATTATTATTATTATTATTATTATTATTATTATACGTTACAAGATTACAGTAAAAATTATTTGGACTATTTGGGCGAACGTATACCAAGAACATTTATATAAACGAGAATACAAAGGTCATGATTAAAGTATATCTGCGCCTTTCTTTAAACAGTTGTCTGTACTCCTGCTTTGCTCTGGACGCTCCTACCCTGAAATGGAAAAAAACGGGTGTACAAAATGGATGGATGGGGTGTTCACTGTTTTTATTATCCACACATCCGGTTTGAGAATGTTATGTTTGCATTATGTTATTTACTGTTACTTTATTGTTGTTTTTACAATAAATGTTTCTTACTGTTTCAGAACTCATCGTTAGAATTATAGCTCTCTTTAAAGAGCGCATTCTGGCCATTTACATTTGTTTCCATTTTTATGAACTGTGTCACTCTCGGCTAGTGATCGGTAATTGACTGTTTGTTGCCAGTTAGAGTTTCAGTGGTAGCGCAGGTTTGCTGTTGTTTTTTACGGGGGTGCATTTCCAGCCCTCCTTCTTTACTAGGGACAGGTGAGTCACTTGACTTAAACAGCAAAGCGGCGCCGAAGGACTATTTCTTTAGTCATTAATCACAAGAGAGTGACGAGCGAATTTTATTGTTTCTGATGAAAACCGAAACTGTGGCCTATTTATTCTTTTTCCTTTATTTCCTTTACCAATGTGCTGATAAAAAAAATACCCAACCTGTTAGTTGTAGGATATGATGACTTTCTTTCCTTATGAATTTTTAATATTCTTGTTTTACTGAATTTAGAAAATGCCCAGATTTGCTCCAAACTATCTGTTGCGAGTAACCAAACCCATTTTACTCAGTTTTCTCGACCTGACCTCATTGCCTCACTGACCTTCATGCCCCAGTCAGCCCCCTAAAGTCCAAACGCTCGGCAATAAGCTGGACAGCCTAGGCATTTTAATCACAGAGCAATGGGGTCTCGTCCTTTGCTTCACATCTTTAAGCTATTACGGCTGTGCGTGCTTTTGTATTTTTTTGTTACTGGAGGGAGACCGGGACTCAGTCGTATGAAACCAATTTGTGGGAATAAATACTAAGAATCAGTGTTTCTGAGTTTCATTTTTTTTTCTTCTTCCCTTTTTTGTCTTTCAGGTCAGCTAATGTCAGAAACCTGGCACTCATCTATCAGAGACACACAATTCTCTGTTATCAAACTTGGAGAAAGATTTCCTGAAATTACAGTTTCCCAACCTCCACCATCTTATTGGGAGCACTGGAATAGATTGGCCACCCAGCATGTCACTGCCTAGGGGATACAGAGTGTTCTTGTTGAGTGCCGCCTATTTGAGCACAGAGAAAAGAAGTACAAACAAAACTAGAATTGAACACAGAATATCACTTCAAGCATTTATAGTGGAACCAAAATTAATGTGTCTCTAAGTTGTAAGGTCTGCATATAGCAGATGTTATTGTGTTACAGACTGTGCTGGGGGAACCTCACACATTAGAGTAACATGTTATTTAAGAGGGTTTAATAAGAAAAAGTGTGATGAGCAGTACTTTATTTAAGAAACATCAATATATAGGGCAACATGGCAATACGAAGGTTGTTAAAATCAACACCCAGGCATTTTCTCTGGAATTGTGTATGTTCTTTCTGTGTCAGTGTGGATTGTTCCCTAGGTACTGCAGCTTTATTCCCACATCCCAAAATTTTCCAGTTAAATTGAATAAGTGTGCCCTGCAATCGTGTGGCACTCAGTGCTGCTGTTGTTAGCTTCAGTTTCTTGCATATCAGGATTGGAATAAATAGGTCTAATGAACTGTGAAGTGTGAGTTTTTAGGTATAACTACATTATCGATTGATAGATAGATAGATAGATAGATAGATAGAAACTCAAGTCAAGTGGCCTTATTATCATACTATCTATACACCATATTGCAGCATACAAATAAATGTCCCCAGGACCGAGGTGCAACTAATACATAAACACAAGGCAAGTACATGACAGGTAAAGAACTATACTATAATAAAAATAGATAAATTAATAAATAATAGGTAAGTGAATAGATATTAATCATTTGAAATAGATACTAATAAATACATTAATATTAATAACAGAAACTAATAATAAAAAACAACAGTAGTAACATGTATAACAAATGTAGCATATTTAAATAAGCTACAAGAAGCTGATCTGAGGGCAGAGGAGAGCACAGAGTTCAGAGACAGCCAAGGGGTAGAAGCTGTTGCAGGACCATGCAAAATAGGTGCAGATGCTATAGCACCTTCTGCCAGATGGATTTGAGACAAAAAGACTGTGAGAGGGGTGGGAGCGGTTCTTCACAATGTTGTAGGCTTTGTATATGTAACACTTTGTAAAGACGGCTTTAATGAAGGCCAGAGAGGTCCCAGTGATCTTTTTTGCTGTGTGCACTATTCTTATAGGAAACTGCAGGTCCCAAACCAGACAGTGATGCAGCCAGTCAGAACGTTGTCAGTATTGTCCTTGTAGAATGTGGCGAGAATACAGAGGGGTAGGCTAGCCTTCTTCAGAGGCTGAAGGAAATGTAGATGCTGTTACTTCTTCTTGGCTATGGAAGTAGTGTTAATTGACCAAGTAAAGTCAGCTGATAGGTTTATAGCAAGGACTTGGGTGCCCTTGATCAGTTCCATGGCAGTATCATTAATCATGAGTCATCAGAGTGAACAGAAGTGGGCTGAACAAACAGCCCTGGAGCACCATTGCTCAGCATTGTGGTACTGCAGATGGTATTTCTAATGTGGAGTGTCTGTAGTCTCTCTATCAGGAAGTCTAGCATCCAGTTGCATAGGGAAGTGTTGCAGTCTAGGAGACCCAACTTCCCTAGGAACCTCTGAGGGATGATAGTGTTGAAAGCTGAGTTGAAATTAATGCAAATTCTAGCATAAATGTCTCTTTTGTCCAGATGTGACAGGGCCAGATAAACAGTACATGATATGGCATCTCAGTGGAATGGTTCAGGAGATAGGCAAACTGTGGAGGATTTTGTCAGGTAGGAAGTCCAGCTTTCAAGTGGCCATAGAATAGCCTTTATGAAGCATTTCACGATGACAGGTGTGAGTGCAATAGGGTGATAGTAATTGAGGCAGTAGGAGACAGAAGACTTTTTCAGCCAGAGTATGATGGTGGTGGTTTCGAAGCATTTGAGGGGATAACTGCCATCCTCAGTAAAATGATGAAGATGTCTGTAAAGATATCTAACAGCTAGTTTGCACATTCCCTGAGCCCTCAGCCAATATGTTGTCTGGTCCAGCAACTTTCCGTGGGTTTATATTCAACAAATTTCTCATTTCAGCAGAGGACAAGCACAGTACCTGTTCTTCTGGAGGATGGATGGACTTCCTCACAGGTATGTTCTTCAGGACATCAGACTGCACATAGAAATTCTTCAGAATATCTGGAAGGGAGGTATCACCACTGTAGACAGGTGAAGTGGTCTTATACACTGTAATGGCTTGTATTCCCTGTTACATTTGCCACATGTCTCTGGTGTCCTGAAAGTGGCTTCGGATTTTCTTACCATACTCTCAGTTAGCTGCTTTGATGCACTAAGATAGGTTCGCCCACTCCTGCCCTGAGGGTTACCTTGTCACCTGATCAAAACACAGCATTACGGGCTTTTAACAATGCAAGTACCTCCAATATCGCTCACCATATGATTTGCATATGTTCTGATGATCTGTAAGACAGTAAAATCATTTACTGTATGTTCTTGTTAATCTAGGCAGTGACTGATGCATACTCCTCTTAGCTGATCTGATGACCATAGGTGGCAATTGCTTTAAACATGGCCCAGTCCGTGTGATCAAAACACTCCTGCAGGGCTGTTTATACCTTATATCTCTCAATTATAAAAAAAAAATCTTGAGATGAGACAAGACTATTTCCAAGAGATATTTTCAAGTCCCGCGCGACAAGACTATTGCCAAAAATTTTATCAAGTCCTGTTCTCCTCTCAACCATTAACCGCCCACGCTCACAGTTCCCTCACCTCTGATTCGTGTGAATGCTTTTGTCAGACACAGTTCCTGCACTCTCAACTCTCAGAAACTTTTACATTTTCCTCACTTTAAGTTCCCAATAAATGAAGATTATGTCCAAATTTTAATAAAGAATTTCCTCCAGAAGGTTTATCAAAAGAAAAAATGAGTACACAGGCAATCCTAGCACCGAGAAACGGTGAAGTCAAATGAATTTACACAAAATGGTAAATTGGTTTAATGCATATCATCAGACTATGCTGAAAGAGTTGGAGATGGTTGTGCGGAGGATGAAACATCAACTTACAATATCCCATAGAATACTGTATATACAACCATTAACACTGTCTGGTCTTCCACCGGCCGAATTACTGTTGAAAGAAGGATGTATCATAATGTTATTGCGTAATTTATGTCTGAGTAATGGGCTATGCAATACGACAGGATTAGTTCTATTGAAAATTGGTTCAACAATTCTGACATGTAAAATTTTAACAGGTGACAAGAAAAGTTATGTAGTACATTTTCCGTGGAAAACATTAGACACCAAAAGAGATCTTGATATGCCATTCATATTAAAACATTTACAGTTTCCCATTAGAATAGCTTTTGCTATGACAATTAATAAATCACAGGGACAAACAATTGAAAAAGTCAGTTTATTTATTAGAGAGAAAGAAACAATATTCACTCATGGGCAGTTATACATTGCATTGTCACAATGTAACTCCAAACACGGAATCAAAATTCAATGCAATATTGACGAAAAGGTAATTCGAAATATTATATTTACTGAAGTTTTACATTAAAAGTGTAAGTTTAAAAAGTATTTGTGTGTTAATTTCAAAGCCAAACAGAATGAAAATGTATAACACAACGAATACCTCTAACTGCAACATGAAACATAATTTTCTTTCAATTTATTACATTTTACTATTTTTTACTATGGTTAATTACTCACTGTGATGTAAAATAGTTAACAATTTCCATGACAATAACAATCTGTTTAAATTGTACATCCGCTTCCCCATATGCAAGTGGCAGAGCCATAAAGAGGCTAAGCGCCCGCATAGGGATTGGCGAGTGAAGCGAACAAGGGGCATAGCCCCATAGTAAACTATAAATATTGTGATGACCTCAACACCCAGAGTTACCCACTGGAAGCAAAACCTAAATAAAAAATTGCACTTTTATAAATTAATAAACAACACAGGGATTAACAAAAATATTATATAAACAAGCAAAACAAAGCTTTCTTAAATGTCTTGGCCTACCTCATAGGTCTTGAAGCCAACCTTTTCAATCACCTTATCACCTACCTTTCTTTCTCTCTCTCTCTGTTTGCCTCTCTCATACTCTTCCTCTTTTCTAAATGCCATTTGAATCTTTGCCAATAGCTCTCCACCCAACGTAAATGTCCTCAGGCCATGAATGAATTTTAAACCCCCTCCAGGGATTGCATGCAGCTTCAGCCTCAAAATTACTTCAATGGTTAGGGAAAGCACTACGCTTGTTCTAGGTCTCCTTGATAGCTTTACAAGTGCCTACTATGTTAAAGGGACAGCGCAGTCCAATACATTCCCTCAAGGGACAGTATGCTTCATAATGACCAGGAGATTGCCATTCTGACACCCTTATCTTCCTCTTCCTTCAGGCTCTTCTTTGTTTTTTAGAGAATTGTGAGGCCTTTTGGCTAACTGTTGGTTTGTTGGCCTTCTAGTGTCTTTGGGGAGCATTTTTCACATCCAGCTAGACCTTCTGACTTTTTTTGAGCAGGTTACACTCATGCAGGTCATACTGCCCCCTAGCAGCAGGGTCACTGTTTGATAAAACTTGTCTATTCCATCTCACTGGTGCCTTGTCTCTTCTGATATACTATATATATATATATATACACTAGTCAAAGCCCGCCGTATCATACAGCGGTGTAAGAATAGGAACGGAAAACGGTATGAAAGGAATTCAGTATAACAAAGGCTTAGGAAACCACCGTCAAAAATTGCAAGGAGCAAAACCAATGCCAATAGTCAAGAGAGTACCTTCCTGTAGCAGGCTATGGAAAACATAGACATACATGTATATAGATAGAAGCCGCATTCACTGTGTTGCCCAGTCGACACGATAAGTCAGTGCGTCCGCCCTATTGCGAGTGGTAAAAGTGCCATTTAAACTAATAAAGCTAGACATGGAAACCGGGTTTTCTGATGAAGAAACAATAATGTTTTAAACAATATCGTTTACATACAACAGATTTTGGTGAATTGTTTACATGCAATTATTTATATCCATTTATACACTAATAATGGCAATTATTAAATAATAATAATAATAATCCATCATTCCATCCATTATCCAACCAGCTATATCCTAACACAGGGCCACGATGGTCTGCTGGAGCCAATCCCAGCCAACACAGGGTGCAAGGCAGGAACAAATCCCTGAGCAGGGCGCCAGCCCACCGCAGGGCACACACACGCACATACACACCAGGGACAATTTAGGATCACCAATGCACCTAACCTGCATGTCTTTGGACTGTGGGAGGAAACCGGAGCACCCAGAGGAAACCCACACACACACACGGGGAGAACATGTAAACTCCACACAGGGAGGACCCTAGAAGCAAACCCAGTTCTCTTTACTGCATGGCAGCAGCTCTACCACTGCACCACTGTGCCGCCATTATATGGTACAGAATCTGCAAAATAATACAAAGAGTACACAACATGTGTTTCACCTTTATTGAGGCTTGTCAGGTGTAGACACTTTTGCATCCAAACCAGCCACTGTGGTGTAACATCATAGGCTTTGCCTTAGTACACCGACATCTAAGTTTTGATTCCCGTAAGTGTATACAAAAGTGCGTACACATATGTTGTGTATTTTTTTTATTATTTGGCAGGTACTGTATCACATATCTAAGATCTGCTTCTTACAACCGAAGTTTTACTTGTTACACCATACACTGTGTTCAACATAATTAACACGCAGTATTCTAAATACCAGATTGGATCCCCAATGATACACCAATGGCTTCTTAAGTGAGAAGAAAATAGGAAATAACACAAGCTTATTTTCCTCTTAAACCTTACTACTAGTTTTTTTAGCATCTTTTACTTATTGAATTGACTTCCATTATACCAGTGACAATGAGTAGTTTATAGTTATTGGGTGATATACACTGTGTTTGTGTTAATAAATTCTCTATTTCCAAAAATTTAAAAGGAGAATATCACAAGCATTCCCTAACACAAAACAATAACTATATTTTTACTCAAAATACTCACCAGTAGCAATGTTAAATACAATATGTTTCCTGGCTGTAATATAAAACGTGTAAACATCTAACATGGGTAAATACTTTCACTTTAACTTCATGTTCCATTAAAATTTTTACTTCAAGGTAAGATAATTCTTTCAGATATGAAAAACAAGCTTTGAGGTCGAAAGGTAAGTTTCATGGCAAGTTTGTTACACTCGCTGGCTGTGGTACTAAAGACTGGTGATATGTTGCAGGTTGGTTAGCACATATAGGTAAGAATTTCAGTTTACTCTGTATATGTGACATTATATTGATCCTATGAACCTATACATACAGTATATGGGTATATGATGTGGAAAAGAGGGTGGTGGGAAAATTGGATGCCATCATGAAAAAATCCCTCTGTCCCCTCTTGGAGGCGCTCTCTTGGAGCATCTTTTAGCCACGGCTCATTCCAACATGGTGTGCCAAAAAGCACCTCTGGGTGTCTTTTCTGCTCGCTGTTATCAGGCAATTCAAAGCTTCCTCCCAATGTACTTTATAACTTCATTTTGAAATTTCTGCACAATATCTATCTATCTATCTATCTATCTATCTATCTATCTATCTATCTATCTATCTATCTATCTATCTATTATTGTATTTGTATTGAGAGTCTATATCCTTGTTTTATATGTTTCTGCTGCTGCATGCACGTGAATTAATAAAATCTAATCTAATCTAAATATGTATGTATGCTAGCCAGTAGCTAGCAGTATAAGTTTTGTTACTTTTTGGATTCAAGGGAAACTAGCAGGGTTGTGATACTCTGTTGCCTGGCTGCTCCTGAGCAGCACCTGGTCCCATACTAGGAGGAGGGAGACTATATTAACCTTCAAGGGCTACAATTTGTTCAGCATTACATGGGTACAGGGGGCAGAAGTGGGAAATCTAGCCTGGGATTCCTCTAGGCAAAGAAGGCCTCCCTGATGCTGGGAGGGTTTTTACAGCTGCTTTAGACCAGAGACTAAATGACTGTGGATTTAGGAAGAAGTGTTTGGCATGAGAGCTCACCGATAGGAATAAGAGATCAGACTGATGAGAAGATGTGTATTGTGAAACTTGCGAAAAGGGCAAATGGGTAAGCCACTCTGTATGTCAGAGAGGACATTTAATGATGCAGTAAAGATAATTTTGCCCTTGGAATTTTGGTCTGCTACTTTGCCTTTCTGTTTTTGTTCATTCTTTCCTAATGTGTTGAATGCATTGTAAATATACCCATTTGCATTTTTGTAGGTGCAGAAAGAGGTGCCATACAGACACACTCATCTGTTACTATATATATGAAGCTCTTCTCATAGGTGGCTGAAAATCAGAAGGAAGTGCACACAAATCTTCTGATGTCCCAAAATGTGATGCTACTTCTTCCCAGCCTAATGTACTAGGCCCATCTTATCATGGGTACTGCCCAAGAAGGCTGACCTAAAACACACTATGATGAAGCACCTCTGGGGTTGACCTGACATTGGAGGACTTACAGCCTGATACATGTAGGTGGAACAGGAAAGATGGTAGTTAATTTTCTGGGTGGGAGAGTTTTGAAAAAATAGGGAGAAGGAAGAGAACTGAGTAAGTTCATTCTAAGGGTTTTTGTTTTGAATTTATTGATGGATTGAAATACATTTTCCTTATTGCTTGGAGAAGGAAAAAGGGATCTGTGTGGTATGTCACTATGCACATATGGCCCCAAAAGCAGGATAGGATTCCAAGATTTCTATAAAGCCATCCATAGGCGTCATTGCAGAGGAGACATGTCTCTCAGCGGACTTCCCAAATCTTGGGAAAGTGCCCTCCCTTAAGGTAACTGACTACTGTGCCTCATATTGAGCTTACCCCTCCTAAAGTTCTGCCCTCAGCATGTACATATCCACTTACTAGTAAATAAAAGGAAGGCATTTTCCTCAGATTGAAGTGTTTTGTTTGCTGATTACCCTAAACTTTAACAGCACCGTAATCTTCTTTGTTGTCACTAAAGCAGTTGAATTGCCTGTTGCAGAATGTGAGAGATTTCACCACCGCCATCTCAGCCCCCTGTGTGAAACACCGTCTCACGAGTTTAACTGCCAGATGTGGTCAGCAATCGAGCTGCCCTTTACAGAAGTGCTTTACTGAGACAAGAAGTGATGCACTTATTCTAAAAAAATCTTTAAAATCAATAAACTATCTCTATCCAGACAACTATGAACACAAACAAGAAATCAGTCCATTTTCTGTGGGTTGGAACCTATCCTAGAAGCATCCAGATGTGAGGCAGGAACTAAGATTCAATAGGAAACCATTACAATTAATAATAAAAGTCTGTTTGCTGCCATCTTAATAACTAACCTTGGAAACATATGTCTGTAGGTGGGCTTTGGACATTAAAATCAAGTCTAACTCTAAACAACACCAGGGACCAGAATCTCATCTTTTCCTCCCTTATGCACCCATGTGTCAGCAGCTCTTGAGAAGCTTGTAAGAATATTGAAGTGCTAGCCTTCCAGCAAATAAGTTCCAGTGGTGTTCAAATTGTAGGCAAACTCATCATGCCATTTTCTAACCTGTTTAATCCACGCCAGGGTTGCAGGGGGTGCTTGAGCCTATCCCAGGTAGCATAGGGTGCAAGACAGGAAAAAACCCTGGATAGAGTGCCAGTTCATCAGAGGGAAAACACACACACATGTATACCAAACGCCTAATAGGGCCAATTTAGCATCACTAATTCACTTAACCTGCATGTCTTCAGACTGTAGGAGGAAACCAGAGCACCCAGAGGGAACCCACACAGACACAGTGAGAAGATGTAACTTCCATAAAAGGAGGACCCAGAACATAAACCTTACTGTAAGGCAGCAGTACCACCATTGAGCTACCGTCCTGCCCACAGAGACACATGATGATTAAAAATGATTACTGGGAAAAAAATAGGCAAATGTGTTTGAATCACAGAAAATGTTTAGTAGCTGTTGAATGCTGAAAGGAAGTAGTGCCTATTGACTGTCAAAGATAAAGGACGGTGTGCATACCGGTTGACCCACCTCTCCCCTGTAGTTGAGCTTTTCACACTGAGAGCCATTCTCCATTCTCAACCTCAGTATCGCCATCTATCCATTAATCCAAATTCAGAGCCTGTCCCAATAGTTAGTTGTCAACAGTCAACCTAACCCACAGGGTTATTGTATGTATGGAAGTCCAGACTGCAGATAAAAGACTTACATGTAGACTTAACATCTACAGTGACTAACCCAGAATTCAAGTGGTTTGGATCTGCGAGGCAACAATAGTGACTACTGTACCTCTGGGCCACCTCTTAGTAGCCTTTTTGTCTTAAAAAGAAAAAAAAAATTACTCAGAAATGTAGTACGTCCAAAAGGGTTCTCATCTTCTCAAAACATTCGCTCCCATTGTTTTTTCCCACAGTCATAACTGAACACTTCTCCCCGTAGGAGATGCATAGACCGAATGTCGTCACCTTGTCATTTCCAATGTTTTGACATTCATATGGGACCGTCTGTCATTTTCCTGTTCCCTGGTGACAGTATACAGTCCTCCAACTTTTCATCATCCTGACCAGGATCAGCATGAGAGAAATGAGTTGATTGTTCCATTCAAGGGAATTGAGGACTTGGGACGTATTTCTCCTTTCTTGATGTACACCTTTATTCCTTGATTTGCACTGAGGAGGCTGTAAGGTAACAAACTGAATCTGTGCCCGACCATTGTACCCGGTTGTAAGATTATTTTTACAAATTTGTAAAGATATTGACTGACACTTTGAGCTAGCCAGCACATCATGATTCTTTTATTTGATTGGTTTCTTTTTTTCTTCCTTTATTAGTGTTCACTCTTTATTTTGGTAAGACCTTTTAATGTCAGTTGAGAGTAACATGGTCCTTGCATCTAAATAGCCTGACCACCAATTGAGTATGCACCTTAAATAAAATAACTTTTAACATTTTTTTTAAGGTATGCATGCAATATATGATTTATCTTGATTGGTGTTTCCTTTCTGTACTGTAGTTCACTTTATCAATCTGCCTATTCATTTTGGAACTTGCTTAATCTTTTTCAGTGTTTCAGGGTCCACTACCTCTGAGTGAAACACAGAGCACAAAGCCACCACTGGCCCCATTTCCACTGGGCTAATTCAGAATCGCCAAAGAATCTAACATGTTTGTCTATAGCATGTGGATCCAAAACCAAAGTACCTGAAGGAGAACCCACATAGATACATAAATGAACCAGGATTTGAAACACTTTGAAAAGTAAGCAGCACTAACCTCTGTGCCACCAGCTGCTTGAGCAGAGCGTTTTAGGTGATGTTTTATTTATTTCTTGCAGACCTTCTTGTGTTAGTCCTTACTCCTGTTAAATCCTTCTGTTACACAGTCAGAGCTCGGGATTTCTCAGGGAATTAAAGGTATTTTTTATGTGAAGCTACAAAAAGGGCAGGTGATAGCAGCCAATGTACCATCTTAAATATGTACCACTCCCTCTGCCTCCAAGCCGTGTTGATTCATCACTTAATGTCCCACTTCAGAATACAAAAATCTAGTTTGTTAATGTGAGTTCAACTCCGAAGATGACTGCTTTACACTCACATTATCCAGATGTTCTTGTCTGGCCATATCCCTGCCCTTTTTGGTTCTCATAGCATGCTCAAACAGAGACAGGGAAAGAATCATTCTTGCGTGACTGAAAGAAAAAAAATACCATCCACTTAAAATTATCTACATGCTCCCCAACCAAGGAATAATTTAATTTATTCATCTGTGTATTTGTAGACACATTTTTGCTGCCTCTTGTTGGTACAGGCTATCAGGGGCAGATTGTTAAGGTGGCATACAGAATTAATGTATGAAAATGCAGTACAGAAAATTAGAGTTTTCTTTTGATCACCCCATTCCCCCCAGTCCTTTGGTGCTTTTGAAGGTTGCCATCGTACAAGAAAGCTGTAAGCTAAGGGTATCACCCAAAGACTGAGGAGATGTTGAACAGGTCTGGCTGCAGTCCCTCATGAGGATTCTTCAGACAGGAGCACAGCATTGACATCAGCTGACAGCTAAAGTGAGGAGTCCATCTGCAGAGAGCGAGAGAGAGAGGGAGAGAGAGAGAGAGCTGGTCAAACAGGCACTCTAGGTCGTTAAGTGTCACTGCATCATGTCCTCAGGTAACTTGTCAGTTCAAGAGTGAAGGGAGGAGATGAGGGGAAAACAACAAAGGCAGAGAATATTATTCAAGAATGAGGAAAGGATTGGAATTTCAAATCAATCAACATTACCCTAATAAATAATCTGTACATGAAAAAGGTACACATAAAAGAGAGATAGATAGATAGATAGATAGATAGATAGATAGATAGATAGATACCTGGTTCTCTTTGTCTGCCATGGTTTACTTGAGCCCTTCACCCACCTCTCTTCTTATCCAGCAACAGGGTGTCATTAAAGTGAAGGTCGGTCACAGTGGAACACTATCTCTGATTGTCAATCAGACTGAAGGTCATTTAAGCTGATGCAGTACATGGAGGCTATTGTCTTGACCATCTGTACTCTGGCAGTGTCAGCCTGACCTCTACAGCCTCTCAAGGGAATTACAAGGCCAGCAAAGGTCCCGTTTGGACAGGACGACTAGCATGTGCTGCTGAGGCTAGATGATGAGTCACACGCGATATCCCTTCACATCACAACACTCACCTTCTCCTTTTACCAACGAAAGGCCTGGTTGACCTGCTTGGCTAGCTTTGAGAAAGCAGCATAGTGGCCTAAGGCTGGGAAGAGAGCAGTTCCTCCTGACTTCATTACAGTGCACCGACTCACTAGGGAGAAACCTGAGCTGGACAAGGAATGCGTGAAGCAATGCAAGAAATGTGGCCCCCCAACTCCAGACAGTCTGCCTGAAACCGGATCCCCTGTTCATCTCACAGACGTTTAGCTCTGCTACCAGCCATCCTTTCCTCAGGTGTTACATGGTCTATCTCATCCAGTCAGGTAACTTTTGACCTTTAGAGTAGATTGATGGTCAGACTCAAGGACACACTGACCATGTCACTTAGAGGAGAGTCTTTCATCTTCTCTCATTTCTTCTTTATTATTTATGACTCTCTCTGCATGTGTTTGTTCTTCTATTTAAAAGCGGTGCCTGTTAAAAAAGTGTGCTTATAAACTACAAGCATCATTGTGTGTGTGTGTGAGTGTGAGTGAGGGATCCCCGTACAGAGTGTACAAGTGTGTTTTTAGGCACATGTATACGTGAGAGTACAAAACGGAATGTGAGTGGTGATGCAGTGTGTTTATGTGTGTGAATCTAGGACCACATATAAGTGCAGATGTATGAATGCAATAAGTGTGCATGCTAGAGGGAGAATGTGTCCATATCAGAGTAAGTATCAGAGCGTGAGAGAAGGGTCCATCTGCTCAAATAAATATGAGAAGACCCATACATTAAAAATTACTTGCATATGCTATATGAGAACATGTAAAAGAGTGTGAATGTGGGCTATAGTTGTACATGTACATGTGTGAGTAGGTGTGAGTAGGTGTGTATGTGCGAGGTGGGCGGGTTACATGTTAAGTGTCAGCAGGTATGACACTGAGTATGAGGGTAGAATTCCTTCTGTAGATAAGAAAGAGGTTCAGCTGAATATGTGAAATTGTATGAGCATATGGGAATGTTATGTTTACTTACGTATGCTTTCAGACATATAAACACAAGTAGTAGAGATCATGAAGAGCCAATGAGGACAAACAAAGAGTGGGAGGAGCATGAGCAAAAGTGAGCATGTAAGGTCTGTCTAATCACAAAAGTAATTGGGTCATTATGTTACATGTACAGAATAGTGACAGTCTGTAGAATGCGGTGAAAGTGTCTATGTGTGGAATGAAAATATGCATACATGCCCACATGAGTATAAGTATAGGAGGTTATGGGATGATATATGTGGGTGATATATGTTGTATATTGTATGTAAATGTGCATGACTGCATGTATGTGTACAAGTGCATACTGGATATTATGCATATCAATGTCTATGTGAAAGTGTATTCATAACTAAGTGTGAGTATGAATGTTTCTGTGAATGAAGTGAGTGTGTGTACATTTGTCTGTGTTTGTCTGTGCATGTATTCATATCTCATCATGTTCATTTGAATGTGAGGTGTATGTAGTGTGTGAGTATGAGAGGTCACGTGTATCTAAGTGTAATTGTGCCAGTCTGTGTATATGAGTGTGTAAGAATATGTATACCTGTGCACATGTGTGAGTCTGGGAAGATGTACATATCAAGAGCGTTTGCATAGGAATATATTAGATAATGTATATCTCAGCATGCAATGTGAGAAGGAGAGGCCGTGTACCTAAATTTGTGTAAGTGTGTTGGTATGCATGCATATCCCCATGAGTGTGAGAATGAGAGGCTTTGCATACCCAAGAGTGAATGTGAATGTGTATAAGTGCAAGCATTATAGCTTGTGTATATGTGGGTTAATATATTGCAGTGGATGCTTGTTTGAATAAATGAGACAGAGAGTAGGCAAATGTGTACACCGTGATGGGCCAGTGGCTTTTGGATGGCCAGGTGAGCACACAAGACACAGCTCCATGCTGCCGCCGGCTAGCATTCCTGTGGCTCAGTTCACTGGAGAAGCACGTGAAGAATGTGTGAGGTGTGACCAAGTCGCTCAGTGCAGTGACAAGCCAGAAAGAAGAAAAGAAAGAGGAATCAGAGGCACAGCCAGGCTCCATCTGTCTGCTCAGCTGATTCATACATACTGGACAACCCAGTTTAAACAAAACCAGGCTGCTCTCCATGTCCAGTCTGCACATGTCTGGAAGGCATCAGGCACATCAGGTCAATTTGGACCAAACAGGCTGTTTGACATGGGCTAGCTGCTCTGTGTACTCTGCTAGCCACAGAAAAAGTGATCATAATGTAGGGCCACAAGCCAGGAGCTGCCACAGCAAAGCTTTTCCCTCAGGCGTTCTCCATTCTTGATCCAAAGATCAGGAAGTAGGGCTTTCCATCTGGCTCTCAATATTAAAAAGCCATCTCCAGAGAAGGGGGCAGAGCCCTGGATCAGAACCTCCTTTCCCCAAACACCAAAGCTTGGCGACCTACAAGGGTGTATAAGTTCGGAAAGATTAAAATGGTTTCAATAGATATCGGTCAGACAAAGCAGGCCCGCCTGGACACTGTCAGGCCATAGCGAGTGCATTCCTGCGGCATGAAGGATGAAACTCAATCCTCACACATGAGAAATAAGGAAAACAATCCTAACCCTCCCCGTGGGACCAGTCGGCTGAGGCGAGACAGGAGAGCACTGGACTCTCCATCCACGTGTGAGGGGAGGAAGGCCTTGATGTAAAGACAGCTATGGTGGTCACATACCCACCCTGCCAGCCGCCCCCTGAGCCTTCCTTAACCCAGAATTCACTCAACTAACTGGAACTCTTGCAGTACTATGGGTTGGGGAGTTATTTGAAGACTTGTGGAAATTAAAATCACAAAGTGAATCAGAAGTAAAAATAATGCAACACTACATGGAGGGCTGTCTGTGTACTTAGATTTGCAACCCTGGAGTATGATGGGTGGCATCAGTATTAGAACAAAGGAGTCAGGAGAACTGAAGACAAATCCACACCCCATTTGAGCCATGTAGGTATGTGGGAATGTCTGCCGTCTGGCAAGTGCTAAGCCCAAGGTTGCACAGTGGTTAATGCTGCTGCATTATAGATCCATCTGGCATCCTTGCATTAAATCCCATGCCAGGATCATGTTGAGTTTGTACATTCTTCCTACATCCTCTAACCACATCCAAGTGACATTCATGTTTGGTTAATTACCAACTCTAAATTGACGTGTGAATGAGTGGACTCTTTAATGGACTGGTGTCTCGTCCTGGGCTGGTATCTGCCTTGTGCCTAATGCTGCCATCTTAGGGTTTATGCCCTGGATTAAGAGGGGTTAGAGAAAGTGATGTGTCCATGTATTGTAGTGCAGGGATCCTCAGGGTCAGTCCTGGATGGCCACACTGGCTGCAAGATTTTACTAGAACCCAATATCTTAACTGGAATCCAATCCTTACTGATACCAGAATTTGTTGTTTGTTTTTATTACGTGCTAGTGCTTTCAATTCTGTCTTATTAGGCCATCTTTATTTTGCAGATCTTTATTTTTCTAAAAATTTCATCAAATGATTTGTGAACTGCAAGGAATTTATCATCTTTCATTGCTTTCCAACTTTATTATTAAAAAAGTTACTTTATCATGAACACACACAGACGTAAGTGAGGTCAAGTCAGAAGATGAGCCGCTTATCAGATTGTCATTTGCATCTCATGGTGAACCAATTTTAAAAAATGAATGCAGTGGTTTAAGACTGAAAGAATCCATTAAGGGTTCAGAATCTTAACAAGCAACTTAATGAAAACAATGCATAAAAATGTTGCTTGAGGTCTGACCTTCATCAGCAGCCATAGCAAACTCCTAATTAAGAAGTTGGGTTGGAACAAAAGCCAGAATTCATTGTGGCCATCCTGGACAGACCTTGAGGAACCCTGATGTAGTGTTTATCATGGGGGTGAATGTGGATAGAAATGTGTGTGTTTGTGGGCAGGAATGATACAATGTGTGTGTAATGCCATGTGTATGTGTGTAAGGATGTGCACACCATCAGTGTCTGTGCATATTGTTCATGCTGTGTGTCTTTATAGAATTCCTTGAGGTTTGGAGTCTTTGTGTCAATATTATTAGGGAATCTTGCAATGTCCATGCATGCGTGTTTGTTGGGAGTGCATGCTGATATTTGTTTACATGTGCCACATAATTGTGAATATACTTGTGTTAATCATTAGATACTGTATGTGTTAATGTGGGTGCAAATGTTTATATGAATGAATGTGTTTTTTGTACGTATGTACATTTGTGTCTGTGTATTTCAATGGTATGATGCATGTTTCCTGTTTTTTTATATGTGAGATATATGTTAATATACTGTATGTATAATTTCGATTGTCTATGAGTTTTTGGGTGAACATATCAGTATTATTATGCATGTTATGTTTGTAAAAGTGTGTTTTTATGTGTGGCTGTTTGTCACATATTTGAAAGTGTGCTTGTTTATACTAGAATGCAAGTGCATGTATCCTTGAGAGTATAAATAACAACAAAAATCTATTTCTTGGATAGCCGAAAATCATAAAGCCTCAATGGGCTTTAACAGGCACTGTTTTTGACAGCCCCCCAGCCTTGACTCTATAAGAAAACAAGAAAGAACTCCTAAACTCCCAACTCTCAAAAAATGTGAATTAACATGTGCACGTGTATATATTGTTATAGGAATATTCAGAGAGATGTGTCTAACACTAGTGTGTTGCTTTAATGTATGTGTCTAATCTTTGTCCATGAAAGTGAGCATGGATGTTGAAGTTCATTGTGTTTGTAGTAGACGTAGTAGTACAGTAGTAGTAGTATTGTTACATATAGAGTATAGTCAAATACATACCTGAATGTCCAACCAACATGCAACAAGTCACCACACTCTGGTGCAATTAAATAGATAGATAGATAGATAGATAGATAGATAGATAGATAGATAGATAGATAGATAGATAGATAGATAGATAGATAGATAGATAGATAGATAGATAGATAGATAGATAGATAGATAGAGTTTTATTTATCCCCAAGGGGAAATTTTCCTTTTTATAGAAGCTATTTAAATAAATACACACATACACATATTTTGGGATGAACACACCAGCATGACTAACAAGAATGAAAACTAGAATGAAATGAAAACATCTGCCTTGGCTGTCACAGTCACAGTGAGGCATTATGCAGACATATTAGTGTTGGTATAAATGAGCACCAGTAGCGTTTCTTGACACACTTCTGCTGAACAATTCATTGGCTGAAAGTCCTTGGTGTCACTGTGACATAGAGGGTATGTGCAGCTTTGTTCATAAAGGTATTCAGTTTTGCCTTTATTCTCTCATTTTCTACTACTTCCGGGGGGTCCAGAGAGCGTCCTATAACTGAGCCTGCCCTTTTAATTAGCTTGTTGATTCGGTGGTCCTCTCTTGAAGTGAAATTACCAGCCTAGCACACCACAACGTAGGAAATCACACTGACCATCACAGAGTTATAGAAGATGTGAAGGATGTCACTACCCACATTAAAGGAATTTAGTCTCCTAAGGGAAAAGAGCCTGCTTTTTCTTATATAGTTCCTCTGTGTCATGAGATCAGCCCAACACATCGTTAATGTGAACCCCCAATGCACCACATCCACACTCACTCTTTGAATAGTGACCACACATAGAGGTTCTTTGGTGCAGTGAAGATCAATATCTAGCACCTTTGTTTTGCTGATATTAAGTTGCAGACAGTTCTTTCTGTCACAAGGAACAAAGATATCTTCTTGACTCCTTATTGATACACACCAAAAAACAGATAATATAACTAAGAATTATAGTAAAACACAACTAAATTTTATTAAATCAAAAGCTAAAATCAGCCTATGAGACATGAGTATTATGTGTTAACTGATACACGTAAAGATTTGTAAAGTGTGTGTGCACATGTGAAAAAGTGAGAAAATGGCAATGAACTTATATGTGTGCTTTCCCTGTTTGTGAATGTGCTTGTATTTAGTGAATGTAGACATGAGCATGATACATATGTGTGATGTTAGACGTATGTGAGTGTGCATGCATCACTGAGGATGTCCATGCGTATTCCTGGATGTGTGTGTTTGAGCATTGTGTTGACGTGACAACTTGCAGTGTTAGATCATTTGTTGGAGGGTGGCTGAGCATGTATATTTATTCTCACCTTGTAACATTTTTGGCAGGGTGTTTATGTTTTCCATTTGCAGGTTTGAATCTGTGTTTCTCAATGTGATTGTGCATTTTCAACATGTGTGCTGTGACATGTTTGTTAATATGCATTCATGCTTCATTGGATACACACGTTTGTGTGCGCATGTGCGCCAGATTCTGCCAGCTCTGGGACTAGATGGCTGCCGTGTGGTGAAAGAGAAAATCTTAAGTGATGACTTTCCCAGACTCCAGGGGGCAGAGTGTCTGTGACTGGACAGGTCCACATAGCGGCTCCGCCCCTCGTCTCCCAGTTCCGGCTGCAGAGATTCAAACCACCACTGGTTCTGAGAAGAATGAAGAGGTGTGAGAGGCAAGGAGCAGTGCAGAGCAAGAAAGAGTGAGGCCCGGAGCGTGACTGAAGAAAATGAATATTCCCCAGAAAGGACTTCACTCACACATTAATCTTCACTGCCTGACAGCTCCGAAAGTTTTCGAGAAGCCCTGTTTCCTTGAGCCATTATAAAGCTTCACTCAAGCAAAACCCCTGAATGGACGGGGGTCTCCAGGGACCTGCGCTGTCTGAAGCAGCCAAGCTGAACATGGAAGGCGGGGGATGGGGGCAGCCAAACTCACAGAAGCAGGTCTGAGAGAGTGACCGCCGTGGGCTCTGTCAGCGCCCCCTTGTGCTACATTCATGTTTCATACCTCACAAGGAGATCATTGGTGCTTCTCACTGTACTGGTGGCATTTGGA
Organism: Polypterus senegalus; assembly: GCF_016835505.1. NCBI lineage: Eukaryota > Metazoa > Chordata > Cladistia > Polypteriformes > Polypteridae > Polypterus > Polypterus senegalus. The sequence goes on from NC_053154.1 coordinate 188,026,593, forward strand.
AGTCTGAAGATTAAATGTGCCTTCTCTATAGTTTGACCGTAATGGGTGAATACAACTATTAGGACAAATAACACTAGCATTATAACCTGAGGTTGGGCAACTTCCTTCCTAGAGGTCTCTAAGATCAGCATTGCCTTCAAAAAAGAGCATCAGTCAGGACTGGATATATGGTCAGCACGATAACTAAGACTGCGGTTAGATGATCCAAAGCTTCACCATTGGCCTAATAGTTATTAATGCCCTTGGGACTTGCTCTCGCTTACCCTTGGAACTGGACATTTGTCACTAAGGTTTTGTGGCCATTCTGATATTTAGAACTGTAGCTGATTACTCACAGATATTCAGCATTGGACTAATTGTCTCTAAGGTCCCTAGGAATGGTCACTTAATTCTAAAGCCACAAGAACTAAACTCACAACTGAGCTCCTGGTTTATGTGTGGCCTTGTTTTTGAAGCCCTCATTACTGAACTTGTGATCGTTGATGCAATATTTGCCGTCTTTAAAACTACTTTGACCTTAAGAATTGAATGGGTGTCCTCTCTGAACTGCATAACAGAACTTGTGAACCCTAAAGTTTAATGCAGAGGCCCTCAAAGTTGACCATGGGGCTTCCATTTCCCAGAGTCTGGACTTACTGGGCAGAGGCAAGCCTGAGCTATGCATTGAGTTTGAGTTCAGGCAATGAAGTCGAACCCCTGCCACCACCACAAGTACCATGATCAGTGACTCAAAGGGGCAGCACCCCATTACCCAATTGAACCAGAGGGACGATGAGGCCTCCAAGGGTAGCACTAGAAGAGAAGAATATTGTGCTCAAAGTGCAGAAGGTCAACACGAGGGATGAAAGCATTCATCTGGCGCTCCTCCAACCCACCTTTACAAGCCTTTCTCTCATTTTGGCCTCTTTTTCTAGACATTAATGATTCTTTGCTTTTATTAACTCTCATTACCCTGCCAGACAAGGAAGCCGAGGTAGACAAGAAGCGATAAAAATGTTTTGTAGCCATTTCTGCCAGATGTGCAATGTGCCAGCTGTGAGGGTTACAGCCCTGCGGTCACGGCCTCCACCTACCCACACAAAAAATAGAGAGTGGAACCCGGTAAGCAGTATGGTCTCACACACTGAGGAATTGGAGTCTAAGGAGCACCATAGAAAGTTTGCCCCTGGGATTACAAATGAGGACTAAAGAGGGACAAATAACTGTTATTGTTACACTGAGATGGAATGAGCAGCTAGAGTGAGGAATGGGCCATAGTGAGTCAGAGGGGATGTAACACAGGTAAGGTGATGAAGATTTCATTGACAGAAAGTGTCATCAAATGGGGATGGGTAGTCAGTCAGTGAGTGGGAGCAGTGATACATGGTAGGCCTCAACAACATAGTCATTCATTCTATGTGAACTTTACAAGAGATTTGTATCATGAACTGATTGGCAGGTAGAAGGGGGATAAAGTAAGTAACAAGATGGGTAACACGCATCTCTTTGGTAATGAGGAGAACACTCAAAAGCAGACATTGATGGAAAAGTAAAGGCTTTAAGTCATCCTGGTATCTCAATGAAGTGTCATACAAGAACCTTCATGGCATTAGTGATTAGGAAGGTTAAGAAAAATACCAAGGATACAAGACACATTGGAGCTTGGGATTGTAAAAGAAAATGTGCCAAAGGTGCAGGATCAGTACCAACTTGAAAATGTTTTTTCAGTGTTTTTGTGTAGCGGTATCTTAAATAGATGCCAACAAGGGTCTCTAAAGTCCTTCACCTGGATATGTAAAAGAGACATACTGTATTTAACCAAATTTGAGAAGAGCTTGCACTAGCCAGGCTAGGTCTGGTGAACTCATTCTACTCCATGACCTTCTCCGGCTCACAATGGACTCCAAACTTGTGTCCACAGCTAATGATGTAATTCCTAGAAAGCTTCTGTCATGACCAAAAAAGCCCCACAACCTAAAATCATACCCAACACATCACATTGGTCAAATGTCATGTGGTCAAGTGAATGAAATACAAATGGCCGCCTGCCAGCTCCATCACTGGGAAGATTTCATGGATGTGAAGACAAGTGCTTTGAAGTGGCTTGTGCTCCAGATGTCCTGGGAGTGCGCAGATGACTGGCTCAGTGGCATTTCTCTGAACCCCCTCACCACCCCCACCTCCTCCAGAAGCCGCACAGTCAGATCTGAGACAGAGGAGGAGAAGGAGGAGGAGGAGAGAAGCCTCAGTGTTGAGATCCCAAGGGAATATGAAAGCTTGTGTTAGAGATAAGAAGTCATAGGAAGAGGGGAGCTTCACTCCAGTAAAAGAAACAGGAGAGTAGGGGGTCACAGTGACCTCAAGTGGTCTCTCACTAACAAAAATACCTGTCACTTACCTTAACCCTCCACCCCAATATTTGTGCTGACCTATGTCTAGCTTGTCCATTCCAATCTGCTTCCTTCTCATTTTGCTATTCTGTTTTACCTAACCAGACCACTCTCTCTGACCTCCACATGTGCCAGCTTTCTCTCTCTCTCTCTCTCTTTCCCACTGATTTTTCACCTTGCCCACCTCTCAGACCACTCACTCTGACCTTCAGTAAGCAATCACCTTGACCATGATGTCCTCATTAACCCTTTACTGACCCTATTTCCCTCCACCTCTCACTGTCTCAACCCTCTGAACCTATTAGGTGACCCCTTTCTCCAACTGTTTATGATGATCTTGTCCTTCTCCTTCCAGTCCTGTCATCACTGTCCAGTCACTGCGAGGCTGTGCAACCAGGGTGGCCATTGACTCACACGCCACCTCCCTGGTGTTGCAGACACAGAGACATGTGCACTTGCAGCTGGGAGGATAAATGACAGCAACAGTTTGGTCTGAAAAAGAAGTCCCAAAGACACAAGCAGGGTGCCAGAAATGGTGGGAAGCACATGGCAGTGTCAGATGTCAAGAGGTGGTGGGAGGGAAGCATACATTAATGACGTCCCATGGCCTGAGGCGTTGCAGAGGAAATCAATGCACTGTCACGGTTGCTGGAGCATCCTCGTGTGAGCCGTGTGTGTATGTCCTTCTGAAGGCTGTTTGTGGGTGAGACTGTTGCACAAATCAGGAGCCTAAGTGTCCATTGTGAACCTCTACTTTTTAGTGTTTTTAGGTGCCCTTGCACATGCAATAGGTGTGAGAATGCATGTCTGCGAGAGCTTGTGAATGCATTGGTGCTCCTTAGTGTCAAGTGACTGTGTCCACTTGTGCTCATGTGTTTCCAGTGGAGTATTTCTTTGTAATGGAAATGTGTGGAAATCTAAACATGTGTTTGCTTGTTTGTATGCCTAGATGAACCTGTGTGTAAAAACGTATGATGTGCAAGTGCTGCTCTTCTGGTGCCCATATATCCTTGTGGCATTTGTGTTATCAGAAAAAATTAAGATTCATCAGTCCAAAGGTGGAGCACCATTAATTCATGGAACAGTCCTTTCGTGTGTGTGTGCGTGTGTGTATATGTGTATTTCTGTGTGCATGTGTATGGGGTTCCAAAACACAGCAGAGAGAGGGTGGAGGTGAGATGAGGGGCGACGGCATAAAATAGTGGGAAGTGTGACGTTGCGTGCACTCAACATACAGGAACTCTGCTTTATTTTAACTTGGGAGCTCCACCCCCTGTGCATGATTGGCCGTTGATTGGAAACAGATGTCAGAGCTGATGTGGCTGGAGTCAGTCAGACCTGCAAGGCTCTGCTGGCTTGAAGGGAAAGAAAGAAAGAAAGAAAGAAAGAAAGAAAGAAAGAAAGTGTAAATACAGTGGCTGGATTCCTCCTCTGTTTGACTGTTGCAGAAAATCTATCTGTTTTCTTAACCCAGTAATCCACTTCAGGGTTGTGGGGTGGTGAAGCTTATCCAGGCAGTATTGGGTGCAAGGTAAGAACTAATTCTGGATAGAAAGCCATTTTGTGGCAGAGCAAAGTCACACAACTCTTACACTAAAGTGTAAAGGAGCGACGACAGTATTGAAGACATGAGTCTCCATATTCTTTTTTACATAAGAATTTCGCTTTAGACTGTGTAATATTCCAGCAGTTTTCTGAATATTGATACCAAAGGTGAAGGGATTATCTTAACAATCTAATTAAACGATAAACCACAATGAAGCACTTCAGGACATATATACATACTTTTCCTATTGGGTAAGTAATATTTCAGTTTTAGTATTTATGGAGTACTAATGTGAGCAGGCAAGTCTGCTTTTTTTCCAGGCCCCAATATCTAGGCCCAAATACTCAACTGACACCAAATTAGGTTACCATTTTGTGCCTTACCTTAAGAAGTGTGGATGTTGGCTCTAAATGCATTTTGCGATGACAAACATGTTCTGAAATTTTTCAGGTAAGGAGGGCAGAAGTTTCGAGTTAAGGTAGCTGTGCTCATTAATCAAGGCATCATACAGTGATGACATGTCCATGTTGACTAGTACACATAAGAATTTCACTGTACCCAATATAAACCTGTAAACACCAGTCACAACAGGCAAACGTGACCTGCATGTCTTTGGGATGGGGAAGAAAGCCCATGCAGACTTAAGGAGAACATGCAAATTTCACAGAGATGGTGGACATAACCCTCCATCCATTTTGTATGATCCACTTCATCCAGTTACAGTGTTACTGATCAACACAGACTCTGCGCAAGAAAAAAAACAACCCTGGATGTAAGATAGTTATTAAAACCAACAATCAGAAATATCAGTGAGGTCACTCATGGCCAGTATTACTCTCAAAATGGTGCTCTAAGTGAGACGAAACAAAAAAAGTGAGATATCAAACCTGAGATCATGGCAACCTTGGGCACAAGTCAAAAATGGGTATAATTCAATTTGTCATGTCCAACTTGGAGAAGGACCACTCACTCCATGTCAGTATATTCCCTATAAATACCCACTCTCACAGCCGTTTCACAGTGCAAGTGGCTTCCTAAAACTCAGGAATGTGTAGGTGGCCAGTGCATTCAGGGCACAGCCACAGTTATCGATGGACATCTGCCTCTCGACTTTGCACCGCCAAATAAGAGAAATTTTATTTAGTGTTAAATCATCAGGAGCAGAAAGTGAGTAGATGATGAGTAAATCATGAAGTATTCATGAATTGAAATCAGTCAGTAACAGACACCTCCTCCTGTGGTCACCATACTTCTAATCAGACTCATGAGAAGTGTCCAGCTTAGGGCAAGAAATCTAAAATAAGACAAAATGGTCATTGGAGCTGTCACACAGTGGCTGCTGCCACACAGAAAGCCCCACCTCGTTCTCAACCGCCAGCACTTTTTAGAGGGGGTCATCCTACACCCTAAAATCTTGCATTCTGCTTATTTCTGCTGCACCCCCAAGTTGGCTCTTCTTTCTGCCATTAACAACTTTCTGGAGGAGCAAAATGCCCGAGGCGCAGCCTGGAGTGCTCAGCCATGTAGGCGGTCATTATCTGACCGGCTGCAGCTGGCTAATGAGTCTGGCTGCATGTGAATGAACAGGAGAGCATCACAGCGGTACTGTGAACAGCAAGGAGAAAAAAAGTGTCTGCTGCCAGGCCTGCGAATGCCAATCCATATCTCAGTGCCCAATGCGTGGCTGTTCCACACCTGGCATTACCGTCATTTTCATTCTTGTAGACCTGTGTTCATATTAAATATTGTATAGGTGCCCAGGCCCAAGTTCCTTTGTTTCAGTTATTGGCAAATGGGGAAGAGAGCCAAGTCCTAAAGCTTGGATTAAGTGACTATCAACATTGCACAGTGGCAATCAGAGAGTTGTGGGCCTGACAGAGCAGCAGGTGCCCATTGGGATGCTTGTTTTCTTCTAGTTAATATTAAACCTGCACTTGGTTGAGTTGCTTGGAAAACATTGAATGTCAATGGCATGTGGCCAAGCGTGGGGGAGTACCAGCAGGAAAGGTGCCAGGCTGCAGCTCCCAGGTTGGTATCCTAAGATCTTTTGAGCCAACCTGCTAAACAGACCTACATATATCCAGCTGAAGGACACTTACAGTGACATATGGCAAAGAAAATCCATGGGTAATAAGGGTGAACATATCTGCCTGGGTGATTAAAAGATGCACTTAAAATGCACAATCAAGATGGGGCAGCAGAAAGACTGGATAAATTGTCAGTGACATGATAAGTGGAGGTCTGTGGTCATTGCTGCCCACTTCATCTGTGATGCTTTGACCAGATGTAACGTTAAACTGACCTCTGCTTGCCAGACACAAATTCAAGGTTCATTACAGTAGTGGACCACAAAGACAAGTGTTGATTGTGTGGAGCAGGTACAAAATTCCACTTTCCAGCCATGGGATAGTGCTGACCACTAATGCATTCAAGCTGTCTTTCTGTGTCCATGAACTTGATTGTGTGTTAGGGCTGGTGAGTGTAGCCCCTCTCCACCTCCACATACACACTCTGCACTCTTTCTGGCTGCCTCCTCAGAGTGGGTGAGCCAGGCCTTCTTTATGTGACCAGGTGGGATTGGTCTTCGCTTTGTGGTCTGGACCCTCTGATTAGCACATGCCCCCTCCCTCTGCAGCCATGGCCCCATTTTGTTTGCGCGCACAAATATGTCAGCTGTGTGCCAGATTGTGCAGGCAACATCCCAGAAAGGACAGCAAAAAGTGATAAAGTGTGTAGAGGCAGGGTGATCAGCAGAGAGCTTGGAAGAAATGGGACAGTGTGCAAAAGAAAAGAGTCAAACTGCATACAGAACCTTTCATGCAAACACCATTTCAAAGCAACAACTGTAGAATAGGCCTATATAAATGACTAGATCAGGTCAATTGGCTCCAACTATGTTCTGAATGTGCCAGGTGAAGGAGGTGCAAATGGTGTTTATAGTTCCTTGTTAACCCCGAGAAATTTACTTAAGCTTGTCTGCACACTACTTGAAGGTCAAATTGTAGGTGACTCTGCAAGTCATAGTAGAAAATGCAGGCCACTTCACAGAGCCTGACAGAAGGTGGGAACAACTCTCATTCGATCAAGGCAGCAAAGTCCTTTCGGATCCATGTCCTGCTCTGGCCATATAAGAAAAAGTCTGATAAGTGCATGATGTTGTCAAACTGGTGCTGTGACAAGTCCATTAAAAATAAGTCTGTGCTAATCAGACCCACAACCATAGACCCAGCCAAGCAATCTTGTAACTCAGTGATATCCCAGTGATTTTATCAGACCAGGCCTGCCTCCGTCCAACAGGGTGTTTCTGTCAGATCGATCCCATTCCTACAGGCTCACGAACAGTACTAAAGTCAATTAAGACACCCTCCTACTGGCATAAATTCACCTTTCCTGATAGATCAGGTCTCTCAGAGGACAAAGCGATACCACCCTACTGAGTTGAGGAAAGTGATGCTGTCAGATTACAGCTAGTTTAGGCATAGCCTGTTCTAAACACCCAGGAATAGAAATTCATTCAAGCCTTGAAATTGTAAATCCTACAGGTCAATGACCTTCCTGTTGATCCAGACAAGGTTATCCTATCAGATCAGCTTTATCCCTACAGGGTCAGGATAAATAATGATCCTCACCCTTATCCAGGGAGAGTGATCCTCTGAGATCATTCCCAGAACTAGTAATCCTATAAATTAGTAGCATCTATGTGAAGGTCTAGACTTGGTCAGATCAGGCCTCCCATAGTGATTCCATCTGAGGCAGACCTTCCCTCAAACTATCCAGGTCCCCAGGAGCCCTTGTACATTGGTCCACTCACATATCTACAAACCTAATCATTCTAATCCAGTCATATTAGGCCTCCAACAATTTTAACAGCAAATGGTAACCTACTAGCAGAACAGGGAATACAGAATATGTCTTGGAATTCCAAGTTTACTTCAAATACATCAGCATGCACATATGTAATCTATGAAACTGAGGTACAACACTTCAGCTCTGAAGATAATTCTGAAAGGCCTAAAGAGGCTCAAGGAAGCTGATCATTTATACAATAGTCATCTCAGTCCCCTCTATATGATGCAACGTATGCAGAGTAGGTTATCTAGGCCAGCCAGCCTCACTAATCTCAGGACTGTGGTCTATTCAGACCATGCCCTACACTGGACGCAGATGAGTGACCCTGTTAAATCTACCTACTGTACCTGAATGTAGGTATGAGACATTGCTGAAATGTTGCCCAGGTCTCAGCACTGAGTGCCAGGCCTTCCTAAGAACAAGGCAAGGGATCCTGTCAAACCAAGTTCCCACACTAAGCATGAGTATGAATGTTCTTTAGCTGGAAGGGAAGGAAGACAACCTTTCATCATTTTGCCATGAAACAATGTGCTTCCAATCTTCTAAACATTTGTGGCCATGGCTGAAGTCCTGCGGGAAGCAGACATGTTCCACATCCTGTGAAATAAACCCTTTTATTTGCTTCAGCCTCCTTGTCTTGCCTACAGGACCACTCACTCTGTGCAGCCCACCTATTCAGTTGGAGTTCTTCTTGCTGGGGTTTCAGGACACTCTGTGTACCTGTGTCACCTGATAGATTCTCCAATAAGAAAGAAATCTTCTGGGCTCCTGAGGGCCAAGTATCCAAAAGAGCTTTATGTCGGAGGGGTGAGATGCACACAGGCCAAATAGGTGAGAGCACTTTGACACAGAGAGAGACAGAAACAGAGAGAGAGAGATGTACCAGGCAGCCTTGTATGGAATGCATTATTGACCAGACTTGCCAGCAGTGATCAGAGGGCCGCTGGCATATGACAGTAATACATTGTTCCCGCAGCTCGGCGTACAGATCACACACAGCTGTGCCGGGGATGATGTATTCTGAAAATTTAATTGAGCTGAAAGCCCTGGTGCCCTTGCGTCGTCTCTTCTGAGAGACATGCCTGCAAAACATCACACAAGCAGTAAAAGCTTAAAGCTACAGAACTGCATTCCTGTGAGCACGGGGAGCTGCCCGCCCCTCCATTGTGGGGGAGACAACACAAACAGAGAAGCATGGTGGCATCCTCTGGAGCCTGAAGTGTGGAACTGATCTAGAACATACAGTGGGGCCGCTTCTGGGACATTAGGCTTCTCATGTATACAGCATGTGTGCCAAGAGTACTAGAATATGCTGTGGCATTTCTGGCGCTTAGGTTTTCAGTCACATTCAGAGTGAAAGAGTATGTGTGTTTTAGGGAAAAGAATCATGTGCTCATGAACACAAATGGATATGCATCATGTGAATGTCTTGTGGTGAAAAGACATGGCTTCAAAAAGTCTACAAAATGTGAAGAAGTTTTTCATGATTCTTTGTGTTCAACATTACACTGGAAGAGTGTTTTAATGAGCCTATAATGAAATGGTTTCATGAATTGATGTTATAGACAAAATAAATATCTCTAATATTGTCTAGATTCTAGTGTATAGTGTGGGGTATTTGTGATTCTCCATTCCGCAATACAGGTTTAGACCACTTGGATGTACATTTGCTACAGTATATAGAACTGTATCCATCTGTTCTAGAAGAAAAGGAGGATCAACTAGATAATACATAAACATATATCTGTGTTCTAGAGCAAATGAATTTGTCTGGTTTGTCTTTGTTCCAGACTGAACAGTAAGCTATTTAACAAGGTTCTTTTTTCTAGGACACTTCCAAAGAGGCCCTGTGCTAAAGAACAAGGAGCTTCCATTTGTCTGTGTGTTCTAGAACACAAAATGAGATTACTTAATGCATCTGAATTCTAGAAAAAATAAAAACCTCTGCTGTTGCCTAAATTCCAGAGTGTGTAGTGTGGCTTATTTTGTGGTCCTGCACTCTAAAACACATGCATAGGTAAACCTGGGTGTGTATGTGTTCTAGAGAAGAGAAACATTTGCTGGTGTTTGTGAAAAAGCTGGAGATTAACTTAGTATATCTGAGTTCTAGAGGAAATGAATACCTTTGGTGTGCCATTCTTGAGTGTGTGCTTAATTTTTTTCACAAGATTGTGTATTCTTGAATAATTCCAGGGAGGCTTTGAATAGACATGTCATTTTTGGCTGTGTGCTCTAGAATATATAGTGATTTGCTGGTATTGGTTGTATTTCTGTTCTAGACAAGTACTCAAATCGACTGGGGCAGGCTCCTGTTCCCAATGCCCCTGAGATAGGCTCTTACTCTTGCTACCCTCCTGGATTTAATAGGCTTTTTGTATCTCTGTAACAGTGTTCAACAACCACTGGATCATCACTGGCCTCAATGGGTGCATGAGTGGGTTTGCAGTGGGTCATGGTGGATTGCTGTGTGATATTTATTTCCATTTATAACTGCAGACGTTTCAAGAACATGGACCCTCCCCCACTTTCACATTCACATGATTCACGTGGGACCACTGCTAGTGGGTCATCAATATATTTGGAAAGGTAAAGGTTGAGAAACACTGTTCTAGAACTGTTTGTGTGTGTTCTACAGAGGTGATTTGTTCCATGTGTCTTTGAGAACCAGAAGTGTGTTTGTATGTGTGTTGCATGTTGTCTATAAGGTATGTACACAATAGAAGATAGCCACTTCATATAATTAGGTTCTAGAATTTACCATATGCAACAACATAGAAAATCCTCCTATTTATGTGTTCTAGAAAAAAACAGGATGTTCAGTGTTGAGTGTTCCGGTCTCTCTGATGTTCCCTTGTTCTACAGCATAGGGAGGGTATGCTCATGTGCTCTTGTTCCAGAGCACCTGGCTTTGCCTCTTGAATGTATTTGTGTTTTAGAGTGCAAAAGGAGAGTGCTCTTGTATATTAGTAAGGCTTGGGGGTTTGCATTCTAGAATATCGAGTGACGTCTCTTTCTGAGAGCAGAAGGCCTTGTGCAGACACCCTAATGTCTAACCTGCTTAATCCAGTTCAGGGTCATAGGTGATAGAACATGGAGGCATTATCTAGACAGGACCCCAGTCCATCACTGGACATACTCACAAAGTGATTTAAGCTCAATTCTTTGGGCTATGGAAGAAAAACCTGGCAAGTCTGTAGGAAAAGCCCACAGATGCACTGTGCCAGGATTTAAGTTATGAGGAGGCAGCCCTGACTACTGCACCACCATGCCTCCTCTGAAAGTGCAGGCAGAGGCCACTTCCTAAAGGACAATGGGCTCATGGAATGGTGTTCTTAAGTATGCAGCAGACATTTAATGGATGCTTGGCCTAAAGACCTCAAACATGACTGTGTTCTAGAGCACGCTGATAGGGAAGGGTTTATTTTTTGGAAGACATGTGAAGCATTGTAGGATTCACAGCGGAGCCTAAAGCAAGGAGGGGCCATGCATACTCTGGACCACAGTAGTGAGAAGCCAGCCAGGCTCTGGGCCGTCCTCCTGACCCCTGGACTCGCTTAGGCCCATAGAGGCGCCTTGCCCATGCCTGTGCTAATAAATTCTCCACCACCTCCTCCTCATGGCATGGCTCCCGACTCCGTCCCTCACAGACCTCCACATGTGGAGCTGATTAATGAAATTAATGCAACTCTCCTCTTAAACTGCTGCCAAGAAGCCACCACCCCCCTCCCCAACCCCCATCCCACCCAAATTCAGCATTCAAACAAGCCTCATTGTACCCAGGAGAGGGCGGCTGAGTAAGTTCAGTGCATGATACACTGAGGAAGGAATCATATTCCATAGCTGGATCAGAGGGCACGGGGAGGATCTGCTGTCAGCAGGCGGATATTCAAACAGCAGGGCTACGCAGCTTGGACAGACTCACAGTGGCAGCAGAACACAGCAGGCATAGAGAAAGTGGCAAGGAGTAGAGTGCTCCCAGAGGGCATCAAGAACATGGACACGATAGAACAGCATTCAACCCACACAGAGCTTGACGCCTGATGCCATAAATGAAGCAAGGCACAGAAAAGTGCCATTCAGTAGTAACAGCCTACCCCAGCCTGGCAGAAGAAGGCAGGTGTGCGAATGGGGGATTCCTTGCAGTCACATGTCGATGAAATGTGCCCACCAGATTTCTAGTTTCCATTACTTCTCACATCCTTGCCTAAGTGGTGTGCCAGCAAAGTGACTGAATTGAGTGTGAATTTCGCTGTCTTCACCTTTGAAGGACTTCACTCCGGACTCAGGAAACTGATTAAATCTACTTATCCAGATAAGATTGGCGGAAGCGGCAGGATGTGCTTTCACTGCATTTGTTTGCTTTCCTTGTCACTGGGAAATACAATTAGCCTCGTGAGGCGGTAGAGCGATACGCCGCCGCCGCTGCGTATTGACCTTGGCACGAGCAGCCGAACAGGGTGTGCCTCTGGGTGTGAGGCGGTCTTTTGCTTGCTGTTTCCAGAGTGCTAGGCCTGTCCAGTCTCCATCTTGCAATAGTGATTCGTGGAAGGAAGGAAAGAAGGCAATGGCACAGACTCCCAAAGAGGACCCTGCATGCCTGAGATTGACCCCAAGCTGCCGACAGCCCTCATGTAAAAATAGCCCCATAGCCAGCTGCCTAGAATGCTGCACCCAAAATATAGCTATGATCCTGGTGACCTGAATGTAACAGAGCCCTGCCTAGTTTGATGGATTTAAGGATTAGCCACGCCTCCAGTCCCCCCGCCCCCCAGATTGTGCCCCAGCAGCTTTATACGACATTTCTTTGCAAAGTACTCTGCACTGAACAACTGTGCAGCAATTTCTTTACTTTCATTTAATTTCCTTTCTTCCTAAACCCATCCTGAAGAGCCTCAGCAGTGCATTCATGCATTTAAGTGGAGTAAAGTTTGAAGTTTAATTTCAACCTATGATGTTGCTAGTTTGACACTCTAGTGCTCTCTGGTATGCTTGGATGAAGAAGTTTGACTATATAAAACTAAGATTGATTTTCTATCCATTTGTCAATAAGACAAAGCCCTGCCCTAAGGCAGCCGCACTGGCTTTGTGAGGCCCCACCCTACTTAATGCATTTTATTAATATCTCTCTTTCCTGGCACCAATCATGCCATGCTCTGTATTGTATTGTGAAGACACAGAAATGACAAAAGAAATGTGAGGCTTCCAAAAGAACCATAAAGCAAGCCAGCACTTTTACTAGCCTGCCTAGGGAAGGCCTCACCCTCAGGCAGCCGGACAATAAACTTCATATGCAGGCTTTGGCCTGCACAGGCCCAAAATGAAGAGCTGCCTTTAAAGATTTGAAAATACCATTGTAATGACAAAACAGTCATAGGCGATTTTAAATTAAAATTCAAGAGATGAAGTCAGAAAAACACTGTTGAGTTCGATGCCAGTGAGTAAAAAAAATTAGTATTTCAAAGAAATCCCAAAATGAGAAGCAGAAATCTGGGTCAAAAGGGACATAGCAAGAGGGTCGGGAGCCAGAAAGTTGAGTGATATTTATTAACCAATACAACAGACAAGAAGCTAGATGTACCCTTTGAAAACAGAGCAATGTATGTATTTTCATCTGCTGTGGTCTCTAAATAAATGAGTGAAACTCTATATGGGCCCCATCACTATGGGCCACCATACAACGCACCCTGCCATTTATGACCATACTAAAAAGGAAACCCAAAATAAATCTAAGAACAAAGCAAAACTATAATCATAAACCAGGAAAAGTAATATAATACTCATAACCATGAAGCTCTACTGGGATCTTCTCTTTAAAATGAATATACAGGTGGGGGGGCGGTCCCAGCAGCAGTGATGTCAGGCTGCTCCGCCTCTTATGAGTTCCATGCACATAACAAAAAATAGTATACAGTATATGCACAATACATAAAAACAAAATAATAAACCTAACAACACTAACAAAATTTACATGATAAGAAAAACATGAAAAATAAAACAAAAAAAAAGACGTTCTAACAAAAAAACAGAAAATAAATATTAGCAGGGAACAAACCTATGCTACAGTTCCATTAGCCACATTCAATGATTAGCAACAGACCCAACTGCTCCACATCTTCACCTACTGGACATATTCCATAACTAGCTACAGTATTCTGTCGACTCAATGAATTTCTAGCTGCCTATACTCCATCACTCTGCCCCTTCAAGCAAGTTTAATTAATACTTCCCTTCTCAGATGCTCAATATGCCCTGCAAATTTAATGAACTCATCCAACTCAGCTACCCATCATGCGCTACTTAGCTCCACCTCTTTGAAAATATTTAATGACTTAACCTACCTAATCTGCCGATTATGCAGCGCACAGCTCTACTACTTCAGACATATTTAATGACAAACTCCGCCTCATGCGCTCTAGCAGGGGCTGCATAAATAACAGCTCATTTAATGACCTGTTCTGTCTTCAACTCTCTAACATGCACTGATTTGGTCTGCGCTAACACATTTAAAGACCATCCATCCAACAAGTGCTTTTATGAGAATATAATCGCTAAACCCAATTTCAGATGTCAAAATTTAATGTGTAGCTCCGCCCCATCAGACACCTTTAATGACTATGCCCACCTCAGTTTCCTCAATAAATACTACATGATTGCACACCATCAGAAACTATTAATGATTGTTCACACCTTCATGTGTACTTTCAATGACTAGCTACATCCCAAATTCACAACACATGCCACACAGCTCTACTCTGTCAGACATAATCAATTACTGACACTATTCGCAGATGCCCAAGATGTATTGTACTTTTAGTGAGAAGCCCTGTTCATCAGCTAAATATGTGCCACAAACCCCAAATTAATGATTTGTCCAGCCCTAATCTGCTGATCATGGTGTTAACAGCTCCTCCCCTTTGGTGTATTTAATGACTTGCCCTACCTCATATGTCCAGCAGGCTCAACATAATTCTGTCTTGCCATTCACATTTAATGACTTGGTCAGCTCTCATCTGTCCAGCAGGCAATAATCTGGTTCACCTCTACAATACAATACAATACAATACAGTTTATTTTTGTATAGCCCAAAATCACACAGGAAGTGCCGCAATGGGCTTTAACAGGCCCTGCCTTTTGACAGCCCCCCAGCCTTGACTCTCTGAGAAGACAAGGAAAAACTCCCGAAAAAAACCTTTTAGGGAAAAATGGAAGAAACCTCGGGAAAGGCAGTTCAAAGAGAGACCCCTTTCCAGGTAGGTTGGGCGTGCAGTGGGTGTCAAAAGTAGGGGGTCAATACAATACAATATATAGAACAGAACAATTCCTTAAGACAGCATAATAATAAAAATTTTAGAAGTACGGTTTAACAGTAGATGATATGACATAATTAGTTTTGGATATTTTTAGAGTCCTGGAGACCTCATCCATCTAGCTGCCTCCCCATTTGGCCATGCCATGGCTGAAACGTTGCTCCGATGAAAGGACCCCTCTTTCCCATGATTCCTGTGATCCTCCATCAGGGATGACTTTACCATAGACAGGCAAACAACTTGGCAGGTGGGCCGTGGCATCAATTGCCACATTTGGGTACCGAGAAAAGAAACAGAATAGGTGAGGGTTAGTATTCAAATATAATTATCATGTTACTTATGTTATAGTGCTAATGACTAACAACAGAGATGCAGTGACACCACAGTCTGACACCATATCTATCTAAAAAGTGCTTCACTGCTTTTAAGAATTTAACTACTAAACCTGAACTCAGGTGACAGTCATTCTACTTTATCAGACCCAGCTTTTATGTATGGGTCTGTATTTTTGTGTATTTTACATTTTATTGTTGTTTTTGACATTTTTTAATCATTATTTTTCAGATTTTTTCTGCTATTTTTGATTTATATACTGTGTCTTTAAATATGATTCCATTCTGTTCAATTTGTGGGTGGAGCCCAGGAGACACATTTAAAGTAACAGGACATAATTACAAATATAACATTCATCCATCCATTATCCAACCTACAGGGTTACGGTGATCCACTGGAGCCAATCCCAGCCAACACAGGAAATAAACTCCGCGCAGGGCGCCAGACCACACACTAGAGACTATTCAGAATCGCCAATGCACCTAACCTACATGTCTTTGGACTGTGGGAGGAAACCGGAGTACCCGGAGGAAACCCACACAGACACAGGGAGAACATGCAAACTCCATGCAGGGAGGACCCGGGAAGTGAACCCAGGTCTCCTAACTGTGAGGCAGCAGCACTACCACTGCGCCACCATGCCACCCACAAATATAACAGAAAATACATAAAATCTGAAAGTTAATAATTAAAAAAATGTCAAAAACAATAAGAAATCATAAAAAACACAAAATACAGACCCATATGTAACACCACCTCAAGCTGCTTAACAGATGCTCCATGGTTTCACCCCATTAGACACATTTAATAATTGACCACACCCCTCTGGACACTCAGTCACTAGCTACACCACTCACACAATTACACATAATCAATTACTAACACTATTTCCACATACCCCAGATGTTTTGCACATTTAGTGAGTAGACCCACCTTTTCATCTAATTATGCACCACAGATGATGATGATGATTTATTCTACCCTTGTCTCCCCAATAAGCAGTACTCAGCTCCACCCATTGAGCATATCAGATGTCTAGCCCCACCCCATGTGTCCAGCAAACACTAATTAGGTCCACCTGACACTACTGTATATCCATCTACAAAGTGCTTCAGCCCATTTAAGAATGTAACTTGTGCCCAGGTGGGTGTTGCTCTGCCCCATCAGAAACACTTAATGATTATACCCACCTGAATCTATTCAACAGATGCTCCAAGTTTTCATGCCATCAGGCACATTTACTGATTGTCCATGCACCTATCTGGGCATTCAATCACTAGCTCTATCCTTGACTCTCAGCTCATGCTTTACAGCTTCTCCAAATCAGAGGCAATCAATTACTATTCTTTCGCAGATGCCCAAGATTTTGTGAGTAGCCCTGTCTCATCTGCCAAATAGGCACTACAAAGCTCTGCCTCATCCAATACTCCTAACAGCTTACACCGCACCATCTGCCCATCATTGCTTCACCCCATTGGACACTTTTAACACCAGGGTCTCAGCCCAAATCCACTATTTGCTTTGTCCTCTGCTTTTGAGCTCCACACTTCCATTGTGTTTCATATTAAAGAAATGCTCATTGATATCTAACAGAGTAATAAATGTCCTCTCCAGAATGGCCTCAAACAAAAATCTACCTTAATTTATCTGCCAAAAAGTACCCCACATGTAGACCACAACCCAACTCCATCTTTCCATACTCTAGTGTGGCATGAAACAATTCCTCTTCTTTTGCTCAAATCTGCTGTAATACCCACCTCTCACATGCCCAGATTTCATTAACTAATGCATCCCAATGCTCATCAGGCACACACCAAAAAGAAAACAAAGAGTTTTGTCCGGCCACCTTATCTCATCCTTAATCAACTCAGTCACTGTTAGCTGTGAGGGCAGATATCTGCTCAAGACATCAGAAAGGCTTGGATGCCATGCTGGCCAACTGTCTGTCTTGTAAGAGCGGTCAAAGAGCAGGCTTGTCACAAGCTGGCAGCCACGCCACATCCTCAAAGGACAGCCCCTTGAAGCTTGTGAGAGAGTCAGGGTGCATTAGGCCCCCAAAAAGCCTGACAGAGCCAAAATAAATGAATGGGGCAAGGAGTGGGGGCTGTTTAATTTGGACGGTGTTTCTCTGTTTTTCTTCCTCTTTCATCCTACTTTTCCTGTGAAAGATGCGAGTTGGCAGGACGCCCAAAGAAAACATTTGTCTGAGAAGTCTTTGTGCAGGCCAAGGGGAGCCGGTAGGCCTCAGGCTGCAGGCTGGCCTGGAGGGAATCAGGTTACATGGTACAGGTCATCAGCAAAATGGACAGTAGCAACAAGTGCAGGCAGGGTGGTGGAGAGCTTCATCTTTGGGATAATCTCTTAATGATCAAGGCATAAGGTAATGGCTGCCAGGTGACTTCTTTAGAGCTTCTAATGGACATCTAGGAAGTTAGACACCAAGTGTACTGTCAGAGGTTCCACCCCTTCAAACAGAGTGGAATGCCCCCTACTGGTCAACTCGCAGAACACACCACCAGTGCACCATCTCTCCCACTGAGTGGACCAGTGGACCCAAAAGCCCCATTTCCAACAGCCTGGTCCTCTTTATTTTATCACCCCAGAATGCCAATGAGTAAATCAAAGATGCCAACAGTGCCATCACTTGACACAAGCACAACTAGTAAACCATGATATCAGGTAAAGTCACCTAATGCTGCTTGCCTTGTCCCCTCAGCCTTTAAGATTTGATCAGTACTGAGACAGGGTAACATGAATGCTGCCAGCTGTGGTGACACCTCTGATATCCAGTCTGATTCCGTGGCTGGCTGATGGCTTGCTGTCCTTTTTCCCAAAGCACAGCCATGTGTCACCTCTCTTGTACTCTTGAGTAACCCCGTTGTTCACACCAACATCCCTCTTCCAAATTTGAAAGCACTGATGGGCCTGTGCCTGACAGAACGAAGCAGCACAGCTTTCTCACGCTTCCTGTCCAGATTAGCTGCACGCCTTATCAGCATGTGGAGCTGCTTTTTATCCGCCGCACGCACTTCACTCAGCGCGGCCCTCCAAGATAGCATTCAAAGTGGGAATAAGGTCGTCGGCGCCTCGTCTTTTATCTGATTCCCCTCTGAGCGCCGCTTTGCTGGCCCGCCCACGTGCTTACTGCTCAAGCTGGCAAAGTGCCCTGCTTCGACCCTGGCCTGCACATCTGCACCTTTGGGGAAGAGTGAAGGGGTGCAAGCAATGTATGGCAGCCTAGGTGTTATCAGCCTTACCATCATGTGCAGACCTACACACGGAAGAGGTGCTATGGAAATTAAATGTATCATCATCAAATGTATCCTCACAGCACCTCCCTTTGGGGAAAAAGGCAGTAGGAGACCCACTACTGCTGTGTCTGTTCCTACCCTTCAGCTGTAAAGAGATACCATCCAGGACTGCAGTTCATGACTTCCAAAAGACTTAAGTCAGCATTTTCACTGGTATTAATTTGTCCAGCTTCCTAACCTTGTGCCCCTCCTCTCTATACTGCTTTCCTTCATTCCTCCATCCACCTATCACCCTTCAGCCTGTGTTTCCTCAGCTGCCTCTCATCCCCATACTCTATGAATCCCCTACTGCATCACCTCACTCCCTTACCCTGTGCTCTTCCTTTTACATTGCCCTCTGCTAGTGATCTCTAAAGTCATTTCCTTTTTTTACAGCCCCTCATCACCCTGTGTTGCTGCCTTATCCAATGATTTCCTATCTCCACCACTCCAGTAAATTATCCTAAGCCCCATCTATCTCATACTGCTGCACTCTGCTGCCTTTACTGCTGCCTCCATCCACTGACTCGTGCTTTTCCCCTATGCTAGGATTCTCCAAATGTTACCCCACTCCCCTACCCTGTGCCACCCTCACATACTTGTTACCCTATTGCTCTTAATGCTGT
Source organism: Polypterus senegalus (assembly GCF_016835505.1). NCBI lineage: Eukaryota > Metazoa > Chordata > Cladistia > Polypteriformes > Polypteridae > Polypterus > Polypterus senegalus. Next base: position 188,045,913 of record NC_053154.1, read on the forward strand.
GTCACTTCACTCTGCCACCCTGATGGTACTGCTGGAGCCTTCCATTGCCTTCTGCTCTTCCCTTACTCTATCGTGGCCCCACTGCCTCATCCTGCTGTTTCACTAGGTGACCCCTACAGTCTCATCCCTTTCTCCTTCTGATAAATTTTCTGTTGACTCACTCCATTCCTTTATCCTATGCTCCTCTCCACACACTACTGTACCACACTGTCCTACTGATGTCCCTATCATGACTGATCGTTGGGATGATTAATTACCCTACACGTACTTTTTATGTCCATTCTGCTAGTACGAGGTGAGACACAAAAATAACCTGGAAAACCGTCTGGAGTTCGGCCGGATGTGAACCATAGAACTATATCCCATCCTACAAACCCTCTCAAACCGCAGACCGGCTAGGTATATCCTGTGAATGGCCCAGTCAATATTTGCACAACAGTCGCTACACGAGTTACCATGACAATGTTGGGTGAAAAAATCGAACAACAAATCAACATCAAATTTCTTGCGAATTTTCTCCTTTTCAGTAAAGCAGTTTTTGACTGCCGAAAACATTCCTGTCCTCGATCATCCTCCCTTTTCACCCGATTTAGCTCCCTATGATTTTTACTTTTTCCTGAAAATCAAAAGTGACCTAAAGGGAACTAATTTTTCTTCAATGGAAGAAGTGTAGAAAAAAACAGCAAGCCTGTTGAAGAGCCTCAAGCAAGAAGACTTTCAGCACTGTTTCAATCAATGGAAGATGCGTATGGAGCAGTGTAGAGATCGGGAGGGGGAGTAAATAGAAGATGACAATGTTTAGAATGCTATAATTCATAATACTTTTTTTTTTTTTACCAATCCAGTTATTTTTGTGTCTCACCTCGTATACTTGTTATTTTGAGTTTTACTGTTATGCTTTGTTTCATGGGCACCATAATTTTCAGTTGTTCTTTTCTGGTTGCAGCCATCTATTGATAGCAGTGACCTCTTGTTGCTAGTCACATGACCAGACATTAACAAACATGACATCATCAAGTCATCCTAACTGTTTGATTAAACAATTTTTTATCATTTTTAAAGAGAGCGAATAAGGGGAACAGCAGGGTAAGAAAACTGTCACATCAAAAAAAGAATAAAGTCCAATCGGCACCACCACCCTATTTGGAAATGGCTGGAAAAAAAATAGCTAGCAGCATACCCTATACATCCTAATTAGAACAAAATAAGTCATCCTCACTGAAGATGGCAGCATATACCTCTAAACATCCTCTTTTTGGTTATTTTACCAAATTTCTACAATCTCTTTATTTTTAATCCTTAATGCTAGAGGAAGTCAAAAACTGATTCCAAGAAGACTTTAGCATAAGGACTTTCTGCTTGTACCTTCAGACTTTATTTTGAGCTCTTGCATATACAATACAATACAATACAGTTTATTTTTGTATAGCCCAAAATCACACAGGAAGTGCCGCAATGGGCTTTAACAGGCCCTGCCTCTTGACAGCCCCCAGCCTTGACTCTCTGAGAAGACAAGGAAAAACTCCCAAAAAACCTTGTAGGAAAATGGAAGAAACCTCGGGAAAGGCAGTTCAAAGAGAGACCCCTTTCCAGGTAGGTTGGGCGTGCAGTGGGTGTCAAAAGAAGGGGGTCATTAAAATACAATACTCAGAACAGAACAAATCTTTAATACAGCATAATAATAAAAATTTTAGAAGTATGGAGCAGAATTTAACAGTAGATGATATCACATAATAAGATTTGGATATTTTTAGAGTCCCGGAGACCTCATCCATCAAGCTGCCTCCCCATTTGGCCATTCCACGGCTGAAACGATGCTCGGCCAGCCAATCCGATGAAAGGACCCCTTTTCCCCATGATTCCTGTGATCCTCCATCAGGGATGACTTTACCATAGGCATGCAAACAACTTGTCAGGTGGGCCGTGGCACCAATTGCCACATTTGAGTACCGAGAACAGAAACAGAATAGGTGAGGGTTAGTAACAAATTATAACAATCATGTTACTTATGTTTTAGTGCTAATGACTAACAGAGATGCAGCTCTAGTCAGGATATGCTAGACTGAAGTAGTGAGTCTTCAGCCGAGATTTAAAAGCTGAGACTGAGGGGCATCTCTTATAGAAGCAGGAAGACCATTCCACAGTTTAGGGGCTCTGTAACTAAAAGCTCGACCTCCCACTGTTATTTTATTAATACTTGGAATCATAAGCAGACCGGCATCTTGAGATCTTAATGTGCGCTCAGGTTTGTAAGTCATGACAAGTTCAGACAAGTAAGCCAGACCTCGGCCATTTAATGCTTTATATGTTAAAAGGAGGATTTGGAAATCTGCCCTGAACTTAACCGGGAGCCAGTGTAAGGATTTAGGAACTGGAGTTATGTGTTCATATTTTCTTGTTCTTGTAATAATTCTTGCAGCTGCATTTTGCTGAAGGCTGTATAGAGAACAGTTTGGACAGCCAGTGAACACCGCATTGCAGTAGTCAATCCTACTAGAGATAAATGCATGAATTCATTTCTCAGAATCCTGTTTATTTAGAAAGCACCTTAATTTCCTAACATTTTTAAGATGGAAGAAACATGTTTTGGACAACTTTGTAATATGTGCTTTAAATGACATGCTAGAGTCAAAGATAACTCCTAGATTGTGGGCTGATTCAGTAAAATTAATTGGGATTCCAACTGAGTTAAATGATGACAAAATATTGCTGTGATCAGCGTCATTCCCTCCAACAATTAACATCTCTGTTTTATCTGTATTTAAAGACGAGTAGTTCTCATTCATCCATTCCTTTAATTCACTAACACAACTAATTAAAGACAACATCGGAGAAACTTCATTTTAGGATTAGTCATTTTTTTATTTAGTTTTCTTTGTCTTCAGATCTTTTTACCTTGGCCCCAAAGGTTTTGTTTCAGCTTTACGATGTACTCCTTCATCTCTGTGTCCTTTGAAATCTCTCCAGCCCTTCTCTCTTGAAAATCCCACCTCTGTGTTTCACCCTACTCTTTCACCTTGCCTCATCACCTTACCCATGCTACTCCATTTCCCAAGTGACCTTTCTCACTCCTTTTATCTCTTTACCCTCTCAACTCCATCTCACTCTCTTGTTTCACCCCATGACTCTGTGCGTTCCCAACTTCCTCATCTCCTCTAAGATAGCATTCAATGAGGGATTACAGACTTTCTTTATGTCAGTCCACTTTGAGCCTGCCTTCTTTGTCTACTGCTCAGGCTGGCAGAGCACCCTGTGCTGACCAGGCCTGCACATCTGCATCTTTGAAGCAAGTGAAAGTTGTGGACGAGTGAAGACAATGGCCTGCCTAGGTGTTACTGGCCCTTCTGTCCTGCACTGACCACAACACGCTCCCTCTGGGAGTGAAGGTCACCAGCAGCAGGAGACCCTCAGCTACTACCAGGGAGCCCATCTGCAGTCAGATACAATCTAGAGGTTGTAGGCTTCAAGAAACCCCATTAATCTCAGTGCTCAGTTTATTAGCTTCAGGCTCAGCTGTCCGTGAGGTTTCAACTCATCCTTTACCCTGGACCCTCACACTGCCATCCATCTCTAGGCTCTCTCTCCTCCTTGTTCCACCCCATGACCTCCTTCTCATGCCTCAGGCTACAATTTCCCAATGGCCCCACTGCATTCCCTTCCTCTGCAATTCCTCACCTCATCTGTCTCTTCTGCTGTCTCACCCAACAGCATCATGATCACCCCATGGACCCCCACCACTGCCTACCACGTGTTGCTTGTATAAGTAACTCACCTCTCTAGCTTCACGTTTCCAGTAGACACATTTTTTTTAATTTGTGGATTGAATAACATCCCAGACTTGATCCGCTCTCTGCATATTTCACAAGTACTTCAGGACGAGCAGCCCAGCTTGATCTGATATTCCTTCATGGCCACAGGCAAGGCCAAGTATCAGGTGTTTGCAGTGGATGCCTGTGCGCCAATGAGAGCCAGATGAAGGCCCCTCCAGAGCTCCTGTGCCAGTGATCCACAGTTCACCCTCTGCGTTCTTCTGCAGATTGCAACCTCTCCTTCTTCCTCCTCTGTTAACTGAGACTCTCTGACTGGAATTTATACTCCTTGCCCCAATTTTGAGAGTTCTGGTGATGGCAGGACAGGAACAGACATGGATATGCTCAATTGATACTCCTCCACCTTGGGCTGTAAAAGGACATTACTATTAAGTGTTGTTAGCCACCCTCCTGGCTCGTCTTCCCTTAGGTCAGTCAGTTAGAGCAGGTGATTATTTTCAGTGTTCGCTGACCGCACTTCAGACTGCACGCCTTGAAAGTCAAGTGAGGCATGCAGTTTCCCTCACAGCTCTTTTTCCTTCTTAATGGCACACAGACTTGTTCCAAGAGAGGAAGCCTGCATGGAGGCTTGGAGGAAGCTGTTGGTACTCATGACTTCCCTGCGTTGGAAATTTTCACCAAACAGTGCAACACTAGGTTCTGATTATAAGGAGCTATACAAATATTCAAAGAACAGACATGTCTGATTCTACATTACACATGTTCAGGGGATTGTGCATTCTGTGAAAGGTGCTATATAAAATAATAATCTTAATATCTCCTATCAGCACTCTGTAGATTTCTAGAGGGCTGCACTCACTATAAAAGGTTCTCAGTTAAAAAAGATGGCTTGAGAAGTCAGTCACACGTGTTCACTCAGACTTTGGTTATAAATGATCTTTTTACATGGAGTATGTCTATTAAAGTTTCAGGTGAGGCTGATCCTCTTGTATTATTGTATTTTAAAGGTATTATAATTGCCTCAGTGACAGTTGCATGCCATTCAAGAACAAATTAATTTAAATAGCGCCACCTGCAGGGGACTTGGGAGGTAAACGTCAACAAAGTTGGAGTAGGCTCTGCTACCAAGTTGTGTTTTGCATTTTTGTATATATCAGTTTACAGTCAATTAAAAGTCATTATTGTCTAAACTTTTAATAATCATTATTGTCAAAAATTGCTTCAGCTTCATGTGTTTTTTTGCTGTTGTCCCTGGTCTTTGAGAGAAGCCTTTACATGATTTGTGCTTTTTTGGGAAATAGGTGGGAAAGAAATATAGTTAGTAGTCTGCACTTCAAGCACCTCTAAGCACCCAGATGCTCAGATGCCTCACCAGTAGTGTTCATTCGAGGAGGCTGTGCCTGTCCACTTACTCCGCTAGGCTGCATCAAGCTTGGAGATAATGTGTTCCAGGTGCTTCCGCTACAGGACAGAAAGAGGAAGGTTGGTAGCTTGTGACCGTGCCGGCTTCTGTCTCCAAGACCTCTTTGTGCCTCCAATATTGAGTCAGAGTGAAGGAATGGGAAAGTAAAGCCATTCATGCTACTAACTTCCAGTCTATGTTCATCTGTGCACCCACTTCCAGCAAAGTTTTCCAAACTTACAGTAACCAAATGCATCCAAGTAAAAACCCTGAAAGGTGGGCACTGCCCTCACTCTCTGACCAACAGTGCCCACTCCAGAGTGCAGTTTCTAAATGCACAGCCACCATTGGCATTTACCAGACCCTTCAACACTCAGGATGACCTCACCTGAGGGTCTCCTCAGCTATATAACAAAACATTGGATCAGACATGCCTCCTTTAGCTGTTGCCATGGCGATGCCCTTCTGCCACCTTTCATTCCTCTGAATTCTGATCACCCACAACCCAGCTTTCTTACTTTCCTGTCTTTTGCTCAAAGCACCAGGATTCCCTTGGGCACAAGTGCCACATATATATATATATATATATATATATATATATATATATATATATATATATATATATATATATATATATATATATATATATATATATATTCTATTCTATATATTCTATTGTATAAATGGGATCTGACAGCAAGTCATTTACCTTGTAAAAAGTAATAGTTCCATTATGCTAAAATCAGACAACTGATAAATTGTCAATGCTCTTATTACTCATCAGTCCAGACCAATCTGATCATTAAAACATACCTAAATACAAAAAAGATTAAAGTCACACTAACATGAAAAAGACTCAATCGCTTATTTTATATCTTCTTACAAACACACTTACAAGTTACTTAACCTGAGCATAAAGCTCATACAATCTATTGTCATGGCACTATACAAGCATATGCTTTTGCAATTGCATAACTCCCATCAGCCATCAGACCTTTCCTTTCTTTTTCAGCAGTATACATATTGCAAACATTCTTTATTAAGACACTTGCATAGCCCAGCAATGTCAAACTACTGGCAAACGCAAAATCAATCTCAAAGCTAGCCTTTCCATTTGGGGCTCTGCATTCCTGTTTCAGATTAAATCTTCAGATTTTATTCACCTATAAGCGGTATCTCAAAAGTTCTATATTCTTAAATCAACACAGCACAAAAATATAAATATTATGCATCTCATTTCCACAAAATGTAAAAAGCATTAGAACATGTGTCTGCTGCAAATGGGCTAATAAACATGCAACATGTCTTCACCAGGTATATATATCGTGATGGGTGGCCATTACCCAGCCGGGATGCTAACTAGATGGAAGGACCAGGGCAGAGAGCATCCACAAGGCACTACTTTCCCCAAGGTCACTAGAGGACAGCCCTCCGGGGCAGGTGTGGCGCCACAGATTCCCGCATAGCACTCTGGGAGTTGGAGTCTGGCACAACCTTGTTGGGGTCCATGAGGGGTGCCAGGGGTAGTTGTAGAACCCTATTTTGGGTTTCCATCACACCTGGGAATAGTTCCAGTTAATCCTGAAGAGCCACTTGGAGTACTCCCAGGTGTAACATATTTGTAACATAAAAGGAGTCACCTCACTCCATTCGTGGAGCCAGCATCGGGTGGAAGAGCGTGTCCCTGAAGACGACACAGGAGTGCTTAAAGAGGCTTGGTGCAGGACTCTCCACCCACGCAGTGACAGCTGTAAGGTGAGTGTTACCTGCACCATAAATAAACCTCTAGCCAATTGACCTCGGATGGTTCTGAACAGAGTTGAGTAGCAGGGATTCCAACAGTTGATCGTGGTATGATGACCAATTGTGCGGTGGGGGCAGAAACAACTAGGGTGCATGAAAGGGACAAGATTGTATGTGCCGGCGCCCAGAGTCTAAAAGGGTGCAGACAGCATGAGATCTCTCTGTATACTACAGAGGGGGCAGAGAGACAAGCCAACCTCAGTTGGGCGTGAGGTGGAGCAGGGCTTCCCACACTGCTTCCATGACCACAGGGCGTGGACATGAGGAGAGGAGTAACAGTAATACAAGTGTCACCATCTGGGACATGGGTGGAAGCGTTGTCCCAGTAAGATGCCAACAGATGCCTGGAGATGGCGTCAGTGCAGCACCTCCCAGTCCCTTTCTTGTCTTTTCATTTCAGGAATGAGCTGTGGACCAGACAAGATTGACCCGCCATCCTAAAGAACAGCAACTCTCGTAGGACAGGACGCTTCACCCTATAAGGCTCAGCTGAGGGAAGGGCACTGTGACAAGCAGCCATGGCCATTACCCAGCTGGGACACCGGCTGGATGGAAGGACCAAGGAAGAGAGCATCCACAAGGCACTACCTTTCCAGGGACACTAGTGGGCAACTGTGGCACCACAGATTCCCACAGGGCACGCTGGCAGTTGGAGTTTGGAACAGCCCTGTTAGGTTCTGTGGGGGCCACCAGGGGGAGCTATAAAACCCTACTCTGGGTTTCCATCACACCTGGAACTACTCCCAGGTGTGAAATAAAAGAAGCCGCCTCGCTCCATTCATGGAGCCAGAGTCGGGAGAAAAAGGGACAAAGCTTGACCGTGCAGAAGTGGAGGCAAAAAGAAGAGGAAAAGAAGACAGAAAGGACTGTATATTTGGTGTTCTTTGTACTGTGCTGTTGTGGGTTGTGAGGGAAAAGCACTACCTCACTTGTAAATAAACATGTGCTGTGCTGGAACTCATGTCTCTGCCTGTCTGTGTCAGGGTTGGGGCAGCAGGGGCACCCCTGGTTTCCACAATATATATAAACTGTATATTTAGAAATCCACAAAGAGAGAAAATGAATTATATATCTTAAAACGGTCTTTTATTTCTGAGCTTTCAACACCTATCAGGTATCATCATTAGAGAAATATGATTACATACAAAGGAATCAAAGGTAATATATAGCAACTGAGGAAGGGCGTAAGTGGGTGTAAGAGAGGTGGATTAGTAAGGTTGGGTTCAGAGGTTCTTGGTCTTAAAGTATTTTTTATCATTTGGATGTTCTTCTTTTTAAGCCCGCATATACTGGGTTCATATCCAAGTGTTTGTTAATGGGGTTTTCATTTGACAGCCACAATTCAGCAGCTCTCTGGCTCTCTTAGTAATTGCCCTGAATCTTACCATTTCACAGTTAAATATGTGTCAAAAGGGCAGAGAAGATGGAGTTCCTGCAATCTCAGTGAAATAACTAGAGAGCAGCCTTGATAGGCAGTGTCTTTATTTGCTAGAACACCAGAGGGCAATGTTTTTGTTTGTACTCGTGCCATCAAGTGCTGTTTAATTTTGTTTTTTCAAGTAAACGGTAAAGCCAGATTGCCATCCCAACACTCATCTTGCCCTTCAACCCGTCATTCCTTCATACGACTGCAATATAAATGTGATCTGAAGCAGACATGCCACGCTTTTACAAATCTGAGGTGCCCTCTTTAGTCAAAGCTACACATTCCCTCTGCTGAGAAGCAACTGGTTACCATTAGTCTGATGGGCCAAACTTTTTGGAATCTAAACTACCAGATTAACAGTTTTCTGTGACAGAACTGCCAGGCTTTGTGAATTCAAGGTGCCAGTTTCTAATTAGTGTGAGGGCATCAATTCCCAGTACACACCACGCACTATGAAAGTGACTTGTTTACTCGCCATAGAGAGAAACGCCAGGCTCCTCTAAGTTCTAGGGTCTATGGTTGTTAAAGGTCAGGTTTTCATTGGCCTGAGACGGGCTCCAGGCTTAAGTGTCATGTTTGTGTGTTTAGTTACTAAAAGTATGAGAGGCCACATTTACACCAGAATTTCTTCATATAAATGGCGATAAGTTTCATACCAAAAATTATAAGTAGAAGAGTAACAAAGTGTGAGTGAGAGTGGATCAGAAAGGAGAAAAGAAAAAATAAAAGACTAGAATGTCATTGTTTAGGTAGAGTAATTGCCCAGGTTTATGTTTTTTGTTTTTTTTTTTATATTTGTGTTGTCTTTCAATTATTATTTCTCATGTGTTTCACATTTATATATATATATTTATATATATATATATATATATATATATATATATATATATATATATATATATATATATATATATATATATATATAGTTATTACTGTGTTATTTAAATGTTGTTTATGTTATGTGTTTACATGTGTTTGTGTTTTATTGTTATTTTTGAATCATTACTATTATTGGCATATTTTTATGCATTTTCTGCAATTATGTACATACATTTCTTGTGCTTTTTGGATGGATCCGAGGAGGCAGGGCCTCTGCAACATCACCACTCCTGATCCATTCCCCATCCCCGCAACCCAAATCCCCCACCCCTACCCCTTCCCCGACGATTTAACCAGAGCAGTCCTGGCTCAGAAGCCAAACACTGTGAAGGTGCTTTGTAAGTATTGCTGTTTATGTTGGGTTGTCCAGTCCTCTTTCATTTCATTTTACTTCTGTCCTTCATTTTCTCTTCTGGATTGTGGATTTGGACCTGTTTGCTTAGGACTGCCTTTTAGGCAATTCCTCTTTGCATTTTTTCCTCTTTTGAGCATTTTACTCATATTTTTGAGTTTATTCTAATAAATCCTTAATTTCCAAAGCTTGTTGGCCCTGTTCAAACAAAACTGATGGTTTATTGTCATTCTTCTTCTGGTGGGGCTTTTGTTATATTTTGGGACTTTACTGGTTATTTCATTCTGCGTCCAATTTGTGAAGTCTGTGAGGCCAGAAGAATACAGGTAGCAGTTTTGAGGTTAGTTGCGTTTAGGGTGTTTTCTTGGGCAGGTTGTTTAGGTTTTGGTGCTGCCTTTATGGTCCTTTAAGGCGGCCTCACTTCCATTTATTATGTTTGGGACTCCTAATCATAACAGTTTAATTATTTCCTATGTCATTTCATTTGAGTGTATTCCATGTATTTTGTGGATGGAACACCAAGACACAGGGTCTTCCTTATGTCATTACTGAAGTACCACCCTCATCCTTCATATTCTTACGCTTGGAAGTTGTTCCTTCACTGGTTCCTTGAAGCTCATAGAGCTCATTTTCTGTGGTGCACGTGGCAACATGCTGTATTAGTGCATGTTCCCAACCTACCTTACAACCTTTCACTTCTCTTCTTGTTTTGATTATTGGGTTACATATTGGGACTTGTTTGCTCTGGATTACCCTTTTAGGCAAATACTTTTAGCCTTTTACAGTTCCTCTCCCTTGAAGAGTATTCATAATATATTTTGGGATATTTAAGTTGTTTTGTAAAGTCAGGGACCCATTTTAGGCCTGTACAGGTCAAAGTTTGCCTGTGAACTGTGGGGCCTGGTTTCCTGGGGTGAGGCCTAGTTGTGGGTCTTTTACAGCCTCCGCAAATATATTTGGAGTGCACTCCAGTCTCAACAGGGACACCTGCCTGCTAACAATATTGAGAATAATCACAATATGTGAGGACAACACGGTACAGCGAGCATTGCTGTTTTGTAATTTTAATGTTTTTACTCTTTATCGTTACTTTGCCATTTTTGCTGCTATTTTGTGTGATAGCTGGCACACTTATGGTTCCTAATGTGTTGTGTTTCCATGATACATCACATGTAACATATTTGCATTCCCGTTATAAAACATAGTTGAGGTCTTGTCTGAATTTCTGAATATTTTTAAGCTGCATCTTAGCAAGACTAGATACAAGTTTTATTTTTCTTATTTCTTTGGTTTAGGAAAAATCTGAACTTGTTCTCATTAGATTGTTCTTTTTGGGAAATCCCTTTTTGCTGTTTTGAACATTTTGTCATATCTTTTTATTGTGTTCTTATCTGGAGATACGAAAATGACAAAAGTGGGGTGTAAAGCCTCCTAAAGATCTATGAAGCAGGCCTGGCCTAGAAGATACTCAGCTCAGCCATCCCTTTACTGCTAACTACAGGTGTAAAAAATGAGGAGAAGTAAGGCAGAAAGGACTTGCCTAAAAGTCAATCTGTTGAACAAACCCCACAGGCACAGGCATAAAACAGTCTATGAAAAACAAGGAAAAAAATCAACAAATAACAATACTTACTTTTAAACTCCAAAATTAAAATCAATAGTCCACTTGTGGGTCTCCTCCTCCTCCACCACCTGGGGCACCACCCACAAAGCACATGGGATGACAGCACATTTAAAGATATAGAATGCAAATTCTAAACAAATCTAACAAACAAAACACAAAAAAAGCAATTTGAAATTAAAACAAACAAACAGAAAACAGAACATAAATAGAAACCAAGGAAAAACACAAAAAGTGTACCATGTGATAGGCTGGAACCTTGATTCCCATCTTGTGCCCAGTGCTGCCAGGATAAGTTGTTGCCCACTAAGACCCTGAATTGGATTACGAGAATGTTATGAGATTAGGGTAATTTGTATATAGAGAATAAGACAAAAGAGAAGATGGAGAAGACCATCCGATTCTGTCAGTATTTTAGTGGTGAGATGGAAGCCAAGGGAGAGCTGAAGTGCACTAAGAATAAAGAGGATACTGATAAGAAAACAGTAGAAATGCTTAATTCTTACTCTTCTGAAAAAATCACTCTAGAAAAGGTGGGGGACATAACCAAAGTTGAAGAGAATCTTTGGGTTATATTAACTTCTGATAGTAGCACAGGACACTCAATTGTCCATAATTTATTGAACAAGTTTCATCCTGTTTGGGGTCTGGACGCAGAGCATATCTTAGCAACATCAGGTGTAGTGTGCTAAGCATTCCTGACCAGAATTCCAGTTCATATCCTGGCACATCCACAACCGGCGAGTTTGCCGTCTTAAGGATGTCAGAGTACCTGAAAGAAGACCCACGTGGATAGAGGGAGAATTTGTAAAGACCAATCTGACAAATACTGGGCCAGGATTTGAATCCAGGACTTTGAAGCTGTGAAACAGCAGTGCCAATCTCTGTGCCACCCAAGCATTTATCATGATATTAATAACGCTTTTGATAAGAGATGTAACCATCAGAAGTGAAGAAACAAGGATTCAGGGTGCAGTGGGCAGATGGGAGAAGAACTGCCTTCAACACAGAAAAATAAAATGCTGTGGTGGGAGGAATGTTTTCTGAATTCTGTATTCTAAAAATAAGACCTTGCAAAGTACAGAGCCGGGCGGCTGCTCTTTATAGTTTATAGAAAAAATGTAATTAACAAGTTGATTAAATCTGAAGATAACAGTGAAGTAGCAGTAGAATCACGGGACACAATTCAGATAAGGCTAGGCTCATGTTAGATGTGTTTTAATTCAAATAAATGTAAATTTGATGTAAGTAATTTAATGTAAATGCAAATGTATTGTGAATAAATGGAAATTCGTACTTGTAGGCAGTTCAAGCATGAAGCCTTATTGGAACTTCAGAATTTGACTTCATGAGAAGACCTCAGGAGTTATAGCAGACTCGTCCCCATCCACCTCCAAGTGATGTGCAGAGAGGATATCAGGTTACAAGGCTCACTGTAAATGCTGGCTATGTGTCAGACACACACCTTGAATATTAGTTGCAGTTTGGTCTGCACATTACAAAAGTGATACAACAGTGCTAGAGAAGTCTAAGGAAGAGTGACTAGACTGATTCTAGGACTGCGAGATATGAGCAAAGACTGAAGGAGTTCCTCATGTCTAGAAGACCAAGAAGACCTGATAGAAGAGTTCCAAATAACATTAGCTGTTCAAATCTGTGAGTTGTGAAAGCACTGGGCACAAGGCACGAAGCAGCTTCACAGGGCTCACTCACACACACACACACACACACACACACACTGCCAGTTTGGAATTGCTAATCAGCCAAACACCACATTTTTGGAACCATGGAAAAAAAATCCACAGAGAGCATACAGAGAGAACATTCAAACTCTACACGAACAACTAGATGCAGGATTTCAACACAGAACAATAGGTCTGTGAAGTAGCAATGCTGGCCACTGTACCATGCAGAGGTATTTAAAATTATGAAGGAAATAATTAGGATTTATTGCTGCTATTACTTTTAAAGAAATTCTTCAGCTAGAACATGGGCAAAAATACCGTAGAAACCGAATGAGAGTAAATTTTGTACCAATGTTAGAAAGATTTTTTTTTGCTTGGAGAACCACAGATACACAGGATAAGATGCCAGGGAGCATAGTAGGTAGAAGTACTTTTGGGACCTTCAGGTCTAAACTTGATGATAGCTTGATGAAAATTTAAGATAAGTAGTGCTGTGAAAAAGTATTTAACCACCCCCCCCAACCCCCCCCAAATTCCTCTGTCATATTGTAAGAGTGCAAATAAATGAGGTTTATATTGAGCAGTGCTGGCTGTAATCAAGCCAGTCCATGTTCAAATATAACATTCATTTGACTAGGGTGTGTTTTCTTTTTCACAAAGTGCTATATAATTTTGTTCACTCGACAGAAAACATAAGTTAAAACTTGATTTGATTTAGGTGCCCTTCCTCTAATATTTGATTTTGCTTAAAGACCTGAAAACAGTTACAATCAATAAGGGGGTTCGTTTTGTAGCTCATCAGTCCCCATTCATCTAGCACTTCATGCTCATTCCTGCCTTGCCTTCAGTGCTTCCAGGGTAGGCTTTGGCTCACACAGTTCTACCACAGGGCCTTACCACCTACTAGGTGCTGCTTGCCAAATTCACATAGGAATCTGTTCTTCCTGTGTAAAGAAAACCTTTCTGAAGTGAGTGTGAAATTCATCTTCTTACTGGTTCAATTTGTGCCCATGTTCTAGCTAACTAATTTATTTTAAAGTAAAAGCTTCTATCAATCCGGCCTTGATAATTCCAATTGCTTCTGGGGGGCACGGTGGGTAGCACTGCCACCTCTCAGATACAGTGTTCTTGTTCAAATGCCATGTTCAGTTGTTGTCTGTATGGAGTTTGCATGTCTCCCCAAATGTGGATGACTGGCAATTCTAAATAAACCCAGTGTGTGCATCAGAGAACCCTGCAAAAGCCTGGCACCCTATCTGGTGTTGTTTCCTACCTTATGCCTAGCACAGATTCTTCCTTGTGGCACTGAAAGCTTTGCTGATTGGCCTGTTCTGTTCATATTTTTAATGCACTAGATGTTAGCATCCCGTGTTACTCTAACATGCAAGGCTCCTAACTGTTGAGATTCTCATCTCGCGCTGTTCTGAAGTTCCACATTCCTACCAGTTTGAGGTGCCAGGTTCCCAATGATTTGAAGAGACATATTAGCACTGGTTTGATGTGCCAGGCCCTAACTAGTGGGCTGTGCCAGTTTGCTAATGTTCAAGGGAGCTAGGCTGCCAGTAGTTTGAGGTGCCAAGTTCCCACTCATCTAAGGTGCCAGACACTCACTACTTTGCCAGCCTACCACTAGTTTTAGGTTTCCGTCTCACAGTAGCCCGAAGCACCAAGTGCTCAGCAGTTTGACTAGCAGTTCTATAAATCTGAAGTGCCATCTTCCCTTGAGCCCAGTGTGCCAAACCCCATATGTGAGATGAAGAGGCGCCAGGTTGCCTGCAGCGTGAGAATGTGCCGCCTCAGTGCACACACTCCTCCAAAAAAGCAGATGACACTTGGATTCTGAATGTTTATAAGAAGTTGAAGAAAAACAGAGGGCCTGACAGAAATATGGAGTGTAGCTCAGAATCCAGGCCGACTTTAGCACTGAGATGTTGTAAGCATCCAAGATCAACTAGTGAAAATGCAATAATCAGAGTAGACACCAATCAGTGCAGACTCGGAACTGGGGTCCGTGAAGTGCCAACTGAAATTGGGATATAGGGTCAATGGCAACCCTTTTCAGTCTTTCTCAACTGATCCACTCCCATCTATCTAACCTTTTATTTTTTTCCACTAGACTCAACATGCAAGGTCAATTGTCAAGCCATTAGGACCAAGCTAGCTGATGAGAGAATTAGCACACACCTCATACTGCCTGATCTATTAGACTGCAATTTATTGATTTCCTATTTGACTGATGCCTTTATATATGCTGACTTACAACATTGGAGATACAGGTTGCATTTCTTTTGTTTATTCCTCCAAATGGAGCACAGGCAGATGAAGTGATTTGCTCGTGGTCACACAGGATCAGTAGCCACATTTGAACCCACAACCTCAGGGGCTGAAGTTCAATGCCTGAACCACTAGCATGCATTTCAATAGTGTAATCTTTCATTTTTTTTCTTTTACATCTGCAGTTGTCTGACCTAGACCCCCACTGAGAAAAAAAAACAGAGGCTGGCACCCCAGGCTGTTGAAGCTAACCCATCCAAACCCTTTAGCCCCTTTCTGGATTCATCCTTTCCTTATTTTTCCATGAAGAACACCATTTGTGAATTCCTGAATGTTTTTAACCGACACCAACATGGCTCCTGTCATGACACAGGCATCTATGACTGCCAGAGCCTTGGCTTCCTGCCACCGCTCAGCCTATGATGGTAGTCACAGTGATTGGTATCAAGTGACCGATTGGAAGACAGCTCTCAGGAAGCACTTGGCGTTCTCCCCTGATGTGATGACCCCTGGAATCTCGGACCATTGTCTCAGGCTGCTTCCTCCTTCCGGGCAAACGGCTCATTAGAATTTATTAGGTGATGAAAACGGCCAGAGGACGAGAGAGACAGCTCTGAGCACACTGGGTCGTCAGCAGCTTTAAGGAGTTGAGCAAACAAAACTGCTGTCCCCTGGGAGGGAAGGGGAGGGGTGGCGCTAAAGAGAGACAAATGTGTGGGGCCGCTGCTGTTCAGACTGGACAGCAGCACTTCTGCGACTCACCATGTTGGACATGGCAGCAGCTGAGATTGTGGTGGGGGAAGACATGACATGGTGTTCTGTAAGCCATTGGCCCCTTCTTTCCTTTAGTGGAGTCACTCTATTCAGCCATTGTTTTTCGTTGGGACAGCAGAGTCATGGGGATACTGAACCTATCCAAGCAGGACTAGGATCCAGTCCGTTACAGGGAGCAGGCTTTTCAACTGTCATTCTTACCAGGCCACTTCAGAATCGCCAATCGTCAAACCCCAAATGTCTTTGTGAAGTCAACATGGGTGGGATGGGGGGTGCACACCATACATACTAGTCAGGACCATTAAAAGAATTTGATTCAGCGACAGTGTAAAATACTTGGCTATCATAACACCCCCCCATGTCATACTGGGTATATTTCAGGTGCAGAAGCACTGTTATTCTAGACGTCTCAAGAGGGGTCACTCTGGGCTTTTCTGAGTATCTGTTATGGCGTCCGACACCCACGGAGTTGTCACGCTGGCTTTCTGTATATCTGTCGGCCTCTCTCAAGTTTCATTCACCATAACTGTTCGGGGCCTGTGATCCCTGCCAAACAGACTCTCTTTGTATCAATTGATGCCAACGGGATTTTCCTGCTCTCACTGTCAGGCTTGTTTGCCATCCAAATGAGGGGCTCAGCAGGGGCAGCATCACAGCAGAGTGTCTGCCGTACTGGCACAGTGCCCAGCCAGCAGCGTCTTCACCTTGAGCGGCAGATTCATTCATAAGCCGGCAAGAGAAAATCCTGCTCCTTGTAAAGTGCCGCCCGGGAATTATCTCTGTAGAAGATGGCTACATCCGTAAAAGGCTACCAGAATGTGGAAGGGTCAGAGGCCTTTCAGTTGTCATCTGTGTGAACTGCCAGCTGGACAAGAGCCTGCCCAGCTCTGGAGAAGTGTGAAACTCAATTCCAATGAAACTGGGACAAGACAATACAGAAGGACTTCACATGAACTTGGTCTCGAGACTTTGGGGGTGGGGGGTTATATTAACGGGATCTGTGTCTGAACAAAACATCCACTCAGACAAGGCCAAGATCCACCATGACCCCTGATGGGCGTGGGCACTTCTGTCCTGGCAACTCATACTTTGATGAAAGATGAACCCACAGTACAACAGGCGCCAAACAAAGAGGGTTTCCGGGAGTCAGCCAGGGTCACCCAACAGATTGTAGCAAAGGCCAGACAACACCAATCCCCTTGAAAGCAGACTCGGGATATGAAATCACTTAATATCTGCCTGCCCCCAAGCTAAAAGGGGACCTTATTGCACGTTCCCAAATACTGTACAAAACAGTACCCCACAATGCTGGTGGGCTATTTATACAAAGTCTCCAAAAACAAGGCCACAAATACAAAAATGCTAACCCCAGCAGTTTCAGCCCCACCATCCCAGGGTCTTTTTTGGATTTGTACCCCCCAGGGTAAAACACATCACTAAGGAGTCCCGTACAATAAAAAGGCTTTATTCAAAGGGTCCTCATGCCAATAGTAGCACTGCAGGACCTAAAATCTAAATGTCTGCTTACCTGGTGCTTTGGCATTTCCTCTGACCACCTAGCATTCAGGTTTTTTTTTGGAATTTCCCCTGTGTCACTGCTATAATTTGTCTTTAGGTACGCCCACATTAGACCACCACTGTGTGCACTTTTCTAGGCTATGTCATATCTAGATGGAATCCCACAATTTTGTTTTTGGGGTCTTCTTCATCTGGCTGGTATTCCATCCTTAACAAAGTGACAGATTTATTCTTTTGTTTAGCTTGTAATTACATTAAGGGCTTCGTGCTTCTTAGAAAGCAGGAAGAGAGGCATTGTTCTGATGGAACTCCAGTGACCCCTTGTGGAGTCAAGCAGTTTTGCAGGCTCAGATCCTGCAAAGAAACAACAGACCTAAAAGTTACAAAAATAAAAGCAACATGAAGGAGATGCCTTCCATGTGTAGAACAGATACCACATGTATATCAATGTATACCACATTGACTGCCAGTACTGAGCTTAGCTAACACTCCCACACATACAGGAGACAACCCCCAATATATTGAACAGGCTGCCTGTCAGATTACTAAGTACTGGTATACAGGTTAGAGCCACCAGTGCAGAGGCCAAATCTCAGTGAGGAGCCCCTCCCTGCAGACCACACCGAGAGTATGCCGCTTCAAATTTCAGCATGCATGGTTGGTGGGGAGGATGGGGTAAAATGCAATACTCCTCTCTCCTGCAGGAATCTGGGGATCCTAGGCAAGACATAAGTCAGAGACAGGCTATGGACATAGAGATCCTGGGACAGGACACTGTCTGTCACTCAGCTTTGGTTTATTGTACTGCCACATATTCGCCTTAAGACTCCTTAGCATGACACTACACATCTCCTTCATGTACAGCCTCACAACAATGCTGAAGTGGGAGCTGCTTCACTACAATCTGTTATTCTCAGCTTCTTTTCCTCTGGAAGCTCAAAGCGTTGTCAGACATGTCACCTCTATGGACTGTTTCTCTTCTATCTGTCTACCACAGTGCTCACTAATGAAATGGGCAATCCAAGCTGAAAAATGCCAGGAGCCACGTGACTCATTTTTTGAGCTGCTGCCTAGATTCCATTAGCAGTGCTGCCATTGGGGGTCCATAGCAACAGCTGCTGCCTTAATGAAGGCCCACTTCCTAAAAACAACGGGCATGTGGGCGCCAGGAAGCTTAACAAGCTACCACCTGCTTCAGCTGACAGCAACTAAGACTTGTCACGTAAGTAGCAAGGTTTGCCCACAAAAGTGACCTCTTATTGGGCCTTTGTTCCTCGCCTTTCCATAATACCCTGTCATTGTCCACCATCATATCACACCTAACCATTAAATATGTGACTGAGTTCCTCATGAGCTCATCCATCTCCTTTACCACTTGAGGTCATTTACATGATAAGTGATATCATATGTGTTCCATGCGATGGTGTCACCATCAGAGGATACCCATCTGTTGTGTTGGATATCTTGTGGACACTGATCCATTCTGATCAATGAACAGCTCTATGTGATGATGCTTGAACAGTGACCTGTTCAGAAAGATAACTCCCAAGGATGATTTCATGCTCAATGATGGCACCCTTCACCCGTTAAGCAACGTGACCCATGAAGACAACAAGTAGCAATGAGAAATGATGCCACCTACTGTATGTGTACACTCATCAGTCGAGTGGTGATATTATCTCTCAATGACAGTGACCTGTCCGGAGTGATTTACTTGCACAATCACTCAGATCAGATCTGTGTCCTCAATAGTTGCCTTTTGTTGCTGTAAGAATGTAGACACATTTTGTAAGTTTATGCCCTCAGGCAGTGATGTCATCTCACTGGGCAGATGATATCATAATTTAAACACTTAAATGTCAACACCTGAAGCTGCTGACTTGCCCAGAGTCATATCACTTCGTCAGGACATTGAGTGGTGTCACCCCTCAGGATGCTATTGTGCTTAATAAGAGCCCTCACAATATTAAGACTAAGTAACTGGCTTCCCAAGAATGTAAATCGGGACACATTTTATAACTCCTTATTTTATCTGGAATTACCAGGAAAGACAGCCATTAGCTAAAATCGGGAGCAAGAGATTCAGATGTGTTTCAGGTATTTTGGAAGGCTGTCCATTCAGATGTCTGCCTTATGTGGCCGAAACCACAACTCCTCTGCAGCCTCCTTTCCCATTTTCCAAAGTTGCAACAGGAGTCTCCAGCCCGAGCGAGCAGTAATCATCAGATACTCCTCATTTTCTGGATGTAGAACCACATTGTAGCTGGCCATCACTAAGGACTGACAGAAGCGGCAAAGAACCAGAAGGTATAAGGCATCCCTCTCAGCAGCATTCAGTGGTATCATACTCTCATAGCCTGCAAGAACAGGACTTCCAACATTTAGGGGCTCTGGACTCTCAATCATCATGTACATGATAACTATGGCAACCTCAAACACATAGAAACCATAGCTCATGTCACCAAAGTCCAGGATCCCTGAGATTTTATACACAGGCTTATCTAAACCATCCTCCTCAGGCATCACTAAGATGTTGTGGTCATTCAGGTCCCCATGATTGACACCTGCAACAATAAATAAATAAAACAGCATGGTCAGTACTAGTGTAAAGGCACTAGTGGGTCATGTTATAGTGCAACGCGTCCAGCCTGATCTTGGGAGAAAATCTCCCACATATCTGCTGTAGTCCAAATCTCAAAGCCTCAGTGCCTCACATTTACGAAAACCTGGCAAATTAGGCTCTATCCTCTCCTTAAATTGCTGGATAACAGCGGCCACCACCTCCCTCAATGTGTTGTCCTTGATGTGCCACAGGTATTGCTCCAGCAGTGGGACATTGGTGAGGTTCCAAATGAAATCATTACGGCTCAGGGCCTTCACATAAGAGCTGTCCAGCTGGTGAGAGAAAGAGACTGAATTGGTAGTATGTAGTTCTGCCCTGAACAATAACCAGCTTGACACCACAAAAAAACAGCAACAAGAAACCAGGGAGGTCTGTACCTCTGTCAGGACACTGTCCACTCTTGCTGCCATCCTTCCAATTTCATACAAGAGCTGAGGGCTAGACTTGATCTTTGCAATGGGTGTTCCTTGCAGGTATGTAAGCATTACCACCATGTGCTGATGAGAGTTAGAGCTGTACTCTGCCAGAAGAGAGTTGGACCAAAGGTTAGTTGAAATGCAGGGACACAGTAACATTTGACTAAAAGCCCAGGCCAACCAGCAAATTCTATCAGCATAAAACCCACTGGACATGACATATAGAGACAATCCAAGTAGACATGTCACTGTCTGCCATTTCAATGACGGAGAAGGAAAGACAGGTTCGGCCAATTCCTGACCTTGACATACCAATGGACTCCACAGAGACACGCTTCCCATCCAAGGAGGTCTGGGGGACTGGAGTGGGCAGCCCTTTCTCATTTAGCTTCATCATGGCACTCAGCATGCCTTCAAGCACCTCTGGATTACGACCCTCCAAATAGTTAATGATCTTCAGCACAAAGTCTCCTAAGCCAGCAACCTCCAGGTGGAAATTCTGATCCAAATAGCTGGGCAAGGGCTTGACCGTAGATGGGACAAGGCCATAAACACGCTTCACCAGCTCCACTACCTGAGCATCACTGGAATAGGGACAGTTCACCACACTCGACATGTCACCTAGAAGACAGCAAGGAGAGGGTTATACTGATCTAACCAGCAACTTCTAGGCTGTGCCCACTTGCACACTCATTGTATCCTGCGCTCCAATGGGCATGCACACACAAACACAGAGTCAGTTCTGTTTTGATTCAAATTAGTTGATTTTCCTGACTAATTTTCTCAAAGTTACTGTATTCTACACTACATGACAGTGCAGGCAAGTTTGACCAATGACTCCAAACTGTGCTGATACAACATGGTGTTGTATGCAAATAAGTGTGCCTGCAATGGATTGGGGTACAGTCACAGTGTTGTTCCCTTCCTTGCTCCAAATAGGCTCCTAAATTGGAATAAACAGACTTGATGGATATACTCATCACAGGATAATATAATAAATATAATAATATAACAAAATGGAGAGACACACAAGCATCCTTAAACATGAGCACAGCTTCAAAACAACATTTGTTTATATAAATGCGTTCAAGTACAACACTGTTCTCAGAAAATAGCCTTAGGACTCCTAAAAAATTCCAGAGGTACAAAAAGAACAAAATACAAAATCAGACATTTAAATGGATAAACTTACATGCCTAATTAAATAGATAATAATAACTACCCATCCAACCATGTTCAAACTTGCTTAATCCAACTTAGGACTGCAAGTGTGGACAACTTACACAGTAGCATTATAAGTAAATTAGGAATCTCCCCTGGAAGGGATGCCAGTCCATCAAAGGGCACTCTGACACACACCCTTTCTCATTCTCTTGGGGACTATTTAGTGTTCCCATTTAAATAAACCTGAGCATCTTTGGGACTTGGGAGAAAAGCCATATCTATGCCAACATGCAAACCATGTATATTAAGAGATTAAAAATATTTATAAATATTGTTTGCAATGCTCCAAAAATGTGCAATTTAGGAAATATTAGTCTAGTAAATGAAGCAAAATTTAGGGATATAACAGAAATGATATTCTAGGAAGACCTGGCCTTTATACATTGGCTCCAACACCACAGACGATCACATGCCTACACACAAGTGCCTCCCTGTAGCCATTTGGGTAAATTTAGGTATACATGTAGCACTCTGTGCCACTCTCTACATGCCTACATGTGCCTTATATTACACTACTTCCCAAATTCTGTCCAGGAGCAATGCTGTGCCAATCAATTTATCAATGATGATTTTCTACTGCAGCCCATAACTGAACATCCATGTAGTTTCTACAGTAAATATGCCAATACAGAAACCCTTTACTTAATATATGTAAATTGGTATTAACCTGATTAAGCTTGCAGACAACTCTAAACTTGATGGAAGTAGATAACCCAGCATCTGTAAAATACAGGTAGCCCTGGGCAGAATTCAGACTTGAGCAGATAAGTGGCAGATCAGTTTTATGCAACATCTTGCATCTAGGAAGTGAAATAATCATTACACAATGGGGTGTCTGACACTTTTAAATACACTCTACGAGAAGGACTAAAGAGTTGTGCAGAACATTTCACTGTCCACATCCAAGTGGGCATAAGAAACTAAGAGGGCAAATAGAATGTTACAGAGCTGCTATGTTCAGAACAAATCAATGGGGTGTTCTTAGCTGTATAACACTCTTTTGAAGACACATCTGGAAAACTGAGTGTAGTTATGGTGTTCATATTATTAAAAAAAGATATCGTCAAACTTGAGAAAGTCCAGAGAAGAGCAATTAGAGTAATTAGGCTGATTCTAGGGCTGAGGGATATGAGCTATGAGGAAAGATGGAAAGGGTTGAATTTTTTCCACCTAAGCAAGCAGAAATTAGGAGCAGACTGCACAGAGTTATGATGGGTTTTAGTGAAGAAGATGTCAGCTGTTACTATAAAATGAATTCTTCATCTTTGTTTTTCAAACTGAGAATTATGAATTTTATGAGACTAAGTAACAGCATGTTGGAGACCATCAAATATCAGCTCTGTTATATTCTGCCATATGTCAGATGAATAGTAAACATGAAACTACACTGGCGAAATAGTATGTTCTCATCTGAACATTTATAAACAGAGGTTGGGAGCATGTGCTGAAAGTGCGTTCCCCCACCCAGTGAACCACCTGGATTGGGACCCGAGTGCAGTGGGTGACACCTCAGCACCACACTGCAAAAGTGTGAGGGTGTTTATAGGGTGGCTGTAGTGCCAATCCTGACACCAGTTCCTAAGTTTTCCCTGTACGTTGGACATGCTTGCATATATTATAGCTTTGCACAGTGACAGTATCATAGCCAATTAGGTTTATCCAAGGGACGATTATCGCTAATTGAAAACTTTACCCAAAAAACATTTATACAGCTTTAAAAAAAAATAATTCATTATGGAATTTAAGTTACAAAATTTTCGCATTTAGGCATGTTTTGAATTTTGCATGTTAAAGTTAGCTTAGAATTCATGAGGCTTCACAAGTAGACTAAAGAGCAGAGTTCTTGAGCACCTAGGCTAAATTAGCACTGCACAGGACTTGTATAAATAGTGAGAAGGATGGCATCAGACAATCTCATTGCAGAATGGTATCAGACAAGTAACAAAGACAGTAACACAGCTGAAAGTCAGTAGCAGAGATCAGAAAAGCGGTCAGGACATTGGAGGGCTGACATGATCATTGCGCTTAGACTATGTGTGAACTTTGGCAGCAGCTTTTTGAATCTGTGATCTAATGATACTCCCTAAAGACTGGTCATTCAAAATAATTTAAAATAATACACATGAAATAGGACGAAGGTGGGACATTGTGGTTCTATATTGGAGGATGACTGTTTACATAGGTAGGAAAAATATGTTTCAATTGCTATAGCTGATGCAGGTATCAAGTTGAATCCCACTGAAACAGATAACCACTGACAATTGGCAAATGTGTGTATGGAATGAGATCTACTGAGGATTCAAGTTTCTCTAACTGACCTGGATATTTGACAATACCAAGTTCAGTTGTGTTCACATTCATGTGTAGTAATTTGCCAGATATCCACACACTGATGCCACTGAAGTAAGTACTGACATTGAATAAGACTAGAGTAATCTTCACAAAGAGCTTAGCATCATCAATGAGACATGTGAAGCAGGGGACTCAGTGTCAGCCTGCTGGCCACTGTGCTCAGCATAATGTCTACTTCAGCCTAGGGTACACATGTGGATCACCAAAGTCCAAAAACGAGGCAAGGGGTAGCAAGGTGCTAGTCAAGAATTGGTCTACCAAATGAAATCAAAGGACTGGAACCAAATTAAAAATAAATGCAGACGGGCATTCTGAGAGAAGCACTGGGTAACCTCTTGAACTTGCTTGCTACAGTATTTTGTTTAACTCACATGATCTATCTAAAAATAGGAAAGTCACAGCAGGACAGAATGAGGATAAGCAATTCTGGAAAAAAACGCATTACTTAGAGAAGGGAATGTAAAGCAATATGTATAAAGAAACAAATTGTTACCAAAGGCATTGATGTGTTTTAACAGAATTGAAATAGCATCCCTACACATACTTGATCCAGGGATGTGCACAAAGGGGTGGTCATGGTGGCTCAAGCCCCTGCTCAATCCCCTCATTGGCCCAAGTGTCCTTCTTTCTCATTAGGAATAATTTCTCGCTTTAAGAAATACAAGAAATCTGTGAACGTTCCTTGGTCAGCAGGCCTTCATACACATCATCATTAATTAGTTCCTGAAGGAAACTACCAATCGTTGATACTAAATGTATCTGATTGGCTGTTCTTGTAAATTAATGATTGAAATGCTTTCAATTTGGGGTCTGAACTCCTAGAAGCTCAGTGGATTTGTAAAGGACACAGCTGTTGAAATTGTTCAAGTAAGGTTAGTGTATTGCTGCTTTTTTAATTTATAAAACTACATTTTGTAATTTGTAAGTAATCCTCTTTTCAGCTGGGACTCTCGGAGTGGCAGTCAGTGGGCTATGGCTGGACTGGAAAGACGTGCACTGTGGACAGGAATCTGGAGAAATCCTATTCTTTTAGTTTTAAATAGTGAGATGGCTGAAAATTAAAAAGTAGATTAGACAAATGCCAAAATTTGGTTTAGAAGTTGAAGCACAAGAAGAAGCCCTTCATTTGTGATACACTAACATATTGACTGGTTCACTGGTGCTAAAACTGTGACACTGTGCGGGCATGCCTGGTGATAAAGCCGAGATGTAGTGGCAGTTTCATGGGGCCAAGAGCTGGTTTGGCACCCTTGAACATGTTTAATAAAGACATCAAAATTCAAAGGAACATTTAAGAGGAGTGGTGTTCATGTGAGTCTCGCTGTGATAAATACACGGCTAAGCAGCCATATTTATTATGAAACTGATGTTAAAACAGGGTGATCTTTCCTTCCTTTTTTTTAGTTTGAATTCTATCAACATTAAAGAGAGCCATCCTTTTCGGAGCCATGAGTTTTTTCGAGACATTAAAAACAAAAAAGATTTTCCTTTCTTAAAAGGATGAAAAAACACCTAATTTAAGTGAATGTGTACTACTGAGAATATCTGGCAGGGTAAGAGTGGTTCACATCGAAGTTGTAAGATGTCAAGTGGCAAAACACAATGAAAAGAGAAAGAACAGGGCTGTCCTCCGATGTCAACTATATGAAACATCAGGAATCTGAGACCAGAGGACATGATGAGAGTGGAAATTCTGACCATTAATGCAACTCTATAGAAGTGTTTTCAAAGTCTGCTCATATCTTGACAGCTCATTTTATCTGCGTTGTCCAAAATTCTGGGATGTCACAGTCCTCACAATATGATTTTTGTGTTGCTACTAAAGCTGAAGTTCTGTAGGAGATCAAGGGTAAGGTCCTTTTGTTTTTGTTTTTTTATTTTTTGCTTGGCAAGTAGATGAAACAACAGGCAATTCATAATGTGCACGGCTGTCCATTACGACGAATTATGTGGATATTGTTGACTTAGTTCAGGAGCTTTTTATTGATTTCTTTTAGGAATCAGGACAGTGAGATGCAAAGACTCTGGCATGCTGACAAGACTATAAAAGTTCTTGTTAATATAAAGCAGTAAAGTATAATTACAGATGAGGCCTGCTATTACTTATGATATTTTCTTTCCATTAATGATAGTCAGACACACGCAGCTTGGACTTAGAGAACTAGTAGACATATTTGATAAAGTTCATAGCGACAGAAGACTCGTCTTGGCTTAACTGTTTAATATATAATGCACTTCTAAAATTCCACGAATAAAGAACAAATGTGGCAACAGAAAATTGTTCATTCTGTAGAACTACAAAAAGGTGGTGTTCCCACACATTATGTTTACTCTGCCTTAAAGTTAAAAATCCTATAGCATAAAATTAAAGTATTTATGTTGTAACAAAAAGGCGCTATATAGGTGCCTGACCCAACACAGATTGGACACGGGAGTCATGTATAAAAATAAATAAAGTTTTATTTTCTTCAGCTGGAGGACACGTTTTCCCTGTGTCCTGCAGCCACAACACAGTCCCAAGCACAAACTCAAAGCACAGAAGGTATAGAACCACACTCCTCACTTCTACCACCATTCCTCCACAAGCTTAGTCCTCCTCCTCCTGACTCTGGCCCTTGAGTGGTGGTTGCTGGCTCCTTTTATGGCCCACCCGGAAGTGCTCCAGGTGCTTAATCACCTGTTTCTGGTTGCACTCCTGGGTGGGGCTGAAGATTCATCCAGGTGGGCTCAGGGACCCATACCGTGCTACCTGGCAGCCACCCCAGATCCCATCAGGGCAGAGGAGAACTCCATCTCCCATGAAGCCCTGCGAGAGACTAAGGCACTGCTTCAAACCAGGGGGGGGTGGCCATCCAGTGTCCAGGGAGAGGTACTGCACCATCCAGGGCTGCTCCCCCTGCATACACATCAAAGGGGCATCCCGGCCGGGCACTGGACCCGGCCATCCACCACAATGCATAGCATTTCAGTGATATGCTATGATATGAACTATTGCTTTAAGGTCCATTTGGTATTTCATGCAGCTATATCTCAGTTCCTTTATTTTCTCTTTCATCTTTATATTTAAAAAAATAAAGTATATGTGCAGTAAAGCAGGTGTAGGTACTTTTCTGATAATCTGGTATAATCAGCAGTCACAGACAAATATTTTGCCAAGACTGTAATTATCAAAATGCCCTTGATGTTGTATCCAAATTTCTAATGACATTAATAACACAGAAATAAAGGTAAGCACTAATTTTTCCCTGGAATTTAAAATGTAAAAAATCCTATCTCATAATGTGCCCCTTCTCCCCTTTGTGAACCACTGCCCACCAAAAAGTCTGTGCACGTCACTGACTTGATCGAATGATAGATCATAGCAAACCAAAGCCTGCCCCGTGGCACTGGGCACAGGGCAAGAAGAAATCCTGGAAGGGGCACCGGAAAATTACATGCCCAACACACACACACACACTTCGTATCACTCACACACAGAGCCACTTTAGATTTCTTATTAGTAAATAATGAGTTTTACTTAGGGATGACTTGCATAATACAGGATGTTCTCACTAATGTTACAAGCAATTTCCACTCAAAAGGCTAACAGAGTTGAACAGCACATATTGATGCAAATGTATTAAATGACAAAATTGTTCAGTGAAAATATCTGCTAAGAGATCCAAAGGCACAGCATAAATAAAAGATTAACTATTCAATAAAAGAGGAAAAGAGAACATACCCTCCATGTCTGTGCTGAGAACCTGAGAACTGAGAAAAACATTTTTAATAGCTCACAAGCGACTGATAGTGTGAGGAGAAACACTTTTTCATCCTTCTTTTTAATTGAATACATAATATTTAGGGTACTTTACCTTATTCTATATACTCGTGTAATTACATACTTCAATAGTGTAATCGGCCAAGGGCTTTAATAAACAAAAGAAAGAAATTTTCAATAGTATTGTATCCTAAAATTCTCTCTGCTCTCAAGAATCATCTGGGTGTTGTGTCATTGTGGGGCTAGTAGGGTTTAAGGGTCACTTTTAGGCATCGTTGGTAAATGAACCCTTAGAACCTGCCACTGAGAATTGGGCCAGGGAACAAGGACACCAGAGGTGAGACTTATGGGTCATAATGCTGATTCTTTGTCCCTAATCCTATTTCCAGGCTCTCCTTAAAATACATTATATGTAATATATGGGAAGTACTACTGTATGTGTTGTGGCCCATAGAGACTTGTACATTCATAACATATTGGCATCACTTGAATAACTTCATCATAAATATAATTGTCATGAAAACACTTTTTCCTTTATATGCAAGCCAGAGACATCCGATTTCTATACAGGCAATTCTCCTCACTTTCCTAACCTCTCTCCCTTATCTATTCTGGAGGCTCTAATATATACTATTAATATTGATAAAGGAAGCTATCTTGAGACTATAATACATCACTAAACAATAACAAACTGCACTACAGGGTGGACTTTTCAATTAGATTCTCAGACAATGGATGAAAGTTAGCCCTAGATGGAACACATTAGACATGATTACATCCAGCTTAAAACTGTTCATCTCACGCATGAGTCCTTAGACTAAGATTGTGAAAAATTTCCTGCAGACTACAGCCAACTTGGAAGAAATACTTTCAGGCACTGTCTCGCACAGCAACATGTTATGACTGTGTACTCTATTTAAACCCAGCTGGGCTAAAATTTTCCCCTACGAGATTTTCTTAAGTTCACCAAAGCTGGTCCCAAGCCCAGTTGTGCAGTTGTGAAAGGACAAGAAGGTTTGGCACATGGGGCCAACACTACCATCCCTAAAAATAATATTGCTGCAGGAACAACAAGAAGCCAAAATCTAAACCCACACCAGCAACGAGGGAAAGGCACATCACACAATGTACATATGGCAGGGCCAGGTGGAGGCCATCAATAGGAATGGGAGGAACTAACTAATTAGATGGTCTCAAGATTACTATAAATCTTCATTCAGCCTTAGCAACATAAAGAAGCCTTAACTGGAAGAATTCACAGCCTAACTAACCGCAGAGTAAAAATGACATCCTACAATACTTTAAAAAAGAGGAAATTTCACCTATAGTACATTATATTTATTATCTCTAAAATGTTTTCAGCATATGTCATTCTCCATTAGCTTTCTTTACAGCAACTGGTGAACATGCTCAGCTACTTGAAGGCCTTTCAAATTTTCTATTAGGGCATTAGCCAAAGTTCATGAGAAGGCGTAAACATATAATGGTCAATCTTATTAAGACTTTTCACTTTTTACTTTGTGCTGTTTTCACTTTCTTTATCCATTATTCTCCATAATATCACCATATCATTTATATATATATATATAAATATGTATATACTAGGTAATAGAGAGGACAGGCATCCTGGCCAGGATAAAGGAGGGAGGGCCAAGAGACCACAACAGAAAGACAGAGAGAACGGATATACCGGGAGCAGTTTAATCACCCACATGACAGATGACAGTGTTCCTCAGGGCTAAACCAGGACACCCACAGGGTGGCATGAGAGTTGGAGTCTGGAGACACAGCCCTAACAGGGTCTTTAGGGACTGCCAGACACAGCAGCCAGAGGAGAACTGCTCTGGTTTCCACACAACTCAAAAGTGCTCCAGACTAGTTGGACAGGAGATCAGAAGCAGATCCCAGGTTAACTTTAAAAGAAAGCCCACCACCAGGAGTAGGGAGGCAGTGGGCAATGCACTCTTGGAGGAGGAAGGAGAACTGTGAATAGTGTATTTTGGTGTTGTCCTTGTGAAGTAGGTGTTTTATCAAATATAAATCATTTATTTGAACGTGGAATTGTGTTGGGTGCTGCTGTGACTGTGGTTTGGGGCTCAATGGCACCCCCATGTGGCTACTATATATATATAATCGAACCTCGGACTTCAGAGCTAGAGGCAAAGCCTCTTGCGTTGTGCCACGGCGTGTGGTTCATTTATTTGACAGTATGTAGATAACTACCCCGATCTAGGTACTGTCAAAGAAATAAACCACATGCCGTGACGCAACGCAAGAGGTTTCGATGCTGACGTCCGAGGTTCGATCCCTGAGTGGGGGTCTAGCGAGTGTGTATGCCTGATGAGCCCAGAATTAGAGCGAAACATGTGTCCCGTACTCTTTGCATTATTTGGCAGTAAAACTATTCAACCATACATATATATATATATATATATATATATACAGTATATACTGTATATATATATATATATATATATATATATATATATATATATATACTGTATATATATATATATACTAGCAAAATACCAAGGCTTGCAGTGGAGAAGTAGTGTGTTAAAGAAGCAATGAAAAGAAAAGGAAACATTTTGAAAATAACGTAACATGATTGTCAATGTAATTGTTTTGTCACTGTTGTGAGTGATGAGTGTTGTTGTCATATATATATATATATATATATATATATATTTTACACACACACACATAAACATATATATATACATATCTATACATATACACATATATACATACATATATATCTACATATATACACATACATATACATACACACATACATACATACACACACATATATACACACAAATACATATATATATATACATACACACACACATATATAAACATATATATACATATACATACATATCTACATATATACACACACAGCTATTTCAGATCAGTGCAATACGCTGCTTGTTAAAACGGATAACTCCGCTCTTACGTGCAAGTCTGCGTGGATATTATGAACTATCGATTTGTTCAAGTTCTATTTAAATTTTAAATAGAAGGAATTTTTATTTAGTCGACAGAAATATCTTTGGTAGGAATGGTAAAAACAGACAGGAATATTATTCTGAATAAATCAACTCAAACCTTAAACAACTTATAATATTTTGCTCTCCATAAAAATATATCCTGTCTAAATTATACAAGTTAGAAATAAAGTAAAAATTTAAAAGAACAAACATTCAAATTTCTTTACTCTTATGTAATTTTATATAAAAAATAAACTTAGATTTTAAATATCCCAAAAGATTTTGCTCTCCATAAAAATATATCCTGTCAAAATTATACAAATTCAAATATGAACATGCTGCATAACAAAACCTGGAAATATAAATAAAATGTGTTCCTTTCAGCAATAACAAATCAAATCATTCAGTTGTCTTTGCTCATATGTCATTTTAGAGCTGGACGCCTGGCATCTTTTTTGGCACAAGTTCGTTTCTGTTTGGTGTGAGGTTCTGTGTTGTGGAGATTCTCAGGATGGATTGCAGGTGCTCATCAGTGAGGCGACTCCTGTGTGCTGTTTTGTTAGTCTTTATCACTGAGAAGAGCTTCTCACACAGATATGTGCTACCAAACATGCACAAGGTTCGAGCGGCATGTAGACGGACTTTTTTTGTTCTTCAAAGTCACCAAAGCGCCGTGCAAACTCAGTGCGCTCAGTTTATCAGCAAAGTGCGATTTGGGAACACCGTAGTGACGACTTGGTTTAACATTACTTGGCAACAGGGAAAGTGGGGCAAGGTGCACTGGTGCATTTGTGTCTCCCATAAAAGCAGCTTCACTTGAAATCACTTTGTGATTGTGCACGGTAAAACGTCCGCTGAAGTGTCAGATTCTTATTTAATTCTTCTGCTTTCTGTATCTTCTGCATTGCATTCAGGGTTACCCTGATGTTTTGTCTCATAGTGCCGTCTTAGATTAAATTCTGTAATTACAGCCACATTAGCTCCACAAATGAGACACACGGGTTCAGTAAACATATACTCAGCCTCCCATCGGTTTTAAAGGCTCTATTTTCAGAATCAACTTTTCTCTCAGCATCGTGTGAGCTAGCTTCGCAATAACTTGCAGCATCATAAGCTAGACTTGATTAACGCGTAAGTGTTCGGCAAGGCAGCTGAAGCGCTGCATTATGGGATCTGTAGTTTATTGTGTTACCAGCGCTTCATATACCCGGGCCATTAATAACAATAATACAGTATATAAAATGATCTCGGGCGGATATAATTACACGGGTCGGATGTGGCCCGTGGCCCTTGAGTTTGACAAATATGGACTAAATAGAACTTGAAAAGATATATTTTTGAAATGTGATCGCGCAATTCAGATAGAGTTGACGCCAGCACTACAGCCTGCATCCTCCCTCGTTCTTACTTTTTACCGTTCATCTAATGAATACACTGAGTATGGCTTTACCAAAACAATCATTGATGGCGAATAAAGTATCCATTATTCGAGTATGTAGATCGGGATATATATATACATATATATATACCAGCGTATCATAGCGAGAAGTAGTGTGTTAAAAAGCTAGAAAAGAAAAGGGAACATTTTAAAAATAACGTAACATGACTGTCAATATACAGTATTTGTTTTGTGAGTGTTACTGAGTGTTGCTGTCATCAAGGATTTGATTATCATTATTTCTTTCAATCAGGTTCGTATTTGTAGGATGTGTTGTGTTCAAGTTACATTCCGTGTTTGTCAATCGTTGTAAAGATGACAGGTTTCTTTCATCGATTCGTTTCTTACTGCATCAATAAACAGCTCGTCTTCTTCTTTATCTGAGACCTGACACACTGCATGCACGGGTTTTTTTACACTGTCTTCCTTTAGCGGGACATTGACTTTTTCCACCGTGTGCTTTGTTTCCGCAGTAGTTGGATTTATGAATATGCTTATCAGGCGCTTCATATTTTTGCTGCCTTTTCAATTGTGTAATTCGGTTTTTGTTCAGCGCTCTTTGGAACTGTTGCCTTTTATCTGTGCACTGCGTCAGTTCACGTGAGCCACTCGGTGTACATGCATCGAAGGTTCCCAGCTGTGCTGGTGCCATCTCGTGCTATGTCCATGGCTGTATTTAATGTTACCTTAGTCCTGGCACTTAAAACTTTCTCTGCAGTTTCGCTGAGTTTGTGTCAAACACCACCCTGACCATCTCATCTTCCTCTCCATAAGCACAGTCCTTCACCCGTGAATATTTAGTGGCAGTTTGCTATTGGATTGCCGCTGACGGACGGCCTTATATGGGCAGGCACTAAATTACAAACGCCAGCGGCAGCCTGTCTATGAACTTAATTTAAAGTGTAGGTTTACATTGTGCTTTGTTTCCGAAGTAGCAGAACTCATGAATATGGTTGTATATGTCACTCGCTCGCTTCTTATTGTTTCGCTGCCTTCTCAATTATATAATGCATGTTTTCTTCAGCGCTTTTTGGAGCTCTTCCTGGTTTTCTATGTACTGCGTGATTACGTGGGAGGCGTGATGATGTCACACGAAACTCCGCCCCCACGGCGTTGAAGCTCATCTCCATTACAGTAAATGGAGAAAAACTGCTTCCAGTTATGACCATTACGCGTAGAATTTCGATATAAAACCTGCCCAACTTTTGTAAGGAAGCTGTAAGGAATGAACCTGCCAAATTTCAGCCTTCCACCCACACGGGAAGTTGGAGAATTAGTGATGAGTCAGTGAGTGAGTGAGTGAGTGAGTGAGTGAGTGAGTGAGTGAGTGAGTGAGTGAGTGAGTGAGGGCTTTGCCTTTTATTAGTATAGATATATAGTGGCATCCCCATGTGGCTACTATATATATATATATACATATATTGCCACGCACGCATAGGCCCAAAGACCCGAACTGCAGCACGAAAACTCATGCCAAAAGGGAAAAGCGGGGTACTAACCTCTCTCTCTTTGTTCCTACAGAAAGAAAGAAGCAGCTCTGCCATGAATCTAATCAGACTCCCTGACCACGTACTTCCACTTCCGTGTTCTTTCCCTTCCTTCTGTCTACCTCTGATGACATCATAACTCCCATCATCCTCCTCGGTTCCATCCCTGCCTTCCTCTTTGTCAATTCCGGTCCCACTCCATAAATGCTTCCCACTTCGCCATCTTGACTGTCTGATGTATATGGAAAATTACCTGATGCAATATTCAAAACTGTACAGTATAAGAGGCCGGAAAACCCCAAACCTTTATGCTGTTTTGTGCTTTATTTCTACAATATATATTGTGAAAGATAGGGGGCACTATCGCTCCCTTAAACCACTGTCCAAGACACCAGACACCAAATAAAAATACAAATGTTGACTTTATTAATTCTGCATAGTGCACAAAGCACCCTCTCCTCCACTATATTCATAAACAAATCATAATACTAACAATAAACTGATCCTCCACTCCCAGACGCGTTGCAACCCTTCCACCCAGCTCAGCTCACGATCTGGGAGTTCCCACAGTCCTTTTATACTCCCTGACCCGGAAGTGTTCCTAATCCCCAGTCCATGTGATTCTTTATTACTTCCGGGTCAGGTACAAGTCCTTTTCTTCACCCCGGAAGTACGTCACTTCTGCCGTCGCTCTCACTATGATGCTTTTGCAGCCCCTGTGGTATCCAGCAGGGCTGTGTATAAAAACTAAATTGTCCATGATTCTCTGCTGGTCTTCAGGGCACCTCCATACTGCAGGGAGGGCTCCACCTGGCGGCCTGGGGGTATTGGCCGGGATGACAAGTATGCAGTGGGTACGGAAAGTATTCGGACCCCCTTCAATTTTTCACTCTTTGTTATATTGCAGCCATTTGCTAAAATCATTTAAATTAATTTTTTTCCTCATTAATGTACACACAGCATCCCATATTGACAGACAAAAAAAAGAATTTCTGAAATTGTTGCAGATTTATTAAAAAAGAAAAACTGAAATATCACATGGTCCTAAGTATTCAGACCCTTTGCTTAGTATTTAGTAGAAGTACCCTTTTGAGCTAATACAGCCATGAGTCTTCTTGGGAAAGATGCAACAAGTTTTTCACACCTGGATTTGGGGATCCTCTGCCATTCCTCCTTGCAGATCCTCTCCAGTTTTGTCAGGTTGGATGGTAAACGTTGATGGGCAGCCATTTTAGGTCTCTCCAGAGATGCTCAATTGGGTTTAAGTCAGGGCTTTGGCTGGGCCATTCAAGAACAGTCACAGAGTTGTTGTGAAGCCACTCCTTCGTTATTTTAGCTGTGTGCTTAGGATCATTGTCTTGTTGGAAGGTAAACCTTCGGCCCAGTCTGAGGTCATTAGCACTCTGGAGAAGGTTTTTGTCCAGGATATCCCTGTACTTGGCCACATTTATCTTTCCCTCGATTGCAACCAGTCGTCCTGTCCCTGCAGCTGAAAAACACCCCCACAGCATGATGCTACCACCGCCATGCTTCACTGTGGGGACTGTATTGGACAAGTGATGAGCAGTGCCTGGTGAGTCATCCTGGCCAATACCCCCAGACCGCCAGGTGGAGCCATCCCTGCATCATGGAGGGGCCCCAAATTCCAGCAGGGATTCATGGGAATTGGAGTCTTCCAGTGCAACCCTGCTGGATAACGTGGGGGCCACCAGGAGACGCTGCTGGGAGGCATAGAGACATTGGGGTTTACTACAGTCCGGAAGTACATCATAGTCATTGGGACGGAAGGATGTACTTCCGGGATGAAGAAAAAAGGACTTTTTTATATAACCCAGAAGTGATGGGGAATCATGGGCTGAGGGATGAAGCACTTCCAGGTTGAACAGTATAAAAGGATTGTGGGAAACCCAGACGGGTGAGCTGAGTCAGTTAAAGAAGTAATGAAAAAGAAAAGGAAACATTTCAAAAAGAACGTAACATGATTGTCAATGTAATTGTTTTGTCACTGTTATGAGTGTTGCTGTCATATATATGTATATATACATATATACACACACACACACACATATAAACATATATATACATATACACATATACATATGTACATATACATACATATCTACATATATACATATACACATATATATATACATATATATATACACATACATCCACATATATATACATATATATGTATACATACCTACATATATACACACATACATATACATACATATATATATATATATTGTCATAAAAACGAGTCCAAGACATTATAAAGGTTTGGGGCAGCCACCCATATATTGTTCTTCCCAGCTGCAAAATGGGTTTCTTTATCAAACAAACGATGTGCATATCACAGAGTCCAAAACAGAACTGGCTATAGTAGCCTAAGATGGAGACTTTAAAGGTCTTGAGAGGAAGTGATGTCATCAAAGGGACCGGAACCAGAAGTGATGTCATCAAAGGGTCCGGCTTCAGAAGTGACATCATCAAAGGGATGTCGGAAGTGACATCTTCAGAGGCGCCGGAACTTTGCAGGATTTCCTGGGGAAGGTCTGTAGGGAACTGAGAAAGATAGTCAGTGTACTAACCCCCTGGTCAGATGTTTTATTACAATTACTCGAGCCCTTTAGCTGCCTCCTACTCGCACGTGCGTGACAGTATATATAGTGAGCATGGTTCCAATCACCATCAGACTAACACCAGCACTTTACCAAAAACACACGTTTATTAAGACAAATAAGTCCCACGCAGCACACATTGCTCCCAGCACCAATCGCCCTATCCACGGGTCTCTCTTCCAGTGTCTGTGGGCCGCCTTTCCTCTCCTCACGGGAGCTTCATCCTGCTCCTGCTCCTGACTCTAGCTCCCTGATTGGAGTGAGGCAGCCCCTTTAATTCCCACCCGGATGTGCTCCAGGTTCCTGATGATGCTCTTCTGGCAGCACTTCCTGGTGTGGTGGAATTTCTGCCCTTGCACTCGGAAGCAGGGTGTACTTGAAGGTCCTTCCTCCACCTTCCTAGGTGTGGTGGAAGTGTCAATCTCCCTGGCTCCTTGACGCTCAAGGCGCCTCCTGGTGGTGGCCACGGGTCCCAGTGGGCTTCAGCCTCCTTGCTCCTTCCCTGTGGTCCCCTCAACATCCAAGGTGGTTGCCCCCTCGTGGCCAGGGGGGATGTATAGATCACCTCCCGGTCCTTTATGTCGTCCCGGCTGGGTCTGACCCTCAGCCTCCTGTGACAATATACCGGGACGGTCCCCAAAACTTTGTTTTTGTGGAGCTTCTTTTTTCTTTATATTCCACAATAAATACAGACACACATACAGTCCCAATAAAAATATTAGCCACTGTGAAAGTTTTCACTTTTTATTGTTTCAAAACATTGAAACACAGTGGATTTAACTTTTTTGACAATGATCTACAGAAAAAGACTCTTTTAATTTCAAAGTGAAAACAAATCTCTGCAAAGTGTTGTAAATTAGTTACAGTTTTAAAATAAAACAATTGATCACATAAGTATTTACTTATTCTTCAATGAGAAAATTAAAAATATAAGATCCCAGATCTCATCATCACAGTACAAACCAAATACTAGCTTAGCAGACCCTGCCTCACATTGCATTCAGCACTTTGGTAATTTTAATCCTGTAACTGAGCAGCAAGTCTTAAATTTAATTTCTAAAATGAAGCCCACTACTTGTTCCCTAGATCCAGCGCCAACAAAACTAGTAAAAAGTGCAATGGATGTTCTTGCAGCGCCTATTCTAACCGTTATCAATAGTTCATTATTGCATGGCACAGTACCTAATGCACTAAAAGTGCCAGCCATTAAACCATTACTTAAAAAGTCAGACCTAGACCTACACATACTAAATAATTATAGGCCTATTTCAAATTTACCCTTTCACTCTAAAATACTAGAAAAAGTAGTCACCAATCAGCTTCATTCACAACTTACGCATTAAAATTTATTTGAGAAATTACAGTCTGGTTTCCGCGCTGGTCATAGTACAGAAATGGCACTAACGCGGGTTGTAAACGACATTCTGATATCATCTGATGAAGGAAACTCCACTGTAATTATGTTGTTGAACTTAAGTGCAGAATTTGACACCATTGACCATTCTATTTTATTGCACAGGCTAGAAAATAATGTTGGGCTTACAGGCACTGGGCTGACTTGGTTTAGTTCTTATTTATCAAATCAATTTCAATATGTACAGAAATGTGCTGACAGTACTCCATCATTATACACAGAAGCGCAGGGCTCAGTACTGGGACCATTACTGTTTTAACTTTACATGCTTCCACTGGGATCTATCATTAGGAAACATAATGTTAATTTTCACTCGTATACAGATGACACCCAGTATACCTTTCATTTAGATCAAATGAAGTTTCTCAAATGTTGTATTTAATTAGTTGTGTTAGTGAATTAAAGGAGTGGATGGATGAGAACTATTTGCCTTTAAACACAGATAAAACAGATGTTAATTGTTGGAGGAAATGACGCTGATCACAACAATATTCTGTCATTGTTTAACACAGTTGGAATCACCATTAATTTTACTGAATCAGCCCGAAATCTAGGAGTTATCTTCGACTCTAACATGTCATTTAAAGCACACATTACAAAGTTGTCCAAATCATGTTTCTTCCATCTTAAATATGTTGGGAAATTAAATAAACAGGATTCTGAGAAATTAATTCATGCATTTATTTCTAGTAGGATTGACTACTGCAAAGCAGTGTTCATTGGATGTTCAAACTGTTCTTTATACGGCCTCCAGTTAATCCAAAATGTTGCTGCAAAAAATTATTACAAAAACAAGAAAAAACGAACACATAACTCCAGTTCTTATTCTTCAACACACATCAGTTTAGGAATATCAAAAATGCAAGTTTACAGGGGGATATTATAGTCATGGGGGACTTTAATTATCCAGATATTAACTGGGATAACCTTGCAGATGGAGGAGCACAAGAGCAGAAGTTTTTAGAAGTAATCAGCGACTGTTTTTTAACAAAGCATGTTAGAGCATCAACACGGGGTGAAGCCTGTGGAAATGTTGGAAACTTGTTAAGGGTAAATTTCGCACAAACATTAGGAAGTTTTTCTTTACACAAAGAATGATAGACACTTGGAATAAGCTACCAAGTAGTGTGGTAGACAGTAAGACATTAGGGACTTTCAAAACTCGACTTGATGTTTTCTTGGAGGAAATAAGTGGATAGGATTGGCGAGCTTTGTTGAGCTGAATGGCCTGTTCTCGTCTGGAGTGTTCTAATATTCTAATGTTCTAAATCCTTACACTGGCTCCCGGTTAAGTTTAGGGCAGATTTCAAAATCCTCCCTTTAACATATAAAGCATTAAATGGCCAAGGTCCGGCTTACTTGTCTGAACTTATCATGACTTACAAACCTGAGCGCACATTAAGATCTCAAGATGCCGGTCTGCTTATGATTCCAAGGATTAATAAAATAACAGTGGGAGGTTGAGCTTTTAGTTACAGGGCCCCTAAACTGTGGAATGGTCTTTCTGCTACTATAAGAGATGCCCCTTTGGTCTCAGCTTTTAAATCCTGGCAGAAGACTCACTACTTCAGTTTAGCATATCCTGACTAGAGCTGCTAATTAAATGTACAGACTTCATCACTGTTGTTAGTCATTATCACTAAAACATAAGTAACATCTATCCATTATCCAACCCGCTATATCATGATAGTTATAATTTGTTACTAACCCTCACCTATTCTGTTTCTCTTCTCGGTATTCAAATGTGACACTTGGTGCCACAGCCCACCTGCCCACCATCAGATTGGCTGGCCCAGCTCTGTTTCAGCTGTGAAATGGCCAAATGGGGGAGGCAGCTTGATGGCTGAGGTATCCAGGACTCTAAACAAATCCAAATCATATTATGTGATATGGGTGGCATGGTGGCGCAGTGGGTAGCACAGCTTCCTTGCAGTTAGGAGACCCAGGTTCACTTCCCAGGTCCTCCCTGCATAGAGTTTGCATGTTCTCCCCGTGTCTGCATGGGTTTCCTCCCACAGTCCAAAGACATGCAGGTTAGGTGCATTGGCGATTCTAAATTGCCTCTAGTGTGTGCTTGGCATGTGTGTGTGTGCACCCTGCGGTGGGCTGGCGCCCTGCCCAGGGTTTGTTTCCTGCCCTGCGCCCTGTGTTGGCTGGGATTGGCTCCAGCACACCCCCGTGACCCTGTAGTTAGGATATAGCGGATTGGATGATGGATGGATTATGTGATATTATCTACTGTTAAATTCTGCTCTGTACTTGTAACATTTTAATTTTTATACTGTATTGAGTATTTGTTCTGTTCTGTGTAGTGTATTGTATTGACCCCCTTCTTTTTGACACCCACTGCATGCCCAACCTATCTGGAAAGAGGTCTCTTTTTGAATTGCCTTTCCCATGGTTTCTTCCAATTTTTTTATTTTTTTCTCCCTACAAGGGTTTTTTTTTTTGGAAGTTTTTCCTTGTCTTCTTAGAGAGTCAAGGCTGGGGGGCTGTCAAGAGGCAGGGCCTGTTAAAGCTCATTTCTTGTGTGATTTTGGGCTATGTATATGTATAAATTGGATTGGATTGGATTGTATTTACCCCCTTCATGTCAGAATTTAGTAGATGTACCACTGGCAGCCTTGAGTCTCTGTGCATAGGTTTCTATCAGCTTTGCACATCTGGACACTGCTTTCCTGCTCAAGTTCTGCCACGCTGAGATTATGAGTGAAAAGCTTTTTTCAAGCCCAGACACAAAGTAGGGACCTGTTTTTACTTTCACATTAAAGAGTCTTTTCTTTTCATCAATCTCACAAAGCCAAGTTAAATCTACTTTGGTTCAATGTTGTGTAACAATAAAACGTGTAAACTTGTAAGTCTGGGGGGGTACCCTTTCCGTAGGTGTACATACACACACATTATGCATATACAATGTATACAGTATATACACAAATATATATATATATATATATATATATATATATATATATATATATATATATATATATATATATATATATATATATATATATATATAAGTTATAAATATGTAAATTACGCCGAAATTTGCGTACGTAAGGTTACATAAATATTATTTTTTGTTAGTTTTTTTTTTTTTTTGGTTCCGACTTTTTTCTTTCTTTTGCCTGCACATATTTTCATGCTTGAATCTACGCAACGTTTTATAAACAAGGGCCTAGGTCTTCTCTTAAAGATGCTGATCGTAGTGCCATGTTCCAGTGTATTCTACAAGTCCTTTTTGCAAGTGTTTCAATTAGCCATTTCATTTTGGCAGTTTACGATACTTTCTCACTGGCACCAGAGACCACGTTAAGCCTGCTTTCAGTCAATTTTTACTATTTTTTTTTTTCAAATATTCCTTGAAACACGCTGTTACATTTGTGACTCCTTTCTTCTCACGAGAGTTGAGGATCTCTCGGTATACGAAGACATGACACAGGCAAATAGAAATGAAAAAAAAAAATACGCACTATACTGAATGTAAAGCAATACTGTAAAAACATAATACTTTGAAACAATAGAATAAAATAAAACTACAAAACACAACAATCAACCCACTTAATAAGTTGTTCTCACCTACGATGTAAATATACCACAGAAAATCAGAACGTTATCACTGTGGAATAGAATCGTCTGCAAACTCCATGATGAAGTCACACATACCGCGACGACTGCTGTAGCAGTTCGTCACGGAAGTGTGGACTCGCGGTGTTAAGCTTCTAAAGTGCAGACGTTTTCGATCGCTC
Source organism: Polypterus senegalus (assembly GCF_016835505.1). Lineage (NCBI taxonomy): Eukaryota > Metazoa > Chordata > Cladistia > Polypteriformes > Polypteridae > Polypterus > Polypterus senegalus. The sequence continues at coordinate 188,087,500 of NC_053154.1, forward strand.
AGAAATACGTAAGTTACTTATGTTGCTGTGGCTCTGCAAGTGGATACTCTTGTGGCCCACACATTGTCAGCACGTCACTGATAGCAGTGCTTCGTAGCTTCTTGTCCCGTGACACATTTCGTGCGTGCGCGCCGCTGTCCCGTACGTTCGAAACTCTGGCTCGGCACAACATAACAGTACAGTCCACTCCCTGCTCAAACTGCTGCCGTAGAACTGCGTCCGAGACAGCCACGTCAGCATTACAAACTCTCAGCAGGCTTCAAAGTGGTCCAAGTGCATTCAAATTTGAGGCGTTGTGTGGGGGTTGAGAGGGAGATACAGATATTTATAAGCTAAACTTTACAAACAGTGATACTAGGCGAGTTTGGCATCGGAGTTCCAGTATTTCCACTTCTAATTGTCATCAAAAATAGGATGCGTAAGCAATTTACAGTAACTAATGGCTTCATCATTTGAGGTATTTACGTCTTACAGTTACAAAGGCACGCCAGTCCCACTGCAACTCATACTGGACTGTCTAAGCAAGGTATATATTAATAACCATATTATCACATTTTTCCAGATATCCCAGTGGCTAGTAGTAAACCTTAGCGAAACTTTGTCATTTAATAATGCTTGGGGTCGCACTCCTTTTCCCTGGCAATTTACTCCAGGTCTTGATGGATAACTGACTAGGACAGTATGAGAGCGCCAGGTTGTTAGTTCATTTTAGAATTTGTCTTCGAAACTGATGGATTTGGTAATCTCAATCACGTCAAGGAAGACAGGAGACACCTCACATTAGAGTTACGTGTCACGAGCAGCGCCAGGACCTACAAGGCCCCCGAAATTAATCAAAGATGTATGAAAGAAGGCGCCTATACATGCAGCACTCCGTCCCGTTATCCGTGATATGGCTCGTCAACCGCTAGTCGCACAAACACCGCCATCCCCTAGTTTACGCTTCTGCGGTGAACTACAGGGCGGCTGGTGGGCAGCATTAGCTGCAGGTGTCAGAAATACAATGCACGAAGAAGGAAGAGATTTGTCATATTATAAAAACGACACTGCGGTGGGTTGGCATCCTGCCCGGGATTGGTTCCTGCCTTGTGCACTGTGTTGGCTGGGATTGGCTCCAGCAGACCCCCGTGACCCTGTATTCGGATTCAGCGGGTTGGAAAATGGATGGATGGATAAAAACGACAGTTTATCTGCAAATGCAAGTGACCAGTGTTATAGATTCGAGATCTGGTGACCGTGAGGCAGACGAATGGGATGATTCTGCAGAAACACCACGTAGGCTATGCCTGTGCGTGGTGCGTGCAGCAAGAGCTTTTGGAAACTTTTAAAGTTGCAGCGCAGCACTGATCTACAATCTACAATTGAGCCCTTACAGAATTTCAGCCTGTTAATAGAGGCATATTAGGTGTAATTGTGCCAGTCGCGAGAAAACGTTTTTGAAAATAAAATCGTTTTCTACACTTTACTACATACCTGAGCAGGATGTTGTTGTCAAATCCCACGGTTTGGAGATGTTGTTTCACAGTGAGGCGATACAGGGGCACGTCGGAAAACCGCTGACAGTTTTGTATATCTTATTCAATCATTGTCTTTTTCATTTTTTTCCTGTTTTTAACTTACAGCTGAAGATACCCGGTATTGTGAAACTAACTAGGTGCCAGAATTTTAAAATATTTTTCTGCCTCTCTCCCTTTTTCAAAATAGACAGTTGAAGGGTCATTCTCTTTTAGTTTTTAATATTTGACATGGCTTACTGGGCTCAGATGGCTATCCAGTACGATTTGAGTAGAGAAGAGTTTATGTTTTAAAATGGTGGTCCAGCAAGCATTCTTTCCATCTCTATCACTCATAATCTCATGATGTGATGTTTTTGATGCTGCACATAAAACTATTTCAAAAGCAAAGACCCCTTCCCGGAATGAAATGGTTCCTTGTCAAGAAATGGCTTTATGAGGAACTATGCCCAACCCAGTAAAATGCCATTAAAGAAACATTATTTTGAAAAATAAAGGTGCCAGAGTGGTTCTTCAGAGTGATGCCATAGGGCAGGGTTTCTCAAAATCAGTCCTGAGGACTCTCTTTACCCGCAGGCTGTTGTTCCAGCCAGATTCTTAATCAGTGATAATAATTGATCTCATTTAATTAGCTGGTCTTTTTCCTCTTCACTTATTCTACATTCAGAAATGCACAATAGTATAATTTTTACATTTATATAATATTTAGAAGTGTTTCTGTTTTTTCAATATCTTTAAATGTTTCACTCATATTTTTTCTATTATTTTGACCTTTTTCTGTGTGTCTGCTCCTTTCGTTGTATCCTAACAATGAAAATTAAAAAGAAGCAGAGCAGACACCTGAGATGACAACACTGAATGATGAAAGGCTGCAACTACTTTACCAACAGGCCCATAAATTAGTAAATAATGGATAAAATAACCAGAAAACCAAGAAAAAAACAACGAAAATCAGGATGAAAATATTGTTAAAAAGTAACAAATACATTTCCCATATACAGTAACTGCTTTTTACATTGACTCCAAAACACAGAAACTGGGTAATAACAGATCACTTCATTAGGCTAACAGTCCAATTTAAAAAAAAAGCTGGGTTGAACAAAAACTTGCAGCCACAGAGGGTCCCCAGGACTGGGAATGAGAACAACTGCCATAGGGGAACTATTTTTGGTTCTCAAACGACACTTCCACATGAAGGTTACAGAAAGAACTTTTATTTATTTAGATCCATAACTGGCTCTAACGCTGAAAAAAGGGAAATGGAAGGTTGTTACATTTACAAAAATGTGTTTACTTTATACTACATGTATTGTTATGTTAATGTTCCACTTTTGAACATTTTTATGTTTAATTTATTGAATCTTGTGCGATATACAATATACAAATTTCAGTCGTTTAGGCAGAAGTCAAGATAGTTATATTTAGTCCTCACCGGAAATTAATGCGCCTGCACCAAATGGATTTATCGTCAGCGGAGGATGGATAACTTGGCGGTAAAGTCACGTGACTTTAAAACTTTTAAATTAAAAGAAGCAACAGGTTGTGGGGTTTGAGTTGTTGTCGCCGGTTAAGCGCAAAAGGTTAGTGAAATAAAAGTTAAAAACACACACGTGAGATATTCCGATATTCATTTAAAACAATAACACTAACGTTACTCCGTTTTGGGGTTTTCCTTGTATTCTCTTTTAATGCTCTCTAACTACCGTCACAAGTCAGTAAATGTACTATTAAGTTGTTTAGATGTACTTGCTTAGTACAGCTACGTTTAAGTACATAAAAAAGCTCCAAAACTTCTGACTCGTTACGGGTCAACTACTTTCAGCATTGCTTTTCATTAGTATTATCATAACATTGCTCAACCAGATACAGACAAATAAATAATAAACCTGAATACAATACAATGCAGTTGCCGAATTTGCTGGTTTGAAAATAAAAAATAAAAAAAGAAATTATTTTGTAAAAGAAGGTGCCAAGCAGCAATTTTTGCACTTAATATTTTACTAATATTTAACATTTATTCTATAATATATACAGTTACACAAATATAAATACATGTATTTTATAATACTGTATAACACTCTATCCAATGTGCATTTTGTGTTCATATGGTATACATTACATTTGGCACAGCCAAAGAAGCGGTGTTTTTGTACAGCTGTTGTACATTTCAGCTTTTGAATACAAATCTTTTGTATTTTTGTTGATTTGTATTATTTTTATCAAATGAAACTAGTTTTGGTATAAGCAAAGCTGTACATTTCTTATTAATAACTTTGAAAACTAACTATAGAATGAAAGTGGAAAAAGTATAATTGATAACCTAAAAAGCTAAGTAACTTGGTGAGGTGCATTTTTTAGAAAATTTATAAAACAATTGTTAAAATGTTATGCTTTATTGACATCTTCATTTAACATAAATTAATTAATTTAACAGAGAATGACAAAGTTTCATTTCATTTTATATAAAAATATGTTGTTTTGGGATCTATTAATTTAGTGCATTAAGCATAATTAAATTGTTTTTGATAAAAGCAATTTTATTATATGCAACCGATGTGCATATTTTTTTATTTTAATCTGACATGCCATTTTTTTCAGTAAAATAGTAAATAATCATGAATATAACAGATTTGTGTATACATGATTTAAAAAAGGACTCGCTGCATACAAGGACACAGGTCATCTTAATCTGTTAGAGTCCGACACGGTAGTCTTACATTAAATATTTGTTTTTTTCTATAGATGAGGACGATTTTTAAATCACAAAGAACCATATGCAGAGATCCCTTTCCAGAATGAAACAGTGCTTTGTCAAGAAAAGGTTCAACAAGGAACCATACAACCCAGTAAAGAACCATAAAGTGCCAATAAAGGACCAGGGGCCTCATGTATAAATTCACACTATAACATGGCGTACAGACATAAGTGGAAATGTGCGTACGCACAAAAAAATCCAGATGGATAAATCTATGTGTATGCCAACTTCCACATTCTTCCGCTAAATAAATTCCGATCAGTGTGAAAAGTAATGCACGTGCACGCGCCTGCTGTCCCGCCCCAACTCCTCCCAGAATTACACCTCTTTGAATATGCAAATCAATATAAATAGCCCTTAAGCACAGCCTTCTGTGAAAAGGCAATGGCAAAAGCAAGAGGGAAAATAGAAGAATTTCAGCAAATACCAAGTGGAGACAAAAAAAAACGTACTATTTGTTGGTTTATAAAGTGGTATTAACAACAAAAGGAAGTTGATCGAGTGACATAGTGTGTCGGAGAAACGCGAAAGCTCACGTTGACAAAGTCGCACAGCGTCAGAAATAAAAAAGAAGTTGTCAGATATCAAAGTCTCCATGAAAAGGCGAGTCTTAGCCCACAATCTGAGTGTCATATGAAAGCTTATTAGGGTACAGAGGAAAAAAAAGGCACACAGTGGGGAAAAAGCATGAAATGTCAACTTTAATCTCTAAATTTCCATTTTAATCATGTAGTTTATTTTGGGCGGCACGGTGGCGCAGTGGTAGCGCTGCTGCCTCGCAGTTAGGAGCCCCGGGTTCGCTTCCCGGGTCCTCCCTGCGTGGAGTTTGCATGTTCTCCCGTGTCTGCGTGGGTTTCCTCCGGGCGCTCCGGTTTCCTCCCACAGTCCAAAGACATGCCGGTTAGGTGGATTGGCGATTCTAAATTGGCCCTAGTGTGTGCTTGATGTGTGGGTGTGTTTGTGTGTGTCCTGCGGTGGGTTGGCACCCTGCCCAGGATTGGTTCCTGCCTTGTGCCCTGTGTTGGCTGGGATTGGCTCCAGCAGACCCCCGTGACCCTATTCGGATTCAGCGGGTTAGAAAATGGATGGATGGATAGTTTATTTTGTCATTAAAGCAGAACATCATAAACTTAATCTTAAAATCGTTTAATTTACTAGTTTCTCAATCCCATCGTAACTAGAGTAGCACGTTAAATGCTTTGTTTTGTATTTGATCTCCTATGTGCTCTATGTGTGTGAATCACTACGTGCTTCTTAAACCGGCTTTCTCTTCCTCCAACAGGACACAGAATCCATTACATTCATGATATTACAGCTCTCTGAATAATTAAAATACTGAGATGTATACGTGATATAATTTTCATGATGATAGGAGTTAAAGCATGTTATTAAGCATGGGAACACGGTGGAGCAATGATTGTTCATGTCTCAGGCAAGATCCTTGCTGTGCCGTGTGCTATACCTTCAATGAAATAATTTATTGTAGCAGTACTGTCTCTTTCAAACGTACTAACCTCCATCCAAATACCCAATCACCACACAATCAGCTCTGTAATAGACGTTAAGCCATCTGTAAGCTTAGAATGCAGATTCTTCAAAACTTTTAAGGAACATTGAAATATCTTCATAGTATGTATTTAATTATTCTATCCATCTATCCTTCCAGTGACGCGTCAGCACCAGCAGGAATACAGCGTGAGGCAAGAACAATACGTGAACGGAGCATCAGCAGCCTGCTAGCGCTGCAGCACCGTGTAGTTAAAGTTAAACTTTTATTTGTATAATATAATAAACATATTTTGCTGCATTTCATCTTAAAAATGATATCATCATCATATGTAAATTACATGCTTTATAAAGTTACTCAGGTTGTGCAATATTATAAGTGTAGTGCAAGTTTACAGTGAGGTGATTGTACTAATAAGTACAAACAGTTCTACAAGGAGCTCTTGATGGACTGATTGAGTGCATTTAGAGTTCTTGGGATGAAACTGTTTCTGAACTACGAGGTCAGTACAGGAAAGGCTCTGAAGAATTTGTCATATGAGAGCAATTCAATAGACAGCATGGCTGAGGCAGCGTCTGCTTGATGCTGTATACCGATAATTCTCTTTCCAATCAGCTGCTGTACAGCTGTGATTCACACTCAGATACAGTGATATGAATACTCTGAGTGGTGCAGTGAGAATAATATGGAAAAGGATGATCCGATGTGGGATCCTAGGTGTAGTGAGAGTAACAACACTAAAGCAGTTATGGTATTTGGAATAGTTTGACCATTCTCCATTATATTGTTACAGGTTAATTACAATCAGATGCATTAAACTAATAAACAATATGCGGTTAATTTCAGTGTATTTATAAAGCCACATCAGGGATGTGGATCTAAATAAGAAAGGATAACCACACAGGAAGAGTAGCACTGCTTTGACGCTGGGTGCTGCCAGTCTGCAAAACCGAGCGCAGAACTTGCATATGACAGGTATGAGCTACCGTGGAAATGTGCGTGGCTTTACGCCAAGTTTAGGTTTTATACATCGTGATTTGAATGTGGAAACGTTCTTAGGCAACATTTTTGTGCATACGCACCGTTTCTACATGAGGCCCCAGGAATATATAGGAATGTATGGGTGAAAAGGGTACCCCACCAATTTATACCAATGTAAACATGAAGAGCCACTCCGTTTGATGATACAAAGATCACATGTATAACTCCATCTGCACTTACCAGATCTGTCTTTGCATCAATCAGCTTCGTATGAAATTATTTTTGCAAAATTTAGGAGGTGATAAGTTTAAACAAAAGTCTTTTTCATCATTAAGAAAACCAAAAGCTGAAAGGCTATCTTTCCTATCCAGTCTAAGTTAAATAATCCCATTCCAGTCACTGGCACACTTACCGTTTCCCCCTGCCTCTTGACAATCATGTCGTCCAAGTCATTACATATTAAACCTGATTCACTTAATGCAAGATAAAATGAATTCCCTTACAGTCTAATCGTTACTTGTTAGCTACAAAAATTGTGAACTTCGTTTAAAACATCTTCCTCTTTAATATACCCATGAAACAAGACACATTTTCTTTAAGTACGGTATACATTAATAATAATAATAATAATAATAATAATAATAATAATAATAATAATAATAATAATAATAATAATAATAACAGCAGTGTCTGTAATGAAATGGAAAATTTAGAATATTCATGAGATTGGCCATTAAGGTGAGCGCATTGAATTGTTTCATATCACTCTCGTTTTTCGTATGATGTATGCCACCCGTCGACATTAGTAATAAATCTTTTTGTTGCTGTTGTTTTATTTCTCGATAGCAAGAATCGGACAAAGGCACCACGTCAGAGGCGCAAAGCGAGCAGCGACTTTCCGGGTCTGTGTCTCAGTGATTGAAAGCACTGTCAGAGGCTGTAGTGTTACTACAAATGGCCAGGAGATGTCACTAGAGAGACGGCTGATAAGCACTTGGAGACCTCGAACCATCAGAAGGCAGAAGGCCACACAGTAAGAGAGAATGAGTGGGGCACAAAAACAGGAGGAACTGATTAAGAAATTGAAATTATGAGAGAATACCTCAGCCGTCGGCATTCAAATAGTAAACAAAATAGGGAAATTGTAGCTACGCAGGCTGGAAAGGTGAACTGAGTGACAGTTCCAGTTATAGTGCAAGGTTTAAAAGAAACCATGAATCAATGTGATAAGAAGAAGAAAGAGAAGAACCAATGAGCTCATTAAGATTAAGAGATTTAGAAGAAAAGAAAGAAGAAGGTGAGTAGAGAGAGGTTTATGTTTTAGATGGGCAGGGGTTAATTTGCCGTGTGCTTATACAAAACAAGCAGCAGCAAGTTCATTCAAAGGAAGCATACATGAGTTGTTTGAATGCTATATATCTAGTAAATGGCATGGATTTTTTTTAAAAAAATGCACTGTTAAACTTATACCTAAACTCTCCTAAAATTATTACAGAACTGGCCACCCTCCATCAGGTGATATTTGCTATATGTGATACAAGTTAAAGAAATCCCATTTAGAAATAAATATTTTGGGCATATCAGCAATTACCAGGCTAGAAACCTGCTGATATAAAACACAGAAATGGGACAGCCTAGATTTACAAAAAAACAGTCAACCAAATTATTGACCTGCAGCAACTGATTCAAATGACCAAACTGCACTCACAGATAGGAACAGGGCCGGCTCTACCATTTGGTCAAACTAGGCAATTACCAAGCGCAGCAAAATTTAGGAAGTGGCATTTTTTTAAAACAATACAGGGTCGAGGCTGAGTTACAAACTCTCTGACCCAATACAACTGTCCGATTCTCATTTATCTGATTATATTGTTTTAAATTATGATGTTTGGTCTTAACGTCTGACAACCTACACAAGCCTTCACTATTACAGGTGGGCTTTGAAATCCTGTTGTGTGTTGGGGGGTAGTGCAAAAGTCATACACTACAACCTACGTAATATTCATCATCATCAAAAGACACACATCATCATCAAACTGGCATAGTATCTACTGTAGGAGACACAAGCAGCAAAAAAATGCAGACATTCAAAATTACATCAGGGTGGCAGCTTATGAATATATTGATAAAGACTGATTGAATTCAGACTATAATCATCTCCCAAATGGGCTTACTTACATTAAAACCTGGCAAATATTGTGCTTTGTTGCTCACCACCATCTATGATATTCGCTCTTTGTATGCTGAAAAAGTGTTCTCTAAAGCCCATTTCTCACGGGAAGAACACTCTGAGAATGTGCACTGGCTAAATATTAAATAGTTATGTTGCATTATTTGCATACAATATCGAGGAAGTAGTAAAAAGGACTCATACATAAATATTTAAGTCTAATTTTATTTCAATTTCATTGAATTTTCTGGTTATATTAAACTTATCGATTGATTTCAGTTATCTAAATGAGATATATATGTGTATGGAACAATGGATAAGATTTTGTCTAAATTGTCACCATCCTTGTAAGCTACCTGGTAGTCTGGTGCTTTACATAGAGAGCTACAAGAAATGACACTAATTTAAACTATTTGATTATATTAGTCAAGTGGCTTTGTTTTCCTAGAAAACCATCAAATGCAACAAATGAAAGCAATTTTTTTCCAGAAATTGTTTTCTTTTTCTCTCAAGCATGCATTTATTTGAGACAAGCTTATTGGCAGAGATTACTATAAGAAAGCAAGTGCCACCCTCGACATTCAAAAAATTCTAAATTCTAAACAAGCGCAAGTGGCTAAATTATGCTAAAACTGGGATTTAAATGATGGTACATGTAAGAATCATTTGCTAGTTATTTAATTTATATTAAATGTTTGCATATATATTAGTACATATTCTATGGGAGGTTCTTATAACCTCCACAAGTTGAATTGAACTGGTATATTCTAATTATTTCTTGTCCCTCTGACTACAGATTAGTCTCAGTTAGTGACCTGCCTTGCTGAGAATAAGACATGGAGGGCACAAGGTTGTAAACTGTGCCTTAATATGCCCAATAGTAGATAACATAACGTGCTGTATAGAATGTGCACTGCTGTACGTTTAGAGTATACTGAAGGTGAAGTAAAGCATCTTTAAGTACAGAAATGACAGTAGTTTGACAACAAAAGTTAAGTTTAGAGAAAAGATATTTTTTCCAATTTTTTTGCCTTTTATTCTACATGTGTAACAACCCTTTTCTTTACTCTTGTGTGGACTATTTGCTCTGAATTTTCACTAAATCTTTTAAAACAAACTTTTGGACTGGGATTTCAAGCACATGTTTGACCCATGTTTGATCCTGCCTTACTTACCAGAGCTACAGTACATATCCTGCTGATATTTCTATTCAGGCAATGTAAGATCTGATTAATCAAATATGCATATCCTGTTAGGTGCAACCATCACATGAGTACAACGTACTCAGAAAATGTCTCCCTTTATACCATTCATCATTCTTTGCATTTTTCAGTCTGCTTAATCTAGTTCAGGTTTACGGGAGCTGAAACCTATTTGAGGAGCTCTGGACACAATGCCAGAAACATTCCTGAATGAATGGAAGGCAATGCATAAACTCACAAACACCTAAAATCTGCATAAACCAGAGGTGTCAAACTTTATTTTTGAGGTCCATAAATAACATTTTATACATCCCATGTAGACCAGAACATTTCAACAAAAAACTTCTGCTGCATTTTCTTTACAAATAAGGTAACATGGATACAATCTTAATAATAAAGATGCCAACACAGTTCTTCAAAGCAATGCCATAAGGGAACCATTTTTTATTCCCAAAAAGACCATCCATATGAAGGTTCCAGAAAGAACCTTTTATTTAGATCCATAATAAATAGCCATGCATAGATGATAAAAGATTTGTGGAAATCCCAATGGGTTCCTTATCTTAAAAGGCCTCTTACTGCAGACAATAACACATTCTAAGTTCAGATTTTCTTGATCTCTTAGTATCCTACTAGTTAGTTCACTTAACATTAAAGATTTCCGCTTTGTTTACATATTTGGAACTTTACAAAATTAAATGGTTCTTTGTCAACCACGCAACCCAGTAAAGTCCCAATATGTTTAAGAGTGTACTTATCCTTAGTTTTCTTTTCTTAGACATGGCAGTGGGCTAGGAAAGTTTCCAGCAGCCACATATCCATCAGCACTGAGTGAAAAAATGACATCAGTGCATAATGTCTGGTCAGAGATGAGTCCAGGCACAGGCAAGAATTTGCAGCTAAGGCAATGTACATCCATTTACACTTGCATTAACGTGCATCACTATCAGATGGCGCTTGACCACATTAAAAAACGGTGCTGGTAATACATCACATAAATGACATTTGGAGTTGGTCAGAAACAGATAGCAATAACATTTGATACAAGTGGAAATGCAAATATGCTTTCTGTCCACATACAAAAGAATCATGTAAGATGACGGCAACAGTCAGGGAGTCTGCTCTGCCAGCCCTGATGCCTGTGCAGCTTTTAAAAAGTGAGCGTGCGTGATATTGACCTACCATCTTCTTCATGACACTGTCTCATCTTTGGAATCATGCTAAAACTATAATGTTCTTTATTGTTGCCTTCTTTTCACTTTTTCTTTTTAGGTCAGTTTTCATTCCAATTGCACGTTAGTCGCCGTATGGCAAGGAAATGTAAATTACGTGCAGTGTAATGAATGGCATGCAGGACAGGATGAACTCCCTTTCCTTACCTTGGCAGGAGGCCCCAGTGGAAAGTGGGAAAGAAGAGTGGCAGGGTGTTCCATGCCTTAGTCATGAGGCTGGCAGAATATGTCAGTATCAAAGTGGGTATACTGGTGTCCCAGCCAGGTTGAACAAGGAACATTACATGGCCCGGGAGGCCAGCGTGATGGAAAAAAGGAGGAAACAACCTGTAAGGGTTACATGTTCCCCTAACATGTTAGCTGGCAGCATCCCTGGGCAGTGCTACCAGTACAGACACCCACAAAGCATGCTGGAAACTGTAGTCCCAAAAGGCAACCTTGTTGGGTTCTGTGGGTGCTGCCAGAGGGTGCTGCAGTGATCTGTGATCCCTACTTTTTGGTGCTTCCTCATGACCCGACAGCACTTCCTATTGGCCATGTTCTGGTGTTTTATCTTGGTAGAGTTCTATATTACTCTACTTTGCCATTTTGTTTTCTTTAGTGTGTAGTCTTTGTCAGAATCCCTCAAATCTCTTAGACTTACCACTGCTTATGAGGTATTGTACTATATACAGTAACTTTTCCCACCTTCCCTTCTACATTTATAACTTCAGGGAATTGGGTATAGTAAAAGACAAGCAGGAGTTAGGTTACACTTTAAATAATGTATTATTGATAATTTTCATAAATAATAACAATAAACAAAGTACAAGTGAATATTGGCAACCATACAACTTGATAAATATTGATATATATTTCAGGTGGCACACAGACTTATTTTTTACTTAAAATGTCTTTAGTTAAGGCATCATTTGTGGCCCATTTTCTTCAGAACAGGCTAAATGCCTGTCTCAATATAGCTGCTGAATTGTGCTCCTCATGTCAATGGTGTGACAGAGAGATGTTTCTTCATGCCAGTGGTGTAAGAGAGATAGGGAGGGGTAAAGCAAACAAATTTATAAATTCTCTGTCCAAACCCTACAGCCCAAAAGGGAGTTGTAGTATTTAATGCCTTCTGTTTTAAAACCAAACAGGCAACTTTAGACCAATAGAATTCTGGTGTGACACAATGGTGGTGGATTGAGAGAGTCTTGCAGAAAATCACTTGCCAAACTGGTTTTAGGCACCCCCCATCCCTGTCATAAAATTACAAAGACTCAGTCCTAAGGGAGGGGAATAAAACCATTGCTGTTCTTATCAATGGTATAAAACTAATATTACATTGCTTTACAGTATGTAAGTTTCAAATAAAGACATACAAAATATTTATCAACTTATATACAAAATTTCACACCACAACATCTGGCACCAGAAGTACCACACCCAGGTGAGTTGGAGTCGGGTGGAAGAAGGACAAAGCTTCTCTGTGAGGTGTCGAGGAAGAAAAGAAAAGAGAGGCAAAGTATATGGTGCTTGAGAAACCTGCTGCAGGTATTTTTGGTAAATAAAGTATTATTTGAATGCAGAAATTGTGTCAGTGAAGTTGTGTCTGGGGTTTGGGGTGCTGCAACACCCCCTACAGGTCACAACGGATATGATATACGTGGAACACACATTAGAGGGGGTCTTTGAGAAACCTAACAGTCATGGAGAGCTGTATATAACCTTTGGAATATTGATGATGTGAAACGCTTAAAAAGATCCATGGGCTAAATGTGTCCCACAGGCAACTAGTTTGACATTGCAGCATACAGAAAAACAAACATTATTTTTTAGAGCACCTTTCTATATCAAAACCAAGCTCAGATACTTATTACATTTGTTGTTGTTGTTGTTAGTTGCAGTCCAAAAATGGTTAAGCATTTAGCTTAAGCATCACTTAGTGCACCTATATGGCATGAAATAGTCCAGCAGCTCTTTGTGTGAGAGTCCAGTTTCCTAGCAATTATTCCACATAGTTTATAAGACAAATGCCTGGCTGTGTGCCTTTACCTCATATGTATGCAACTCAGTGACTGCTATGTGCCAGACAAAACACAGGCAGGCTTAAACTGGCTGCCACCTGATGAAAATGTTTTTAGTGGGGCAGGGGCAAAACTCTTGGGAACATTCTGGAAATTTAACTAAAGTCTATACTAAAACCATTTTTGGACTACAACGTAATCATGCATCCTTCAACATCTGCAATAAGATGCTGCAGATGTTCTACCACACGGTTGTTGCAAGTGCCCTCTTCTACGCGGTGGTGTGCTGGGGAGGCAGCATAAAGATGAAAGACGCCTCACGCCTGGACAAACTTGTCAAGAAGGCACGCTCTATTGTAGGAGTAAAGTTGGACAGTTTAACATCTGTGGCAGAGCGACGGGCATTAAGCAAACTCCTGTCAATCACGAAGAATCCACTGCATCCACTGAACAGTGTCATCTCCAGGCAGAGGAGTAGCTTCAGTGACAGACTTTTGTCATTGTCTTGCTCCACTGACAGACTGAGGAGATCGTTCCTCCCCCACACTATGCAACTCTTCAGTTCCACCCGGGGGAGTAAATGCTAACATTATTCAAAGTTATTGTCTGCTTTTACATGCATTTTTATTACTATTTAATTTAATATTGTTTTTTGTATCAGTATACTGCTGCTGGATTACGTGAATTTCCCCTTGGGATTAATAAAGTATCTATCTATCTATCTATCTATCTATCTATCTATCTATCTATCTATCTATCTATCTATCTATCTATCTATCTATCTATCTATTCATTCTGGTCATTGTAGTAACCAGTCTTTGAAATTAATATTAATGAGCTAATGCAAAACTCTTGATATGGAAATGTTTATTCTTGCTTTTCAAGGCATTAAAAATAATATTTTTTGAAAACCTAAAAGCTTGTCTCTAACTAAAAAGAAAAATATTTATAAGGTTACAAAATATAAAGCAAATTGTTGCATATCCTTTGTAATAGTATACGAGACAGATAAAGTTTCTTTTACATTTTTAACATGTTTCTGGATTTATAAGAAGATTCTCCTCAAAGTCACCTGTTTGAATATGTCAATAAGTTTAGATTGCTCTTTGACGAGGTCTTTTTCAGTGGATAGGAGGAAGTCTCCCTCATCACAGTTACTCCATAGTTTTGATTTCAAACGTTTCAATTTTGAAAGTAAGCACTCAGTTGAGGCTCTTCTGACAGATAATGTGGTATGTATGCATTTTGAGGAGTTCACTCAAACATTGAAAGGCTGTTTCAGCTTCATTCTGCTCTAACGTTGTCAGCAGGGTTTGTCCATTAGGTAAGACAAGTAAGGATTCGAACACTCTGAGCTCAGCTTGTGCTTGGTCTAGTCTGAAAACACAGTGCGTGAGTGTCATGGTTATTATGATGCAAAGAAGGTTTTTTTGTGTTTAAAGTGTGTTCATTTAAACTGATTATACAGATTTGCACTTTGTGGTGTTCAGGTTATTCTTTCTAGAGAGCATGTGGTTAATTTATAATTATTGCAGTGTTCTAAAGAGTGGGTATTTGTCACGTGTTCTGCATATTGTTTGCACTATTCCATTGGTTGGGATTGGACTAAACCATGCAGTCTACGAAGTAAAAAGGCTCTGAGACAGAACTGGGGATGTTAGGTTGCCGGAGCTAATGGACAATAAATGGTCATTGAGCCATGAAAGAGATTGGACTGGCTGCAGGACAACTAACAACTTGAACCCGACTTCCGGAGATGTGTTCCTGGTGAGAACTGTGAGCTGCAATATAACATCAATCACAAAACGTCTTTTGAGTCAGATAACCATGCCACAACCCTATTCTTAACCATAGTGTAACGGGGCCCCAGTGTTAACCGTAGTTTAATATGATGGCCGTTTCGTGATGTTGGGGCGTTGCATGACTGACCTCATAGACACTGTGGTATGCAGTTACATTCTGTTGAAGGGACTACAATCTGCGTTGATTTTTTGTTGGAAGAAAGAGGCCGCCACTACAAAAGTTAAACATCCTTGAAGCTGGAAGGCGAACCAATGAAATCTGCACTGCCTCTTTGCGAAAACGACGTTCCCAATCGGTCCTCAGGATGAGTGGCTAAAGACGGCGGGGGAAGTTAATGCCACAATTAATGAAATGTAATTTTGAAATCCATCTAGAAAACAGTACCTGCAAGTTCAAAGAGTTTTAGAAGTTTACTATACAAACTGTTGTTGGTGCTTGTTTTGCTTTTAGTGTTTTATACTTCTCTTAAATCTTGTAAACGACCTTCAAAAAGCAACAATTTTCGAGTTACTTATTATGTTTCTCTAAAGTATGCCGTAAAATATGTGATAATAGTATCAGTGTGTATTTGCTGAAAATGTTATTTGATATAAAATATTAACTTGGAACATATGAATAATTCACATAACTGATGCAACTACCTTGTTCACAATTGTCAGTGACATGCTGAGGCTAAAAGATGCCCAGGGCAAACACCTTGATTGTATGTACCCCAAGGTGAGGTGCTATCAAAGTGAATGGTAAAGAAGGCATATGAATATGATAAAGAAAGACATGTTAAATAAGAAATAAACACTTTATTCCAATTAAATATTCATTTAAGTTCTTTTCCCCAAACTAGATCTCCTACCTGAAAACAATTGCACTACTTCATGTTTTACATTCTTTTTCAATGCTGATTAAAGCCAGGTTGGGCAGAAGGTCTTGTGACATGGAAGATCTCAGATGAGTTGTTATTAATTTCAATTTTGAAAATGATCGTTCACAACTTGTGATTGAAAATGCGATGGTAAGCAGTAAGCTGTACGTAATGCAACTCGTGGGAAGATATCCCTTCCAAACTGTACTAACCACTGGAGAGCATCCTTAGGATCAGAGGGACTTGTATTCCTCCCAGCTCGAAGGGACATCACAGAGTCAATAATTACATCATATAATTGAATTGCTGCCACCTCATTATTATAGTAATCTGCAAAGGCTACACTTTCCTTTTTTAAATCTCTGTCTTTCTTTTTCGTCTTCAATTGTGAGTGAATGCAAATCCAGAAGAAATGAAAATCGTTTTCGAAGTTCTTGAAGACGAACACTGCGGTGTTCAATTTCCGTTTTCAGTCGGCTCTTAATCTCTCTTTTCGCTGCGCGGGGCCCGGCGCGAGCACTTCTAGCACTTAGAAGTCATTGTGCTTCACTGACAGTGAGCTATTAAAATTATTTTCGAAACGGGGCTCTGCCGTCGCCTCTTCGCATTCCCCTCCTAACCTCCTCTGCACAACACTGCAACCTGTCCCAGTTAATCGTTAATCTTTCAGTAAGTACTATTTATTGAATTGGTTAAATTTAGTGTTGCCAGATATGCCATATTGTCTACACAATCCAATCACATTCAGCTTAGCTGGGGTGAAACAGCCCCATTATGGCAACACTCATCTATCATTGGTTTAGCTATGTGTGCGTTACCCTGTCGTTATGCTTTTTTTTTCAGAAGACTATGGAAGTAGCGAAGTTACGATAACGGCAAATTGGAAAATAAAAGCATATGAATATATATGCTCTCAATAGAGCATGTGTTTACATTTAACGAAAAAGGTATGGGCAATTTTCCCTGCCGACCCGATGCTGCGCACGCCAGTGCCATGGAGTAATCCTCTATGCAAACACACGTATATAGATATAAACTCTAATCGTGCCAACTGCCAAGCACACTGCACACTGTGCGGGCAAACACTCACACAACTGCGTTATTTTCCATGTGCAGAGATGCGTACACACAATACTGCATGCATACACTCCTCTAGTAAATTGCTCAGTATTGCCGCAACATATCCTCTGTGGATATGGTGGTATTGAACTTCAGATGCATAGAATGCTCTCTACTTAATCTTTGAGAATAGCCCCTTACTATGAATAAATTCAAACACAGCGAGTTTTTAAGTGTATCACAAGTACAACTGTAAGTAGACGTTTACGGCTTCGACCAAATAAATGACCGCAGCGTTTCTTGAGTCTCACTTTCACTTTCGGGCTGCGAATTTACATTAGGCTACTTACATTAGCACCATACAAGACCCTCTGTGCCCAGTGTCTTTACCAACACGACTTTAACCGTGCCCTTCCTCGTACACATAGACATACGCAATACACTTACCCCGATTCTGTAATGCCTGCATGCTTCCAAAAGATAATCTGTTGGATCCGCCGGGTCCAAAGATTCCGCCGCGAAGCCCCGGTGGCCCCGCCCCCGCTAGTGTTCTTAATACCCCAGAGCGCAATCGGCCCCACCCGCTTCACAGCTTGGACTTGGCCCACAAACTTCTGACTTTGCATTTTAATGGGTAATAAAGTGGTGTCAATTTAGGACATCGACAAAGCGTCACGGCCCTATATACTACTATGTAGTTGCGGTGTCGTCTGCACGGTGGTGTTTGAATGGCACAGTAAAGGGTTCAAAAGCGTTGGGCCACCCCAATTGTCACACTTTTGTAAAGAGACAGATGCCTAGTCTTGCCCAATGCAAGAGAGGTGGTAGAGTTTTTTTTTTTTAATACAGTGACTTAACTCAAAACATACTGTACGCTGCATTTTTCACAAACAGCACTTTAGTTGTAGATTAACATTTTCGTGGTTTATAAATGTTTCACTTAAAAATAATATATATTGTTTATGTGTGTGCGTGTGTGTGTGACATCAACACTTTATTTTATTTCGCGTGATTAATGATGTGAAAACAGTCCGACAGAGAGAAATGGCTCCATATCTTTAGAGCTGTGAAAAGTGAATGTAAAAAAGGCTGTAAACTCTATTCCCTTTGTTTTTTTTATCATCACAATCTTGCTGACTTCTAACTGTGTAACTGCATCATAGTATCTTTATGCTCCATTTCTAGTACTGATGGTTTACATGTTTTTCCTATAAATAATTCTTTGTTTTTTGTGCATCCAATGACTTGCACTTTCCACGTCCTTCAGCACTGAAGATTCCTGTGCAACTATTATAAGAAATACTTGTTCAGATATAGAAGGTTGGAGAATATTTTACTTATTGTGCAATTTCAGTTTAGATATGTATTTTGTTAATATAATTTTGTTAATTAGAGTAATTAAACATGCATGACTGTTTGAAAATGTTTTAGGAGTTAACCTGTATGATGTCAACTGAAATGTCATTTAGACATACAGTATATGAGAAGCATGTGTCCCATTCTGACTCCTAGTTTTAGAACATCCTTCAGTAGTTCAGGTGTAGAAACCACATCTCCACTTCTAGGCAGTGGCACGGAGAAGGGTGGGCCTAGGCAATCCGTAACATTTTGTAATCGATTGGAAATTTTTTATTTTGTCTTTCCTTTGGTTTTAAAGTGGTAGTTCAAGTCCCATTGGTTTACTGAATTTTGAATAAGTAAATAAATGGGGCGGTGTTATGTTGTATGTGTAAACTGATTGGTAGTCATTAGACAGTTAACAGAACCATATGTTGCTTAATTGAGTATTTTTCAACGAACATCAAGAGATAGATTCTTATTTTGAGGGATTATTTCTGACATATATATCATAAATATCAAGGTTTTTCAAAAAGCCTTGCTTAGATGAATTTGAAATGTATGAGCCTAAATTAGACTCACAATATGTAACCGTGTGTGGCCGAGAAAATGACTGGAGCAAACATTTCAGTCGTGTCTTCATCTAAGAAGACTGGCTTTAGTGGCCCCAAAAGACAAGTATGCTGTGACACAACCAGCAATAGATTTTAGAGCCATCTGACGGAGGGCAGGTGCTCACACAGCTTTTGAGGTGACAGAGCGAGCTGATGCGGGTGCGTAAAGTGTGTGACATAGAAAGTGATTTACTGTGCCGCCTTTCTTTGCGCTTATTGTATATCAAGATGTAATTCAAACGGCTGAAATCAGAATGTGCTGGTCAACAAACGTTTACCATATGGACAGAAAAATCACGAGTGAGTAACGTTTCAGTGTATTTCTCAGGTGACTGCTTTTTGTTGACAGCAATTCACCTGCCACTTCGCACAGGAGAAATCATTTTTACTTTCTCATATACGAAGTATAGAGAAAGTATAGTAAGCATGAAAAAATTCGACCTCGATATTTTGGTGAATCTTGACGTTATAGACCTCCCAGAGTCCAAAAATACCGTTTTTTGGAATTGTGTGTGTGTGTATGTGTAAACACAATAACTCAAAAACGCAACTAGATAGATGGACGAAATTCGGCATGTGGTTGTTACACCACAATTGTAGAACTGTATTAACTTTTGGGCCAGATCCATCACCCGGAAGTGGTACTTCACCTGAACACATACTCGATTATTTTTTTTTTTATTCATGCAGCTGCAGAGTCCGATTTATTCAACTTTACTTTTATAATAATTGTTCTATATATTATTAATTTGATTTGATTTGTTGTTGATGGTTCCTTAATATACATATTATAAAAATATAATCATTGTCTTACAGTTTACTTCTCAAATATCTATCCCCTTATCTGAGTATTCAAGAAAGTCGAAGGGAGAGCACTCCCGGTTTTTGAAAATAAAACGGCACTGATCGAAAGACTGACAAGGTCCATCATACAAGATCAGTGTATTGTTGCTGACCAATCACTTTTGCTTTAAAAACATCGTTTAACAATGAAGTGATACAAACAAAGGTAGATAGGCGAAGAGAGTCTGCCAGGTGATGAAAAACTAAACATATACTAATGGGTTTTTGTATTTATTCTATATTTATTAATTTATCTTTTTTAGTTCATATTCACAACTCAAAATACCTGATATTGTGAAAGTAATCTATTAGCAGAATTATATTTTAAAAAATGTCTCCTTTTTTCAATGTTTTTCCCTCTCTCTCAAAATAGATAGTTGAAATATATTCTTTTTGTTCTTAACATCAGCCTTATCATACATATTGCATGCCAAGGATTTTTCCTGCCTTATATCCAAACCTGCTGTGGTAGTCTCCAGGTTTCCTGCGATCCTGCTCTGGATAAACAGGTTTAGATAATGTATATATTGTTCTTAATCTCAAATGCCATCTCTGTCTTTTTATGCCTGTCTGTACTCCTATTACCTGCTCTCGCTCTGCTCATTGTGGGTTTATTGTTCTTATGGTGGGCTACTCAAGTCTCACTGCCCCTAACCTTGACACTTCATGCTTGTTTCTCTTTGTTTCCCTCAATACAGCTAGGTGGGGTCTGCACACTGATTCAAGCCTAAGAGCCTTGTTCTTGCTAAGCCGCCATAATTTTCATGAGAAAATATTTTAAAAATTATAAAATTGTGTAAAATTGCTCATATTCAGTATCTAGTTTTGATTATGCTTGTTGTTATTAGACAAAAACAAAACCAGATAGTAAACCATGTCATGTAGTAAGCTTCCACTAACATTAAACTTGTATCCAAATCTGTTAAGTGTACAGTTCTGTCTGATTGTTACACAAAACTAAACTCTGTAGGAGCTCCATGCCATAATTACTAAAACTAAAACTAATAGATATAAAAATAAAATAGAAATGTCTTTGTGAAATAAAAACTAAACTAAAACTAAAAGTACACGATGAAGGAAAACTAAAACTAAACTGAATTTCCAAGTAAGGTCAGAAAAAATATACAAATAAAAACTAATATAAAAAGGCAAAACTATAATAAATTTGATTGGAAAGATACCAATACTTTGGCCACCTCTGTGTGTGATTCCCAGTCTGTGAATTTTTCCCCATAGGTTTGTCAGTGAGGCGCCATCTACGACTTAGATGCTTATCTCTGAATTCTGGAACAATTCAAATTATTTAAACAAAGTTCCCTGGTGTTAGTGGTTGTTGGCTTTAGACTTTACATGGACAGCTGCATGCATAGATATTTTTTCAACTTTCTTTGTCACATGGAATATTTTTCACAGTTTACAGAAAAAAAAGTTAAATAGGAAAATCAACTGCTTCTCTCTTGTTGTATTCCTTGAGTCCTCCTAAATGTTATGTTTTCAGACAACACCCTTTAAATAAGCAACATGGGGAGAAACATCAGACAATTATGTGTTGTGTTGCTTTGCACTTTATCTTCTACATTTTATGCTTAGATGTGTAGCTCAAAAAGTGGTAAAAATGTATAGTCAGAAAAATTTAGAAACTTGAGTTGAAAGGAAACATGAATACTTTGAATTGGTATTTAAGAAATAATTAGAACCTGAGTGCTTACTTGGCACATTGTACTTCAAAACCCAAGACAAAACCACCTCAAAACTTGATGCACTGGCAGTCCAGTCTTCAATGAGAAGAGAATTAGTGACAGATAAAGTATGTTAAGATTTTTAATAAGTGATTAAAAAGTTGTACCCGCTACGTAGTTTGGTTGCCTTATACACAGTTTTACTGTTTGTTAATGAGAAACAGAGTTAATGATAAATGATGAGTGCAGTCAATCCTGGTTTGGTCTGCCTGCCATTACATGTGTCAGAAGAGCCTTAGCCTGGTGTCAAACGCTCACATCAACAGAAACAGAAACAGGTAGCAGATTGGGTTTGGGACCACATGATATGATGGTCACCCTCTGTGACCAAATCATAAAAACAGCTTTTTCCTATTATTTGATCTGAATTTGCCATTGCTCCATCTACTCTCTATATATAAAATCATAAGCCTAAAAGTGCAATTATTTTGTGCAATGATTTTATGTCACATTTTCGTGTCATGTTTTTTGTCACCCTTTATATCTGGCTTATTTTAAAACCTGCATATACTGTATATGTTTGGTATCATTCTTTTCAGAATTTATTAAACTTTAATGTGATTTTGTTAGATTTTCAGATTTTTATTCCATTTTTAAATTCTAAACTAAAAAATATCAAGAACTCACATCCCACGAAACGAGACTTGGTGTCATGAGATTTAACCACACGGAAATAAAAGACAAAGAGTAGATGACAAAGACAGCTGCTATACAAGCTTTTAAATGTTTGAAGCACCTTGCAAGATATGGATCACAAGGCACGGCAGCAGCAGCAGCAATCCAGCAGTTGATCGAGCAAAGAGGAGGTAAAAAAAAACTGTATTTGTTTCCCATTGTATCACTGTTTAAGAGGGGGTTTCGGAGGAGCTACCGCATCTCCTTGGGGTGCGTTCAGCCCCCTTCTTCACAACGCGAGTGGCAGAGACGCGAAGTGGCTGGCACATAGCGCAGGCTGGGGGGGCTGGCACACGAAGCGAGCAGGGGTCAAACCTCATAAGATAATATGAAGATATTCAATAAGTTAAAATTTACAACAAACAGATAAACACCTCTTGTTTTATGCTTGGCTAACAATCATAGAGTGGAAAATTATACTTTTGATATGTGACCTTTTTTTACTCAGTTCACATCCTACTCTGGATACAAAATATGATTTGTTAAAGAGAAGGCAACAAGTACAAAACAAATACAAAAAATTCTTGTGAGTTGATAATATAAGATGTTCAAATGTACTGCATTTCATTTGTTCCTTGACACTGTGCAAGAAAACATATCGAATTCAAATATTTTATTAGAGGAAAAAGTCTACCTTCTCTCAAGAAAAACAACTAAAGATCATAGTGACAGTGGGCTTAAGGGGCTGTCAAGAGCTGTGGTGTTTCCAGCTGACACAAGTGTAATGAACAACGCACAGGGCAGCGCACCCTCACACTAGCATGCTGATGGTGTAAGTATCCCCTTGCAACTTACTCCACTATCACTTAAAAACAGCATGTTTAGGTCATACAAAGCACTAAGTAACTGGGCTAGGTAACAAGTAATGGAAAGACTTTAGGTGTTTGTCAGATATGCCATTTAGATTTTGATTAATAATATTCTGGTTTATGTAGGGCGGCACGGTTGTGCAGTGGGTAGCGCTGCTGCCTCGCACTTAGGAGACCCGGGTAAAGTTAGGAGACCTTCCAGTAGAGTTTGGGGTCAGACTGCCCGAGTTGAGGTCTGTTTCTGAATACATTAAGAAGGCACTGGCCTGGTCTTTTTGTTGGCCTCACACCCTTTTGCCATTTTGAATGCACTGAATCACAACATGGATTAGCCATCATTGTTTTGTTGACACTCCATCCAGGTTTTCTATTTTTTTCCTTGTTGCCTTTTTGTTGATTTATTTTTCTCTAAATTGTTTAATTGTTTTTGTTAACAATTCTGTTTTTGTAATTTTCTTTCACTCTTTTTATTATGCCTGTGTCATTCATCATTTAACCTGCTTTCTGTAGGTCAAGTCCAAGGTGGTAGGGCCTCCTGTATAGGCCTCTATAAGGGCCTTGCATGTTTCATTCCTATCCTGAGGAATTAACTCCTCCTTGTGTTTGGCTCCTCCTTTCTTGATTCCCTTTGTTTAAAATATTGTAAGGTTCATTTAGATTATTTGGTTTTTGAACATTCTGCCCCTTGTATTTGGATTTTTTTTTTTTTGGAATTTGGTGTTGCTTGCTTAGGGTTTCTGCTGAGTGGCAGTATTTTGTAGTTGACATTTCTGTTTTTAATATAATTTTTCTGTTTTGCACTTTTTGGATCTTTGGGGATTAGCTTTATATTCTATGAAATGTTAGATTTGTAGTGCCACAGCTTTTAACAATTCCCCTCTATTAGTCAGATTTATAATTTTTGATGAGTGCAGGCCCCAGGCTGCATTAGAGTTTCAGGGCCAGGCCTGTTTGGAGTTCTTAAGACTCCTGTTTTGAATTCAGGCCTTTTTTAGGTGTGTTCACATATAGCCATGTCTATCCTCATGAAACAAGCTAGCCCCCTGTGGAACAATTTTATTGAAACATGGCACAGTTATTCTTCAAAGCAATTTGTTGAGATGGTTCATTTTTCATTGTGATATCTAAAACAGATCACACTATGCAAAGTTTTGCAATTTGAAATCACCCATTGTAAAGCATTGGCAAATATGCAAACCTGTCTGACTCAAAACGGATAAACATTCTGTGCAACTTCAACTATGAATTAGTTTAGTGTCTTAGTTTTACCTTGAGTGTTGTTACTTCTGTTTGTATATTTTGCATATTTTCCTCTTTAACGTACCTGACAGCCACTTGGATCCCCAGTACAACTTATCCAGAACTGGAGGATCAGCAACTGAACAAGCTGCTCATAGAGAAACACACACAAGTAACCTGTCTAGATATAAAATGAAAAGAAATTCTGTAAGCTCTGCTCAATGAGCAGTGACTGAACTAACCATATTTATGTTAAAGTATTAACTGCCTCACAGCTGCATTGTCTGCACATTGTTATTGTAAAGAACTGAACTAATTAATTGCACATGAAGATGCAGCTCCTATAAATTGTCTAATGATAGCATAAGCTTACAAAGGGAGCTGCAGTTTACATACCCATAGAGGATCAGAACCGTGTGCCATATAACAAGGATCACACTTTGTGTCTACAGTGCACAAAGGGCTAAGTGCTGTGTAAGAAATAAACAAACAAGTGATCATACGGGTTAGTACACTGGATGATGAGTCCCGTACAACTGAAGTTAATGCAAAATGTTTTGTCAAAAAAATGTTGATGACATCTTTTCAAACGAGAGCCCTTTGCAAGACTGAAGACAAAATGGTAGCAGAGTGGTTATAATGCCACGTTCACAATAGGGGGATGTTCAGGTGATCGGAAACTGGAAGTGATGTCAGGCATCCTCACATCATCGATCCTCTGGTCTGCAGGCAAAAAGAGAGGAGGGGTATTAGGTGACAGTGCCAACCTTCAACTCAAGGTGGAATTACCATTAAACAAGCCCCAAAGTTGTCTTAATGGGTCAAGTGTGTGATACAGGCTGCCCCCTACTCAGACCAGCTCTATCAGGTCAGGTGGCATAAACCGAGAGGTCATGAATGCAAGAGAGATCATTGGCATTAGTGTGATGTGTGGACGAAGGTTTCAGACCAGACAGCAGGTGCGGTTATAAAGCAGCTTTATTTTTCAGCGTCACGGTGAGAAGAGTTTCAGAAAAGCAGACAATCAAATATACATGACAGCGTCAGGGCTCTTCTGAACCCTGTCTGTTGGGTGGGGTCCAGTTTTATACCCCTAGAATGCGTGATTTAATATCATTATAAAATGTAACAGTCAACACATTTATTATACACAAACCTTGAGCCCCTTTAACGTCCCTTGTAAAACTTGATTTCTTGGCTCCTTTTGTTATGGCGTTCAGATGTAAGCTAAGGGAAAACGTGATAAGGCAGACTCATGTGTGGAATGCTCAGACCTTGAGTCCTTTGCACAAACATTTTTCTGTTTGCTAAAACAAAGCATGCTGTTACTTGGTTTCGTAAAGCTTACTTCTCAGACATGAATTAGTACAAGGGAACGAAGAGAACATTCATCTTCCACAGATGAGAACCCCGAGAATGCAGAACATTAAAACTAATACCTAAAGGTCCAAAAAGCATTTGGTAGCACATGGATTTGATTCTTTTTACAAAGCCATTCACTGGAGAAGGAGCATGATTATTGACAAGAGTAAACCCACACCAGAGAAGGTAGCACCTCAGCTGTGTTGTGGTGTGGAATTTTGTATATAAGTTGATAAATATTTTGTATGTCTTTATTTGTAACTTAGGCAAAGCAATGTAATATTAGTATTTCTTTAGTGAGAAGCATTCATGTTTACCCCCTAGGACTAAGTCAGGATAGTAAATTTTATGACAGGGCTGGAGGAAGTGCCTCAAACAAGTTTAGCAAATGTTTCTCTGCAGGATTCTCTCAGTCAACCCCCGCAGGAAAGCCAGACTGCCTAGCTGGTAAACTTCACCTTAACAAATGGTTTTGGGGGCAGGTGTGAAGGTATTCTCTGCCCCATTGGTCTGAAGTATGGCTGTTTGGATTTGGCTTGTATCAGAAGCCTTTAAGTACCATGATGCCCTAGTGGCTCTAGGGGTTGGACAAAGAATCTATACAATTGCTTGCTTTACCCCTTTCTTTCTGTCTCTTACCAACTGATGAAAGACCATCTCACACCATGAACTGAAAAGGACAACTCAATGAAAAGCACAGCTCGGCAACTATATTGAGACGGGCATGTGGCCTGTTTTGAAGAAAGCTGACCAAATTTGAGGACTTAATTAGAGACATTTTAAGTAACTAACAAGTATGTGTGCCGCCTGAAACTACACATCAGCATTTATCAGGTTGTATGGTTGCCAATATTCAAATGTACTTTGCATATTGTTATTATTTATGAATATTATCAATAATGCATTATTTAAATTGTAACTTAACTCCTGCATGTCTTTTACTACACTTAATTGCCTGAGGTTATACATGTAGAAGGGAAGGTGGGGAGAAGTTATATGGTACAATACCTTATAAACAGTGGTAAGTCTGTGAGATTTGAGGCATGTTTGACAAAGGCTACATATTAATAATACAAAAGGGGAAAGTAGAGTAATATATCACTCTACCAAGACAAAACAAGCTGCTATTCAACCCACTAAATAGCCAGGGGTTTCCATTCCACAATAGCATACCTCATCTCCCGGTCCAACAGTTTCCAGCACAGGTACATCACAGGGTATTCAGCACCATCAACACTTTGCTCAGCATGGCACAAATACCGGGATCTGAAGCATTGGTCTGGAGGATAAAAGGTAAAAGAAAATCGGGATAACAACACAGGTGCTGACATAAGGGCTAGCTTAGGCTCACAGAATTCAGCTTCCATTTTATTATTCCACACCAACATATCAGGAGCACACTTTTTTGTGTGATTATTCCAGAAGTGTGGTATTAACAGACAGTATCATCCTGCTAAACCTAAGTAAGCTTCAAACTGTGTTTTGTTTAGAATAATATGGCTGTAAATTTGGAACACTGCTGCCTGACAGTTCCTCCTCCTACTACATCACCCAAATATTTGTCCTCAGTTAATCCAAAGAAACAGTTAGGTATTCTTCCCATGAGCCGGAATAGAGGGTAATGCAATTAAGGTAGGCAGCACTATAGGCATTGTGGACTCATAGCACTTTATCCACCAGACACTGGAAGGTGGTTAGCACCCTGTGCAAACCAGATTAGTGAACAAGGTATTGCCAGTATTCTTCAAGCGTACTAAACATGGTCTTTTGCTTGTCTGTTTATGTTAAAGGAGAACTCCACCCAAAGACAGTATTTTGCTGAAACATTACCTATCTTTATGCGCTTTTTAGTGACAGCCAAGAAAATTTTTTAAGCTCATGCAGAAAGTAGGCAAGAAATTTTATGATTCAATGCTCATGGTAGTGGACCAGTGAAGTACAACGGCAAACAATATCAAAACATCCATGAAAAAATGTCATGTAACTCGGGTTGTATAATCCAAGTGCCAAGTCACCCATTCAGTTGCTCACAACTTCCAAAACATGTCTTTTCACTAAAATATTTTTGAATAAACCACTTACAGAAAGCACTGTCATGGACAAAGGAGAAACGTGCACACACGCAAATGAGTTTTAACTGGTGAAGGAAATGTCTTTAGTACAAACAGACAGCATTGTGGGAATTACTTCTTTCTTGTTGACATTGAAACTCGCAGCTTTCAGGAAGTAACTTAATAATATTTTCACAAAAATGTACACAGTTACCAACACATTTGCATGTTTGTACCATGCCAATGGATTTTGAACATGGGAATTAGATAGATATCCTGGGGACCCCCTGTGGCTGCAGGTTTTTGTTCCAACCAGATTCCTAATCAGTGACAACACCTTATAGCACTGATCTCATTTAATTAGCTGGTAGTTTGTTTTCTTTTATTCATCATTCAGAAAAGCATAGCAGCATGGTTTTTACATTTATAAGACATTTATAAATATTTCTGCTTTTGCTCTAGATTTAAATGCTTAACTCTCTTTTGTTGATTTCATTTTACTTTGCCTTTCTCTGTGCAGTTTTTCCCCCCTTCATTGTATCTTAATAATGACAACTTAAAACGAGCAGAGCAGACACCCAGGCAAACAACACTGAATAATCAAAGGCTGCAGCTACTTTAGAGTCAGACTCACTAATTAGTAAATAATGGATTAATTAAACAATTAGAACACCTAGAAAAGTAGAATGAAAATCAAGATGAAAATACTGTTTAAAAGAAAAATTATACATTATTCCTATATAACTGCTTGGTACATTTTAATATATATATTTTTTTTTTAGCAAACTTAGTTTTCTAATTAATATATTGTTCCTTAAACACAGAACTTGGGAAATATCAGTTCACTTATTTAGCCCAGGAGTTCAATTAAAAACAGAAGCTGGTTGGAACAAAAACCTGCAGCGACCGGGGGTCCCCAGGACCGACGTTGAGAACCCCTGACTTACAGTATCGAATAGATGTCAAAAGAGGATGGCTGTCTCCAGCTCCTGTTCTTGATTGGGTGTCTAAATTAGAATCAAAATTAAGTTGTTTTTTTAAAAGTGATGAATGAATATTGTTCACTGGAGGGAGATTCAGGTTTCCATTGTTTCCACTGTTTCCACAGCTGCAAACAGATTCACCTGGTAAATCTTTTTGGCTAGTTGTCTATTTAGATGTTTCACCAAAAAGTCAAACCAAACTTTCATAAGGTCCTTACCAATGGGCTAGTAATTTGGAATGAAAAGTGGGGTTTGGAACCATAACTCATTCACCAGGTTTGAACTCAAAGAGGGTTGTGCCACAGTTATATAGACAGACTTGTGTTGGTTGAAGAAACATTATATTTTATTATAGAATAGGCCAAACTTTATCGAATCTATCATGTAACTGTGTGATATAATCCAGTATATTTGTGGGTGAGAATGCCTCATTTTTCCAACAGAACAATCCTTTAAAATAACCAATAAACCCCAAGGTTGTCTACCATATACTAACTAAAAAGATAAGAACCCCATGAAGGCTTGAGGGACTTTGTGGTATGCAAATAAGATGAGAGTGAGAAACTGATCCTACTTTCTTCCATTCTCATTGACCTCCTTTATGTAACACTTGTTTGAATGTTTGATTGAACTGCTCTAAAAAACCATCAGTTTGAAGATGGTATACTGAGGTTTAAAGGTGTTTAATTCTGAGTAACTTGTAAACTTCCCTGAACGTTAAAGACATTCATTGGTCTGTAAGGACTTCATTTGGTAATTGAATTTGTTTGTTGCAGTGGGATACGCCTGGGGTATCAAATTGCATAATCTAAGAAGACCAAAATGTATTTTTGTCCCCATGCAGTGGGTATGAGAAGTCCTGAGATATCTATGCCACTCCACTCAAAAGTTATGTCTATTAATGGCAGAGGAATGAGAGTAGCAAAACCCTTCCAAGGAATCCGTCAAAGTTGACATTCCAGGCAGGATCTACAAAAGCGACGGACCTCCTCAATTATCTCAAACCAAAAATAATTGATCCTGATCATCTCTAAAGTTTTATCAGACCCGAGACAAGCTTATGAAATGTGTGTGTGTGCCAACTCACAAACTTGCTGCTGGTAGGCTTTCGGGGCTGACAACAGTGACCTCACCTTTCCCTCATGTTCAGCCACCCAAAAAGAACAGATCATTCTTCAGAACAAAATTCACCCAACCCCTTGGCATGGGCTGCCCAGTGTGTTGTCTTCATTAAGGAAGACTGCATTTTTGGCAAACTTTAAGAAATCCTTGCTCCATTGTTCTGTTTTTAAAGAAGATGGTAAATGCCAGAACTGAAAATGAAGCTTGGTGAAAACATCCTACATGATGCCCTAGGGTGGGGTTACTATCTTCAATGTCTTTCCCAGCACCTCAGTGGAAGTGTCAGGGTGAGATGTCACAATGTCGCCCATATCATACTAGGTGGTCACATCATCATTCTGATTATCATGTGTTAAACACTGCATGGAGACAACTTGGGATAGACAATTTCTATCCACTGCCAAGTTCATCGGGTTGATAGGTGTTGGCTATGCTACCCTGCTGTTTTTTTTTGACCAGTGTTGTCTGTGTATGACAGGAAATGAAGGGTAGCACATAACCGCCACTGTCACATTTATAGTTTCTCTTTAACATGTAATCACACATGTGGCAGAACTGTACCATCAAGTTCCCTTGTGGATACAGGTGAAACTGCTCTTTTCAGAGCCCCATTGTGAGAGTTTTACTCCTGGAACCTGTTAGCGCTGTTACTTTAGACAAATTTATCATTACCATACGTATGTAAGGAGGGAACGAACAGAGGTTTAGCAAAAGTTACACAACAGTACATTTCTCCCAGTGCCCAGTTGTAGTCCATGGTATTGTTCAGATGGAGACAGTTGGGAAGAATGAAACAGGATAGTACAGGTGGGGACTTATCCTTCTGTCTGGCAGCTTATTCTTGTTCTCTGCAACTAGGCTCAGGTACCAATAAGGGTCTCAATAAAGGTGTCCATATTTTTCCAGGCTTGCCTGTGGACCTGAAGGTGAAAGTCTTAGAGAGAGAATTAACCAGGTACTCACACGTGACTATTTCAAGTACCTTTTCGCTGTTGTTAACCTCTGGTTTTAACCAGAGACCGAGCCTCCCCCACAGCTCTAATGCCTGGGAACATGTCAGCTGCTCTGGGTCAAAGTGTTACTCTCGGCATTGCCTTGCCTGCTGTTCTGTGGAAAAAATCTTGGCCTTGAGCCAATCATAGTCCCCAGTGACCTGCTCGTTGAGGTTGTAGTACACCCTCTGTGCCCCCTCCCCAATCAGAAACAATGCCAAAATGTGTACCCAGTCCCTTTGTTCCCAGTGACTACAAGTGAACTCAAATTTAAGGAGGTATGCCTTCATGTCCACTTTTGGTTGGAGTGGTACAAGTACATGCTGTGGCCCAAAGGCCTGTTTTTCTACAAGAGCCATTTGGGCTGCTTGACCAGCTTCTGCCTTGGTGAGCTGAGTTTGATGGTTAGCTACCAGAATCTGCAAGGCATGTACTTCTTTGGTGATTGGTGCTACCAATCTAATGAGGTCTGTCATTGGCTCTGTCAATTGTCCAGTAAATTCTGATGACTATGCCACTGTGAGAAATAAACAAACAAAAGATCATAAAGAGTTGGGGCACCGGATGGTGATCACCATATAGTTGAATCTGACGTAAAATAAAGCTGGAAGTGACATCAGGGATCTTCGCATCATCGATCTTCTGGTCCTCAGGCAATAAGAGAGGAGAAACATTAGGTGACTGTGTCAACCCTTATCTCAGGATGGAATTACCATTAAATGAGCCCTGAAGCTGTCTCCTATGAACATGTGTGTGATATCCACAAATAGCAAAGATGGAGCTGAACTCCAGCTTGTGCTATGCTAAAGCAATCACTTAGCGATATAATGTGTGACAGAGAGTTATGGTTATGGCCTGAAGAGTAACTTTTCCTTTTTTGTATTTTGAGACTAAATTTAAAATCTTTAGGATAAGCATCACCTCTTGTATTCCCATTATACAATAAATCAGTTCCTTTCGACGTTCTTAGTTATTATAGTGCTGATCTGCAAATTTCACCAAACTGTTTTTTCTCACAGATTACGTTGTGTTTGCCAGTGACAAATTTTTTCCTAAAAATTTGCCATGCTGCAGCTTAAGCAAACTTTTTTTTCTAAGCGACCCATAATGCTTTGCAAGGCCAACATGCCTGAAAATTCGCAATGCTGCACTTTCAGTGATGGTTTTTTAGTCTAAGTGACCCATGATACTTTGCAAGGCCAAAGTGCCATCACGGTGCTGTAGCAGCCATGTGCAGAACTTTCAGGCATGTCTATTGTAAGAACGTTGCCACCATGGCAACATGGCTGTGTCACAACTACTGTACATGAGGGGGAAAAAAAAGCCTTTCAGTTACTGAGATACACTGAAAACACAGCCACCCATGTCTACCAAACAGTGCTGAGTGATATTTTTACTGTCTCTAACCACAGTCGCTTCAACACCCCGGGGCTCTGATTACCATCTGTGGATCGCCAGAGAATTTAAAAAGGCAAAAATGTGTCAGAAAGCCACAAAGGTTGAGAAACACTAACAGATTTCCATTCTACATGGATTTCAAATAATAAACAAAAAACTTGCAGTATTAGTAATACTGCCAACAGATAAATAACACTGATCCATATGCCAACACTGCATGGCTAATCATGCATGCAAATTAGCCATGTGCCCAGCATGGAACTCAAAACAAGCCTTAAGGGAGACCTCTCTCTCCCTCCTCAGGAAACACAAGATACACTTTGAAAAAATAAAAATGAAAGATTTGTAACCATTTCCCATTTGTTTGTTTTTTTATTCTCGATGGAAGAAAATATATAGCCTTTGGGAAACAAAAGAGACGTTCCCAATGTGCCAGGAGCCTCTACATCAAACAATGGAACACCGATGCTTTGGGGCATGGATAATGTGTTCCCCAAGATTGGCAATATCCCAGTGCAATAATCTATATTTTGTTAACTTATTGTTAGTCTGTGAGCATTTTGATCATTGGTTATTTGTGGTATTCATTCCTTCTGTGTCTTTTGTTGTTTGAGACACGGTGCCACAGTGGTTAGCACTGCTGTCACAGCTCATATTTTATATATGGCCACAATAATTACTCCAGCCTA
Organism: Polypterus senegalus; assembly: GCF_016835505.1. Classification (NCBI taxonomy): domain Eukaryota; kingdom Metazoa; phylum Chordata; class Cladistia; order Polypteriformes; family Polypteridae; genus Polypterus; species Polypterus senegalus. Next base: position 188,120,439 of record NC_053154.1, read on the forward strand.
GTTGGCAGACTTTTCCCCCAGGCAGACTTTAAAGACCATTATAATCCACTCAAAACTAGTTCAATTCCTCCTTCCTCACAGATTTCAATGCATTTCACAAAGTTTGCAAGCATTTTCGTGATTTTGCCTGACTCCAGGCAATGATAATTCAGCAGGATTTGCTCATCACTAGTTATTTAGATAGCTTTATTAAATTCCTGTGATTTAGCTACTATAATATTAATAAGTAAATAGAAAACTTATTTCAGGTGCTGTTCTTCTTTCACGGAGTAATGTTGATTCTGTTTTTATGCTGGTATTGTTCATTTTCTTTTTATAGTAACTTTTCTTTTGATATTTTCACTTTATTGTTCATATAGTTTGAGTTGGCCTTTATTTTGTTTAGCCATGTGGTGTGGTATTACTACTAATATATAGAGAGAGGAGATTATATTTACTACATGTAATAGTTGTTGGGTGGTTATTGGGGTTTTGAAACTTATGGTATCTGTTTTGTTATAAAAAAAAAAAAAAAGCTAAAATTAATTGCAGACACTGTATAATTATTAAAAGCGCATCAATTGATGTCTTTCTCACCTTACCTGAACTGGAATCTCCTGTGTCTAAAAGGTAATGTGCCACCATAGGCCGTTTTGTGCACCTGAATATTACTCTCTGCATACATTTTTAAAATTGTTTTAAGCTTGGGAGGGTCAAAATCACAGCAGGTAGCAAATGTAGGAGCAACTAACTGCCAAAATACTGTAAGCTAAAGTTTTATTTTACTGATCTTTCATTGGGTGGGCAGATGTGGTCTGAGCGGCCTTCCTTCAGAATTATCTGATACTATTCTGGAGGTTCCATAAAGGGTTAGGAAGGTGATTTACTAGGCAGAAAACATAAAGCATACAAGGCCAAGTATCATGTTGCAAAAAGGCTGATCTTTCAAAGCCATGCTGACATGTTTTGCTCTGGTCCTTTGCATATTTTAATATTCTTCCTCTGTTCCCTGGTTATCATGTCCATTCACAGCTTTGTTTGTTAGGCGACAAAGCAGTGACAGAATCGTGTTGCTTTGGTGCCATATAGCATGTTTGTACAGCTCTATGCCTGGAAGAGGGATGCTTGCAGAGCCCAGAGTTACACGTTTAATGAATAACAAGTAACTGACAGATGGCCTTACATTTTAATTCCATTGGGTAAACAGACATTAGGAACCTGATAGCTGTTTGTATGATAAAAGCAATTTCAGTCTCATCATCTCAAGCAGCAATCTGAATGAATTAAAGCTCTCACTTAGCGACTCATTGCTGAGGTCAGGATCCATGTTTACATACTCTTTCAGTTGTGGGGATCCACATTCTGCACAAGACCCCAGTTATAGAGCTGCACATTTATCACATCTCACTGATGGATGACTCTTGATAGACAATAATTTATCAAATTCTACATCTCTGTAGTGTGTGGTCTCCCTGAGTAAATGGTTGCTGCTTACTGAGGAACTCATTTTTATGTGACACCACTGAGCTAGGACACATATACAGTATTCCATCCTTCCATTAATCAATTAATCTTCTACCCCATTTAATCTGATTTAGGGTTTCAAGGCTCAAAATTCTTACTAGTTATAGGGATCAACCCTGGATGTGGCACCAGTCTTACTCAGTCAATCAGTCTTTATTTTGATACCAGTAACGGCGCACTGCACAATAACGTGCAGTGAATACACTTGACTTGAGCATTCATAGTTTTCATACTCTTTCTCTGTACGTTTATTATTTGTTTACCCAGAGGATGATGTGCTTGCTGCTTCCTGAGCAGCTCTTCTTCTTTTCTCCACATTAGCGGCCCGTTTCTTCTCTTCTTTCGTCAGCAGCTTTTCACGTTAAAACTGATTAAGTCGGTGTTTGTGTTACAATTACTTAGTCTGTTTTCTTTAATTTTTCACTTAAGCTGGCCCCTAAGTCTTCAATCTGCCTCAAGAATGATTTACGATATGAAGCGGTAGAGAAAGTGATGGCGAAGGTGGTAGAAATGAGAATGGCGCCCGCACACATGTGCCACACAGCTGCTGCCAAGAGCTGATTCTATAATAAAGTAAAATAAACATAAAAAGAGGAATAACCTTGGAGGTCAATCATCACCCCGAAAGCAGATAGTAGACGCCATGTAGTATATGTGCACCAAATTTCAGGTCAATAGGTCAAACAGTTTGCGAGCTACAGGTGATTGTAAATCCCGGACAGACAAATGAACAGCCACTGTAGTGTATTATACAGTATATCAGATATACAGCGTTTTCAAGCAGTCAATGTGGGCTCTAGTGGCTTTTAAATGGTTGCTGTCTGCACCCATGACTCCCAGTTCAATCCTAAGAAGTTCACTCAACCTGACTATGCTCCAGCACTGTGCTTGTGAAATATCTTGGGATACCATCCATGATCAGGATCGGGGGTTAAACTCAAGCCATCTGTAAACCAAAAACAAAGCCAAGAAAACCATCCTTCCATTTTCCAAATTTGTTTTTCCAGATCAGGAGAGGAGGAAAACTGGAGCCTATCTCAGCAAGCATCAAGCGCAAAACAAGGGGAGTCCAGATCACTGTGGTGTGAACAAAAAGACATTAGGGTAAAAGATAGTAGCATCACTAATTCACTTAACCTGCATGTTTTTGGACTCTGGGAGGAAACCAAAGCATCCAGAGGACACCAAAACAACATACAAACTCTACACAACTCCAGTCTCCCTGTTGTGGGGCAACAGCACTACCACTACACAAACTCCTGGTCCACCCTTCTGGACCCACCCCTTCCTGCCAAGTGACGTTTTAACCCGAAAGCCGGCCATCTTGTTGATTTTTATTTTGGACTTTCATCTGGAAAGACATTCCTGCAACTTGTTACATGCTTTTTGTTTCATTTCTAAACCTTCAATTATACAGCTCCAACCCCAACCCTTTAACATTGTTGTGTCTCTATTTGCTGTACTATAGTGAAGTGCTTTCTATTCTTTATAGTGTGCTATACAGGAGTAAATGAGATTGAATTAAACTGAATCCAAAACCATAGGACTATGCTGGTTTACAACAGATTTCTTAATACAAATCCTAGTCACACCACTGAGGTCTAGAGTCTGTTATTGTAAGGCTCCTTTGAGATCATTGGTGTGTAGCACTGCAGAGATCTCCATCCATCCATCATTACAATATTACTATCAAAGGGAGATGGATCATATCCCAGCAACATCAAAAGCAAGGCAGCAAGCACTTCTGAGCAGGGCAGCTGCTGCTCAAACATCAGTTTTCCTACATATTCAGTAACTGTAATCAATAATCAGTTTGGCAATGTGATTGAAACTTTATTTGGCTAGGCAGATATCTATGTGATTATTTGCTATATCTAAATATTTACATATTAGGTTTACCTTGCACTTATATTCACATGTAAAATATTTTAGCATCTACTGAGAATAGCAGACACTGTGGAAGCTGTGAGCTAAAGATCAAGATACAAGATATTTTATATAACCAAGTACATGCCAGAATATTCTGATTACAGAGAGAGATAAGGGAGATGAAGAGGCACCTTGTATAACATGGTAGATACTATGACCAATAATGTGATGAGAAGGCAGCTGCCACACTTGCTCAGGGGACTGTGCAAGTGCTGTCTTGTCAGAAGTCATCAAGCCATAAAACATCTGCACCTTTTCCCCAAACCAACTGGACATTGCTGAAGAGCCCAGATCTGAGCCAAAGACCACAAATGTGTCCATATTTCCATTGAACCTGAGACTCTTTTATTCTGATGATGTGTTGCCATCCTGTGCCTTGATGGCTGTTTGTTTAAAAAAGTTACAAGAGGATTAAATGTCAAGCTAAGTCCTTTCTTTCTCAAATTTTCGAGTGTTTTGATTGTAGCCACCAGCTTAGAGACATGAGTACATTTTTAGGTTAGCGATAGGCTACAACGTGTCATTTTCTAACCTGCTTAATCCAGACCAAGGTTGTGTGGCAGGGGGATGGAGCCTATCCCAAACAACATAGTGCACAAGGTAGAAACAACAAGCCCTAGACAGGGTGCTTGTCCATTGCAGGAAAAACACAAACCCACACACCAAACACACACACTAGGGTCAATTCAGTGTTCCAAGTCACCTAACCTGCATTTCTTTAGGCAGTGGGAGGAAACCAGAGCACTTGGAGGGAAAACATGTAAATTCCACACAGGGAGGACCCAGGATGCAAACTCTGGTCTCCTTACTTATGAGGCAGCAGTAGCAGCACCACTACTGCACCACCATACTGCACAGCTACACAAAATGGAAGGAACAAGTTTTCAAGGAGCATGGGCCCCTGTAAAATGCAGCATACAGTATGTGTAGATCTTTCAAATGCTGGTGGATTACCAGAGTCAAAGAGATATACCCACCCAGACACTATACAGAAAGTGTAAGCTCCACTCAGGTTGGGATTCAAACTAAGACCTCCGGAACAAAGAAGAAGAAGTGCTAACCACTGCAGAGAGCTCTGTGACTCAGACATGTAAGGTGCAGAGCCATTAACCTCTAAGCTGTCCCGTTTTTTGGTCTGAAGCTGATTTCCATGTTGTTAAAGAGCAATATGAGGCAGGTGGTGATGTGGTGGTTAAGGCTTTGAAACTCAGACCTTAAGGTTGTGGGTTTAAGTCCCACCACTGAGACACGTCACCTGCCTATGCTGCAATTGGAAAAAAAAAAACAAAAAGAAATGTAACTAATTGTATCTCAAATGTTGTAAGTTGCTTTGGTTAAAAGTGTCAGCCAAATAAATAAATGTATGTATATGAAAGCAAATTATAAGTTGGAACTGAGCAATGTAGATGATTTAATTCATTAGATTGCCTAGATCACCATTTAAAGATTAGAAACTCTTAAAATTGCTACTGGCAGGGTTTTTTAAGCCCACTCATTTTTCTACTTGGTGAGCCCTTTGTACCACACCTTACTGGGATTGTTATTTTTTTTCTTTTCTCCTGGTGTTTCACTCCTCTCGCACTTTCCCTTCTCTGCTCCTCCCACTTTGATTCCCTCTCCTTCTCTCCATTTCCCACCCCCAAATCCTTTAAAGGCAGCACTAGCACAGTTTCCGAGCAGAGGCTCACATCACTCTCTGGCTGTTTGCACTCCAGACCTGTAGCATCATACCACCCGCTGGACTCACTCAAAGCTGCTCGAAGAAGAAGAAGAAGAATTGCTCAGTGTTCCATGGCATCTTTTGGGTGAGAACAATAGCCAAACTGCTTTGTGGTATCCGTCTGTGTGTTAGACAGGCAGGTCTGTTAGCTTGCATTATGGTTTTAGTGGGGAGGTGGGCACTCCAACTACCAGATAGCTTTGATAGAAGAGTGCAGAGATAAGGCATCATAAAAAAATAAACACTGAGTCTGTGTGAACTTTTCCTCTTCTGGTCCTCTTTCTCACTTGAAGCAGTAGTACTAGGGTGTTCTACCGTGCTAGTCATTATGAATATAGTGAAAAGTCAAGCAAAATTACACCTTTTGAAGAAGGAATCTGAGTTTCCTCGAAAGTTTGCATATTGTAATCTTTTTAGTTAGCCAATAAAAGGTTTCATTTTGCTTGACTTTTCATTTGAAGCAGATAAGGGAGAGGCAGCAGAACTGTGGCTCTCAAAAGGCAATTGTAGGGATGCACTGTATTATCTCTGAGCTTTAAATTCAGGTTAACATGTGGATGCCGAAGAAAAGGCATTTTTCGGATTTGTGAGTTTAGCCCAGCATGCAGCAGCTCTGAATCCGGTAACTCCGTGGGTATAATGGACGTTATGGTATGTGTGAGCTCTCAGTCAGATGAGGCGGAGGGGCTTAAACTTTGCTTATTTTGTGACGACTCTAAGTCATACAGTTCAAAAGTTTCAAATACAGTTTGCTAATTCTAGATTAGGTAGTCCTCTATGTCATGGATCTTGAGCAGGGAGGTGTACCTCAAGATCAGTTTATTATTAAAATATTCTTATTTTTACTTATTATTGGGCTGACACCTTCATCCAAGGTGATTTACAATATGTGATAGAATTTGCCACGCATCTTTTATTTTTCAAATTGGAGCACAATCAGGTGAATTGGCTTGCTCGTGCTTGCAGTGTCAGTAGTGAGATTTGAGCAAACATACTCAGAGTTTGAGGTTCAAAGCCTTAATCATAACACCACACTGATTAATCAGACAGGGATATGTCTATTTAATTGGGGAATTTTAAATTCTACTTGTTCTTCAAATGTAACTGCAGGTCTAGAACTGTGTTCAGTTTTAAGGCTCTGGCTGAAAGACATTTATACAGTAGGTCTCAAGTTTAGTTCTCTGTGTGGAAGCCTGTAAATCTGATGAGGCTTTGGGGTCTGCGGCTCTTTTCAGTATGTGGGATAGAGCAGACATGGCTGTGGGTCTCAAATTTGGTTTACTTTGTGGACGGTAGGGATTGCTCACAAGCCATCTTCAAACCCAAGCTGAAGAGGCCAAAAAGAAGACTTTATTACAAGAAAAGTGAGGGAAGGAGGAAGATACTGTACAGGGAGGTAGTAAAACACTAACAATAGAAGAGAGAGATAAAACAATAATCCAGCTGCATCTCTGGGGCCTTTCGCATGACTCAGAAGCCGACGTTAACCAGTTGAGGTGGTTGTCTACATTCCCAACCAGGTACCTTATATGCATTCCCATCTCTTCTCTGTAACTTTCTTGCATGCCATTATTATCTGGTCTGGACACTCTCCCTCTTTGCCTGTGCACTTATACCTTGGGAACATCATCATAATGCCCTGGGCAGGTACTGCTGGAGCTCCTCCTAGTGGCCACAGGCATTCATGCACTTGCCCAGTACCATAGTAGTAGTAGGAGCAGTACCAGAGTACAGGGAAATTCTTACTTGCCTATCCGAGCAACATACAACACATTGCTACTGTCCAGATCATGGTAAGTAAGAATGCATTAAAATAAGGAATTGTTTAAATTCAATAGAATACCATACAAACCTGATCAGCTGTCCTCTCCAATATGGCTGACGTATGTAGGTACGTCAGCCATATTGGAGACGACAGCTGATCAGGTTTGTATGGTATTTTATTGAATTTAAACAATTCCTTATTTTAATACTAGCGCTATGTAGTGCCCTCTAGCAGCATTGTTGTGGTCATCATTCAAACTAATCAGAGACCCTAGGTTTGGTACACCCCAGCTCTGTACTGAAGACCTCAAATGATAATGCAAAACAGTTTTCTGCCACAAGTAGAGAGGAGGCACTAGTAGGTGAGACAGAGTCAATAAAATGGAACAAAGTTTGTTACCAGAACAAGAATAAATTGAAACAACAAAGCCTAAAGAGATCAAAAGGCCACAACATTAATTCATATGGATTGCAATCATGGGCAACGAGGGCATAGATCTTTATACTGTCACAGTGGTGATGCACAAGTCGCACACCTCTGGTTGTTTGCGCATAAGAACTCGGCAGTAAATATAAACAGATCCTCCCAAACTGTCAGGGCCTAGACAAAACTGTAAGAATTGTAATAATTTCAGCAGCTAGAAAATGGAGTGAAGAGAAGGATTCAATGTTAGGACTGGATTACTTTAATTACAAAACTCAGATACAAAATACCCCAAAAAGCACAAAAGAAAACAAGAACAAAATGTATTAAAATAAACTAGATCATAATACCTAGGATTCCTTATAACCACTTATCGGAATTCTAAATCAGATAAGAATGGCTTTCTAACATTTTAACACATAGTAGTTCCAAAGCAAATTCATTTTGCCGAGTAGAGGTTCTTGATGAAAAAGGATTGTGGGTCTTCAACTATTTTTCAGTTTGTGGAGAGTCTAGGTCAGACAATGTTGGGGTCTTAAATTCAGTTCACTGTGTGGAGGTTCTTAATCAGGCAAGTCTATGGGTCTTAAATTCAGATAACTATTTAGTGGTTCCAGATCAGAGAAGGCCTTTTTTGTCATTTAATTCAGTCAGACAAGGCCATTTTTTGGGATCAATTGTTTATTGAATTTGTTTCACGCATAGCAAATTAAACAGAACCATACAGAAGCTGCTAAACTCCTCCTGGCTACATGTTAGAAGGTCATGGATTTATAACTCAGTTCAGTATGTTACAATTCCAGATCAGGCATAATTGTAGGTCTCCAAATCATTTCACCATTCTGGGAGTTCTTGAACAGAAAGTGCTGTGCGTCTCATACCCATTTCAATCTGTTGAGATTCACTGATAACTTTGAGAGGTACTCTGCAGAGGTGGTAGATCAAATGAAGCAGCAGATCCCAAATTTAGACAAATCAGTCTCAGGTCCATATGGAGCAATTTTAGATCTGACAAATCTGTAGGTTTCATAATTCTTTAAATATGTGAAACTTCTACATAAGTCAATCTGCATAATCTTCATTTCTGTTCTGTATGGGGAGATTTTTGATCCAGCAATGTTCTATTTATTATGCAGGGAAATTCAAAATCATAACTCCAATGAGATCTGAAGTGTATTTCAATGAATGACGAATTTAAGCTGCTTTATATGAAGATTCTGAATGATTGATGCGGCTCGATGTGTGAAAAGCATTTACCTATATAGCACATTTTCATACAACATGGCTTCCATGTCTTCCTCCTCATACTCCACTTTCTTCCCAAATACAAGCAGGTTAGGTGGATTGGTGAGGCTGAATTGGCCACTGATGTGTGTGTGTGTGTGTTCACCCTGTGATGGTCTGGAGTTCTGTCCAGGTATTGTTCCTGCCTTGCTCTTAATGCCAGCTAGGATAGGCTCCAGCTTCTTTATATCTTTACTCTGAGGATGGATGGATTGATGGATTTTTACATAAAACATGTGAAGTCTCTTCATTACCTACAGAGACCAGTTTACTATATGTAATTTTGATATCAGGCCAACATTCTACATGATGAAGGTTTTAACATTTTAAAATTACTTTAAGTGAACATTCTTACAAAAATGAAAATGTGCGGCTGCCAGATTTCAAATATAGATTAATATGTCTTTGTAGAGTTGATAAATTAGTTACAGCTTAACATAGCAGTGAATTTGAAGGCTCTAGATCAGATAACCCTGTGGTTCCCAAACTCATTTCAGTTTAGAGCCTACATTGGGAAAGGATAGGCCTTTCAAACTAAGATTTTGTGATCACTCTAGATTATTTAAGTCCACAGCATAGAGACTATAGATAAGACAGAGCTAACTCTGGATGTGGGGCGCTATAAGGCTCCAGATTTTGTTTCTAATCTAATTTATTCTGTTGTTCCTGTTAACTGAAGTTCTCATTCAATTAGGTGGCTTAAATAAACCTTCTGTCCAAGCTCCCAGAAACAATCACTAGTGTGGCTATAAATCTGTTTGTGAAATTCAAATCATTTTGCTCTGGAATCAAAACATTGTAGGGTTTATCTTCTATTTTGCTGCAATTTTAACATTCTTGTTTACTAACATGTTCAATTAAAAGCAAGTGTTGTATCTGCGAGTAGTTAAGAAACTGGATTTCCTTACCTGGGTTTAGGGTTAGGGTTAGGGTGCAATTTTGAGCAATTTCCCCTCTGGGATTAATGCAGTGTACCGAAAAATGTGTTCTCTAACTTGGTTCAACAATATAATTGCTTGATTAAATGACACAGTTGATATGGAATTCAGATTATTGTGCTGAGACTCTTCCAGATGCAACAGCAGGGTTCTCAAAACTCATTTCAGGGAGTCAAATTTTTTCATAAGCCTGGACTACAGCTTTAAACTTTACAGAAGGACTAGAGCAGGGGAATCTGGGGGTTTTCAAATTCAGATTAGCCTACAGTATTTCTTAGCTATGGTTATTAAAATCTGTAGCACGATGGGGAGCTTAATCAGAAGAAGGTGAGGGCCTATTAGTTCAGCGTGTAGATGCTCTCCATCAGGGAAGGCTGTAGGTCTCACATTCTCTTTCTGCAAAGATAGTCTAAATTAAGCAGTGTTGGTGACAGGGAAGAAGTGAGCCTAACAGGAAGGGATGCAATTAATGGGCAATGGCTGATCAATGACTGTGTTGTATTGAAGTTGCAAGTCACAGAAACCCCTTTAGTATCCCCATTGCATCTCGAGGGCCTAACTAGTATCCCTAACTGATCTTTGCACTGCCTTTCACAGGGTCATGGCAAATCTGCAAGTCAACTGTTCAATGCAGCAGCCTATGTGTGAAGGAGATCTGCAGAACCAGAGTAGACACCAGATAGTGGACCCGCATTTGAGCCTGGAGGAGCTGCTCTTCAAATACCTTGGGCCAAGGCGCTCAGCTGCCTTCTTGCCTGTCTGTATCACCTACTTGTTAATCTTCTTAGTGGGAACCCTTGGGAACAGTCTCACCTGTGTGGTCATCATCCGGCACAATGTCATGCAGACACCAACCAACTTCTACCTGTTTAGTTTAGCTGTGTCTGACCTTCTGGTACTGCTGCTGGGAATGCCCCTAGAACTTTATGAGATGTGGCACAACTACCCCTTCCTTTTTGGCACTGGGGGCTGCTATTTCAAGACATTCCTGTTTGAAACTGTCTGTTTCGCCTCAATCCTCAACGTGACTGCTCTCAGTGTGGAGCGCTACATTGCTGTTGTTCACCCCATCAAGGCCAAGTTTGTGGTGACCAGGACTCATGCCAAGAGGGTGATCATAATTCTGTGGACACTGTCAGTAGTGTGTGCAATACCAAACACAAGCTTACATGGAATATTCTATCTAGTTAATGGCTCTGGACATACCATTCAGGAGTCTGCCATGTGTATACTGGTCAAGCCTCGCTGGCTCTACAACCTGACCATCCAGTTAACCACCTTGCTCTTTTTTTTCCTGCCAATGGTGACCATCAGCATCCTCTACCTGCTCATCGGTCTACAGCTCAAGAGAGAAAGGGTCCTAGAAGGGCTGGAGGCCAAGGCTGGGACTGGAAGATATAACAATGAAAGTGGACGCATCAAGCAACATAACAACCGGAGGCGGCAGGTCACCAAAATGCTGTGTAAGTGGCAACTTGTGGGTCTGGGTGGGGAAGAAGAGGGTAGGTAAAACTGTGCAGTATGCTGGAATGGAGGAAAGAACAGCTGAGAGGAGGGGGTAGGGTGGCAGGTCAAGGAAGACACGGCATTCTGACTGGCACATCATGATGAAGAAGACCATGCAAATACCCCTCAGGGTATCGTGTTGGGTTTGACCTTGGGACTTCATGTGTGTAGCTGGATATGGCTTACTCACATGCTTCTTAAGTATTTAGGCCAATCTTGAGTTCCTTAAGATCTATAATAATTAGATAGATAGATAGATAGATAGATAGATAGATAGATAGATAGATAGATAGATAGATAGATAGATAGATAGATCTTTGCATTAACAGTCTAAGCCTTTTTGTGATCCATGAGGGTGTTGTACTGCAAAGTCTGTGTTAGTTCATTCTGTGGGTAATTTAGTGTCAGTTTAGGTTGTATTTGGAGTCCTATCAGGTTTGAAGACCTCAAAATGTCTTTTTAGGTTAGACCTGATATTCTAGTAACACTCCTCTACATATAATGTCTTCTATAGCACTTTTCAAAGAAGCCTTGGCAGTGTGGCAGTACCACTTTGAAGCTTGATTTGTCAGGCTCTGATGGTTACTTGGGTAGCACAGTAGTATGCACTGCAGCCACATCAATCCAACACCCTTTCACCTCCTGAAGATGCATGTGTTAGGCTGTGTATGATGACTTTAAATTTTGATGTGATAGACTGGTGCCCTGCCCACAGTTTGTTTCTGCCAAGAGTTGTCAATATTACCTCTGTCCATGCAACCCTGAACTGGAATAATTACATTTGAGAATATTATATTGCGTGATGGCGGTCTTATGACTGTAATTTCTCCCGCTAGTACTGCAGGCATTTTTTTCCTTATGGACAAGCTGGTCGCTTACTTTTCTGATTCATTAGGCCAGCTGGGCATGGAGGTCAATCTCCTGCAATATACCTCAGACTTGTGATGACTGAAAGTCACGTAGTACTCCTGCCACAACTGTTGGTTTACATTCAGCCTAACAGTAAAGCTCAAGTGGCCATGCTGAGGCTGCCCTTCAGTGTCCCTGGCATATCTACTGTCTTTGCTTACATAACCACTTGTCAAAAGTGAACAAACACCAAGACATCCAGTGCTATCCCTTATTCTTTTTTTTTTTGTCCCTTCCCACAGTTGTGCTGGTGGTTGTCTTTGGGGTATGCTGGGCCCCCTTTCACACTGACAGGCTGATGTGGAGTTTCATTGACCAATGGACAGGAGAGTGGCACCTCATCTTTCAGTATGTGCACATCATCTCTGGAGTCTTCTTCTACCTCAGTTCTGTTGTCAATCCTATCCTTTACAACCTCATGTCCAGTCGATTCAGAGAAATGTTCAAAGAAGTCATGTGCCACCAATGGCGGCCACGCAGCACCAGGACATTCTCACTCAGCATCACCCGGGTCACCATGCGCAGCACCACAGGTGACACCTTACCGAACCTGAGCACAGGCCCATTTGAAGCTGGAGATTCAGAGTTCTGCATAGAAGGTCACAACCAAACTTCATGTACCTAGCAGAAGCCACGTGGGAAAGTCCCTTTCCTCAGACAGCAGCATTGCAGCCATGACTGACCACTTAAAGAGGTGTGACTGGTGGATAGAAAGACATTACAGGATTCTAAAGTGTCCTGTCATGCATCAGCCAACTAGGGTCATTAATGATCTGGTAATGACCACAGGTGTGACCTCGGCATCAGAAGCTGGCTATTATGCAAGTGGACAGGAGGAGATGTAGAAGGGACAAACTAGCAGGATGTCAAATATTATTCTATAACCCAAAAAAAAGCATATTATACATATCCACATATCTTCAAGAGATGCAGTCTGTTTTTTTCTTCCATTTGTCTTAATAAATCCTATATTATTTTCTTTTTTTTAATTCTTGTTCCCCAGTCTTTTACATATACTTTGCACCAGAGGCCTAGCTAGAAGTGAATCTCAGGAGGCCACCCAACCCCCCATGGGAATTGTGGTACACATCCTTCTGTGATTTATCCACCCGAGTGCCCCACTCCTGACCTCCTCAGGCTGCTACAGTGCACAAGTGAGGTCATTGGCCAATTGTTGGCATGGTAACTTGCCGCTGGCTGATTAGACAGATCATTTGACTGAGTTTTATTTTATTGAGAGCTTGAGAATGAAACAGAAGTGGTCAACACTCAAAAGAAAATTATAACATCAACTTACCTGATCTTTTCAGACATCAATTTTAAGCACCGACTAAATGTGTATCTTGCTCAAAGGTGCACCCCACTAACTGCCTAACAGGTGGATAGGTACTGTTAATCCTTAAAGGACCCACCTTTATTCTTCAATTAACTTGAAGGACACAAACAGACAAGGTGTCCATACTCCCCCACCACCCCTTGAAATGCCAAATAGAAACAGTGACCCCTTCTGCCTTTAGACCCACTCATCTAAGACAGTAACCTTCTTGAAGGTCAGCCATTCAGCCAGCTGTCTCCTTCGATCAGCACCCGGCTCCTATACAAATGTCGCCTTGCATTAGGCTTTAAGGAGGCTCACACAGCCACCTCTTAACAAGCGGATGACCCTCCTCCACACCACCTGAGGCAAGAGTGACCTGTGCTTTGTAGAACCTGAGCTACACTCAACCCCAGAACCACATCATCAATGACAGACATCTTCTTGCAAAAAAAGCCTCTAGGCTGGTCATTTTTGGTTACATGAAGAGGCCCATTTGTTATAGTGTCCCATAGCCCTCCAGTGAGGCTTATTGAGGAAATTCAACCACTCAGTCTCATTCAGGGTCACTCTGGTTTTTGTTGCTCAATCAAAAGGGCTAACAGTATTTTCATCTTTTTTATACATTGTATTGTTGTGTCATGCTGTATGATCATGTCATTTGCTTTGTAAAGCACCTTGTGATTATTATAATTGTGAAAAGAATTATATGAGCTGCATTTTTATTAGATAAACCTGCATTTTCAGCATTGACTATTCAGTCATCAACAGCATCATTTGGGCATAGAAATGCCACGAAAGGGAAGCAGACAAGTACATCACGTGTGGTGTAATTCATGGGGAGAGAAGGGGACTGCAGATTTAAGGGGCTTGATATTTGAGAAGACTTGCCAACAGAGAGCAATGGGAAAAACAAACCTGTTGGGAATTTTGGAAGATTCAGGAATATTGTGGCTGGCATACTGAAAATTGATCAACACTACAAAACATCTGCAGTCCTGAAGTGCAGTGAACTCTAGTCCTGGACCATTGCAGCTGGTGGGTATTACCAATCGAGGTATGCTACATTGTCTATCCAATTCTACCAAACATGTACTATATGTATGTTACATAGGGCTAATTTAGTGTTTTATTTTAGACTTTAAGACTTACTAGGGAGCTCTGCCCCCTGCTAACTTCGCTTGCCAACCCCCTGGCAGGCGCTACGCGCTAGCCACTTTGCAGATCTGCCACTCGTGTGTGGGGAAACGGATGTAATTCAATTTAAACAGATTGCTATTTTCATGGGAATTATTGCATATATATAATATAACTAATTATTTTACATTACAGTGAGAAATTAACCATAGTAAAAAATAGTAATAGTAAAACGTAATAAATTGAAAGAAAATTATGTTTCATGTTGCGTTAGAGGTATTCCTTGTGTTATACGTTTTCGTTCTGTTTTTGATTTCGTGTTTGGAGAATGAAAACACAGAATGGAATTCCGGGGTGTGTCAGAGAGGTGAACACCTTCAGCTATGCTTCTGGTTATCCTGTTGTGACCGCACAGCAGGTATTTGTGTGCATTCCTAAGCGCTGCACATCTTTCTCACAAGTCATTTAATCGAGTGTTATTAACTCAAAGCATCAGAAAGGGGATTGAATTTGAAGAAAATGAAATGCTCCATCTGACAAGCTGTCAAAGACATTAGCTTCACCTATTAGAAGATGTAGGCAGCAGATGGAAAGACCATGATGGGATGATAACAGGAAGGCAAAGTTAGCAGAGTAGAAACATGACTCATCCTGCCCAGTGCACATGTCGGAGATAAAGTCCACTACCCACTATGTCAAACACTACACTACTGTCAGTGTTCACACTAGAAACCGAGGATATAAAGAGAATATACACTCACTTGCCACTTTATTAGGTACACCTTCCTAGTATCGGGTTGAGTCTCCCTTTTGCCCTTAGATCTGTTGTAATTCTGCGTGGCAAGGAAGCAATCCTCAAGGACTTTGGTCTATTCTGACATGATAGCATCATACAGCTGCTGCAGATTTGTCGGCTGCACATCCATGATGTGAATCTCCTGTTCTACCACATTCCAAAGTTGTTCTGTTAGATTGAGATCTGGTGACAGTGGAGGCCATGTAAGTACAGTGAACTCATTGTCATGTTCAAGTAACCAGTTTGAGACGATTTGAGCTTTGTGACATGACATGTGATCCTGCAGGCAGTAGCCATCTGAAGATGAGTACACTGCAGTCAAAAAGGAATGGACATAGACAGCAACAATGCTCAGGTAGGCTGTGACATGGAAACAATGTTCAGTTGGTAGTGAGGTGCTCAAAGTATTCCAAGAAAGTATTACCCACAACATTACACCACTAGCAGCCTGAACTATTAATACAAGGCAGGATGGATTAGTGCTTTCATGTTGATGCCAAATTCAGTCCCTACCATCCAAATATCGCAGAAGAAATTGAGACTTTTTCCCAATCTTCTACTGTCTCATTTTGGTAAGCCCATGCAAATTGTACCCTCAGTTGACAGGAGAGGCACCTGGTGTGCTCTCTTGCAGCTGAAGCCCATCTGCTTCAATGTTCAACAAGATGTGCATTCAGAGATGATCTTCTGCATACCTTGGTTGGAACAAGTGGTCATTTGAGTTACTGTTGCCTTTCTATCAGCTCACACCAGTAAGGCCATTCTCCTCTGACCTCTGCAAGGCATTTTCAACCAGAGAACAGCCACTCACTAGATATTTTCCCTTTTTTGGACCATTCTCTGTAAACCTTAAGAGATGGTTGTGTGTGAAAATCCCAGTAGATCATCAGTTTCTGAAATACTCACACCTGCCTATTTGGCACTAACAACCGTGCCAAATTCAAAGTCACTTAAATTACCTTTATTCACCATTTTGATGCTCAGTTTAAACTTCAGCAGGTCGTCTTGACGTCTACATGATTAATGCATTGAGTTGGTACCATGTGATCAGCTGACTAGATATTTGCATTAACAAGCAGTTAAACAGGTGTACCTAATAAAGTGGCTGGTGAGTGTACATGACCTTGACAGTGAATTTTTCAGGGAAAACCACAAAATTGTAGACTTAAACAAAATAAAAGCAGGCAGAAATCAAAAGGAGCTTTTTCCATTTATTACATAGACCAATTAAATTCAAGGACAAAAAGAAATGGACAAAATGGCCTTTTCTCTCAAGTATCCAGTAACCCCAACGAGAACGCGTGGTGCTGGCCAGCAACAGGGACTACGAGCAGGAAGCACCAGACAGTAGTGATCTAACACCTGCTACCACCCAAATGGTGGCGCTACAAAGTAGCAGGGTAGGTGGTGGTGAAATTCTCTCAGCTCGATGGAAACCATCCTGTTTCCATGGCAATATTAGTAAGCTGTCCAGTCCACACCTCCCTCTTTTGAGCAGGGCAACACTGTGCTTATTACTTTTCAGGAGTCAGCTAGGGCAAAATGGATAGGGCTAGTCATCCTCTTCCTCATCCTCGCTGATATTATACGCCCTGGCAGCACTTGCTCTGGGGGATGAGGGGGGCGATGATTTTGTGAAAAAGGGTAGACGGAAGGAGGGGGATGGAGACCGCTCTCTTGTAGGGCTGCTGTCAGGACTCTGGCGTGGGCTGATTGCCTGCAGCATGCGACCTTTCCCTTCCTTCAACATATGCTTCTGTAGAGAGAATGAATGAAACATATTATTACATCAAAATGGGGAAGTAGGGTGGAAGGAGCATGGTACACAAACACTGAGTAAGAAAAGTGATGTACATATGCAGAATACCATAGAAAGGGCTCAGTCACCTCAGAGAGAAAAAAAAAAAAAAAATCTTTTACCAGTGCTCCTTCTGGACCAAACATCTGCAGGAAGTTGCCAATAAACTCCCGCGATTTTTCTTCCCACTTCTGGATCAAGTCAATGCTCTTCTCTTCTACCTTCTGAACGAACTCTTTGGAACGCTCTTCCACATCCTTCACTTTCTTCTTGACTTTGTCAACCCGCTCCTGTAGATGGTATTTTTTCTCCTGACAAATGAAAAGAGTAGGAGGAAAATGAGAGTATGGTAGTCTTGATGGTTGAAGAGTGGACACAAACTACATGAAATTATGCATAAATCATCAAATACATGCCCACACTTGTCCCGTTCTACAAACTACATTTAAGATGCTACCCCAAGTGCTTTACATGAATAGTCCCAATAAATTTCTCAAAGATGCACATGCAGTGTAGGTGGGTAGCAGAGTAGGTGACAACTTAGGGTTATACCAATTGACACCAGGAATCTTAATTAAAAAAAAAATTCTTCTGTAATTTCCAATAAGTTGGGACTTGATTTTACCGTAGAATTTCTGGTATTTTATAATGTCGGTCGTATAAGTTGAATGAGGAAAACTCATGCTATTGGTCCAAGAGATTATGATAAGCCCACCTGAGACAGTAACCACAGAGCACACTTTCTTTTTCTATGTATTGTGCCTGCGTGACCACATGGTAATACCCGAACTATTCCAAAGCGACGTTTGCACTGTTTTGTGTATTTTTGTATCTCACACCCTCATACATCTTTATCATAAGAGCATCCCTTATCTACGATGGAGCATTTGATCAGAATAAAATATGAAGCTGGTTTTAAATTAAACATTATTGAAGTAGCAAATTAATTGGTAAGAAGAAAATTAAACCTTTTTAAACTGAGGGAAAATATGGCAATAATTATTTGTTAAGGATCTCTTTGTATACCATGTTGTCAGTTCGGCCCTCCGGTTGTAACATGACCAAGCTGTGCGCTGCGCTTAACTCTTTAAATCGGTTTCAGTTTCATGGTTTGTTTCAATTACGACAGTATTTGCAGGATTTGTTGTGTTGAAGTAACATTCGGCATCTGTCAAGCATTGTAAGCATACAACCGGGTTTCATCAATAAAATCACATCCAGCTTTTGAAAGTTTAAACATTCATAAACATCTAAGTGTCCACTACTGAAATCGTCACCTGTGAATCTAAGATGTTTAAGAGGCATTGGCGGTTGTTGAAAGGTGTAAAATATTTGGCCATTTCGGTATACTTGAAAGCAACAACCGAACAATTCAGCGGCAGCCATCAACTCACATTCAGAACCATAGGTGAAGGGCTTAAGCATTTCACTCTTCTAGTGCTCCTGTGTAGTATAATTATCTCCTGTACCGTCATCAGTCCACACCTTGAACCTGTCCCAGTCATTCAATGCATGAGACACAATGTTCCTCCAGATATCAAGAGTGAGCCTGATATGGCCGTGCAATATGTAACAAAGAGAATGGAAAAGGCAGGTGCCATCTCCGGGCATGGAAACCACTCGGTAAGTGACAGTTCTTTGATCGATGGTGATCACCTCAATAGACATGTTAATGGGGGTACGGTTGGAATGATAAAGGAAATGGGTACCTGAACAATGTAAAGTAAGTCTAAAATACCTATACAATAACTATAATTGTAATAAACAAACAATAAAACAGCGGAGAAGCCGTGGATTAAACAAAAAGGCTGTAGTAATCAGTAGGGAGACGTGAATCCCGTGGCGAAGCAAGGAAGGGAATGTAGAGACCGGTCCGACGGACGGTCTTATATAGGCAGGCAGCCAACAACATGGGAGGAGTTGGAATGGGGGACCCAACGCCACCTCACACGGTGGCCGAGCTGCAGGCTATGGACGTATATTTGTATGTAAGTAGGATTCAGTTTGCGTTGGGAACCCGTGTACCAAATTTCTTGAAGATGGGTCCATAAGTAACAAAGGCTGTTGAAAAGTTCAATATGGCGGCCAATAATGGCATCATACCACTGAAATAAGTACCAAATTTCAGCCTTCTACCTACATGGGAAGTTGGAGAATTAGTAATGTTGGAAAGTTCAATATGGCGGCTGACAGTGGCGTCATACCACCGAAATAAGTATGTACATTGGTTTCGGTTAGCACAGAGAAGCCGCCTACCAAATTTCGTGAAGATGGGGCCATGAATAAGAAAGTTCAATATGGCGGACGTTGTTGACAGTTATTGTCGTTACGTGTATAATTTCTAAATGAAACCTGCTTAACTTTTGTAATTAAGCTGTAAGGAATGGGTCTGCCAAATTTCAGCCTTTTACCTACACGGGAAGTTGGGGAATTAGTGACGTTTGGAAAATTCAATATGGCCGCCGACAGTGGCATCATACCACCAAAATAAGTACGTACATCAGTTTTGGTTAGTGCAGGGAAGCCACCTACCAAATTTCGTGAAGATGGGGCTATAAATAAGAAAGTTCAACATGGCGGACGTTGTCGACCGTTATTGCCATTGCGTGTAGAATTTTGAAATGAAACCTGCTTAACTTTTGTAAGTAAGCTGTAAGGAATAAGCCTGCCAAATTTCAGCTTTCTAACTAAATGGGAAGTTGGAGAATTAGTGATGAGTCAGTCAGTGAGTGAGTGAGTCAGTCAGTCAGTCAGTGAGGGCTTTGCCTTTTATTAGTATAGATTCCTAGTGAGCATACACAGTTCAAAGTGTGAACTGGGAACCACACACATACCTCCTCTTCTTTCCTTGTTGGGAGAATGAGAACAGGCATGTAAGCATTATGATATTTCTGTATTTTGTGGAGGAGGAGTTCAGTCCCTACCTGCCCTTGTTTGGAGACAGAGAAGACCAGCAAGTGGAGCAGGCAGTATTAAAAGGCTTGGACAACAGCTAAACCCTTCGAAGCAAGTGTCGGCTCCGTCCGAAAACCCTTTTCAGTGTGGAAACGAAAAAATGACAGACTGCGTAGATCCAGATTCCCACCTGGATAAAAGTCGGTCATATGCTTCCCTACTGTAACCGCGTCAACCGTCAGTAAATGTAAGCTAAAGTATATTTTTTTCCATGTGATTTTTATACCGCCGTAATCATGATGGAAGGGATATCGCCTTTTCTGTCATATTACTATATTGTTTAGTTACTTAATGTGTCGCAATTTCAAAACAACACATTTTCGGAGAGCTAATGCCTCTTAAGGAAACACTCCTTTAAATAAGTTACGCACATACATCAAACACTTCTTCCAAGACTTGTCAACAAATGCACACATTGCTATTCTACTGCCAACCACATGCTCAAACGCCACAAGCACACTTTACTACTTCACATTCAACTACATGCAGCACATGTACACTCACTGCGGCGCCCCAAAATGGGGTCCTCTACTCACATTGATGAAACTGACGTTGAGCTCCTTGGCTGTGTAGCCCCTCTGAAGGTTCCGACGTACGTAAACATCATAGTCCCGTACTATGCGGGTAATGATATCGGAGGTAGAAATGCCCTCAGTGCGCTGCGTAGGAGCAAACATCCCTAAAAGAAATAAATAATATATCAGTCCTCTCTTTGATTTAAGGTTAATGAAGAAACCTAAAGAACCCACAGCCCTAACACACCTGCCTCTTTAATGTGTTTGTAGACATCATCACTTCCTGCTGAGGAGTATGGAATATCATCATGGGCTACAAAGTCAATCTGCAAAAAATACATTATGGAAAAAATGTTTTGTACTGACATGCTGCAGTGCAGCACAGGTCTCAGTGTATGCACTCACCCGATGCTTGGCAAGAAACTCTGGTGTGAGAGTCCAGGGTGCATTGCGAACAACCTCATCCACATAGCGGCAGTGACTCACAGCATCATATCTCTCGTCCTCACTCATAACCGTGAACCCCTTGAATTTGTGTGTCAGATCATCACTGCATACTGTGTGAGAACAGCATATGTAACAGGCTGCTTCAAATACAATGAGTGGATATATGCATTTCCCAGCTAGATCCAGCTCACTCACCTCCCACTATCAAGTGGGTATTTGGGAAGAGATCTTTGGCTTGCATGAGAGCACGAGCGTGTCCAGAGTGAAAGAGGTCAAAGATTCCATCAGCATAAACCCGCACAGGCCGATGAGCTGCAATCAAAGTAGACAGTGAGCACAGAGCAAACCACTGGTACAAGGATTTTTGCGGTACAAGAGTTTAAATCCTTTACTTACGTGGAGTTCCCTTCCGAGCCTCTTCTATTGAAACTCTGCAGTATGGCTGCGTGTGTGGAGTCTCAATCTCATCTGCAAATGGAGCTGGCTGGGACAGACCCTGAAAAACAGTAAACCCTCAGAGCAAGCACTACAGCACAATAAATCAGCAAATTTTAATTTATAAACACATTAATCAAGTAGCTTGGCTATTTTAAGACTTAGTGGAACCATCCACTTAAGTCATGGACTAAATAATGACTTCAAGTACATTTTTCCAGATAGACCTTGGACAACCAATATTCTTCATACATGTCAAGCCCTTTTATTTAACTCAAGCAATGACCCAAACTGTCAAAAGTTACAATTGAGGGTTACTGGCCCAGGTTCTGCGTTTTACGCATTGGGGTTCTGTGGTTTGGGCTCCATAAATAGGACCTGCTGCTACACAAATCTCAGGCTAGACTGTTTTGAATAATTCACAACTTGATTTTTAATATGTCAATTATTAAAAGTAGATTAGCCAGTGATTTTGTCCACTGGTGTCATGTTCATCTTGCCTGCTGCACAGTTCCCCATTTTTTCCAATAAAGTTTGTGTTTGTTCCACATATGCAAACTTTCACAAAGCTTTGAGCTCAGCAGCTTTGTTTTAAACCGCTCACCAACCACATTAAATTCTGCGCTACTATTTTAAATCATTATACTCTTTCATACATAACTATTGAATGTGTTGAATATCAGAGTGTGTTTCAATTATTCTTTGGGTCATACAAATGTTTTATGCTGAGCACATCAGTATTTAAGAGAAAAGTGCAGAACATATAGGATGTCTGTCTAAGTCACATCCAGCTGCAGTGAGGACAATGCTTTGATCAGCAAGCAAAAAAACTACAAATTCTTTTATAGTTATACTGCTCTACTGGAGCAAGTCAACTTTGGACTTTAGACAATGCGTGGCACTTCCTGTAGTTATTTTAAACTATGCCTATGATTCTCTTGATGGGAAATTTGTATCCATTTTCGAAAGCTCACTTATGAAATTTCTAATCAAAATAGATAAAGTCACAAATATGAACAAAACAGCATCTTTTTACAAAATAAACATCCCAGTCCTTGTTGGGTATACCTTGGAAAAGCAGTGTGAAGCATCAGTTGTAATATCTATTTCTATAATTGTTGTTATTTATTGTATAATTTAGTCAGAGGAACACCTGAATAACACAATATACCTACAAGATTGTTTGAGTAAATAATAATTTATGATTTATTTTAATTATTACACATGATATTGGTCATTAACTCAGCTTTTACAAATTAAAAAAGCTACTGGCAATAATTTATTAAGCTTGACTTCAAACTGGTTAATGAGAAAGAAGTAAATATTACAGGAATAAGAGCCTCATGGGCCAAGATCATTAGTTAATATGTGCACTTCTAACTAATTTTATATCTAGATATCCATACACTGTATTCACATGTAAAGAAAAACAAAACACCTTTTGGGCAATATTTATTTTTGCTGTTTGGATCCTGGTAGCCGTTTCCTGTCTAGTAGCAGAGGGCTGATGCACTGGGGCAAGCGGTAGAAAACTAAACCCTATGGACTCTCAAGTCTGCCAGTACACTGTAAAATTACAGTTTTTAAGTTGGCATCCTATACAAACACAGCTATGTACTCTTCTGTTTTATTTTTAACATAGTCCCATTGACTGAGCAAACTCTTAGGTAGCTTTACCAAATGGTATATTTTTCACAGGAAAATAACTACAACATCTGTAAACAAGTTCTGTCATAAATTACACCAAGATATAAAAAAACTATAACATTTAAAAAAAAATTAAAAATCAAGCTTTGTCCAATATTGCACAAAGGTAACAGAAAAAAAATACAAATTGTAAAATTCTACCGCAGGAACAAGTTGTGGGACAGAAACACCAATCTGGCATCTGGCTTCAGAGTAGCATGGTTATAACATTTCCTCTAATGCTAAAAGCCCTCGCAGAAGGGCTGCTTGAGGCAGGGGTGCATATGTACTTTTTTGCAAGTTTCCGCAATTTGGGGAAATGAACGTATTGTGTATTCCATCACACAAGTGGGTTTACATCACTGTTCTCCTTCTCTGAATTCCTTCTTTTTTTTTTTTTTTTTTAAATACAGTAGCTGCCAAGAGACTTTTTTTTATTTTTTGCTCCCTTCCTTGTGTCATCACCTGCTCCACCTTTTGCAGTTATAGGGGCAGGATGGAATGGGAAGAGTAGGCAGGGACCTGTGAAAGTGTTTTAAATAGTGAAATAAAGAATGTGCTCTCAGATTGAGGACCTCACACCAAGACGGCTTGTAAAGTAAAACACGCCCAATAGGCATATGCTTCTAACAGAAATAATAAAAATAATCCATTCAAATTATGTAATTTGTCCAAATTTATCAATAATTCATCCAAACAGAATTGTTTTTTTTTTTTTTTTGCGCCTGACAGCTACAGTGTCGCCATACTAGATCAATTTCATTTAAACTGCATTAGGAACCAAAATTACTCACCAATGGCAATAGGAAGCCTATGTCCAAAATAAGGAAGCTTCTTCCAATTGTAAATCCATACAACACTGACAATGTTAACCCCACTGTCTGTTGTCATGCAAACCATGCAGTATATTTCAGACCTTGCGCAATGAATGTTGCCTGTGTAGTCTTCTGGGAAGTAGGATGTCTGCAAACAGCAGCTTTTCCCAGGTTTCATTGATGAAGTGAACTGTCAAGGAGAGGTATGGCTCAGATATTCAGCTTGACCATAAATCCATTCTTGTGGCAAAATGTGAAACCTTCTGAAGTTTATGCCTCAACAGTCTGGCGACATGAATCATACAATTTAGGCAGAGCTGCTTGACTGGAATATTTTCAGCCAGGCATTGTGTATCTGGGGTCGAATGTATTCAAAAGCTGTTTGAAACCATTCCTCTCAACCACTTGAACTGGGACCATATCTTTTGTGATGTAATGGATGACAGAATTTTTTATGTCATGCCATCTGTTGCTTTTCTCTTCATACAGCAATTTTGTAGAATGATTACACTAAAGTTTGCACAGTGTGTTGTGTGCTTGTACCTTGGGTGATTTAGACCTGTCGTGGACAGCTGACTCCTGAAGCTTTCCGTATTCTTCATATTCTGTGCGGTGTTTAATTTGTGGACAGTGAAACAAGTTCATTGTCAAGCTGTCTGTAATGGCAACCAATCTCCTATATACTATGCAGATTGCTGTCTTTTGAGCAGTATCAGTCTTTTCAAAGACGAACCACTTCAATGCAAATGAGGATGATCCATGTCTTGCGATTAAATCTAACGACATAGATTGCTGGACCATTTTGTTCCCTGATGCTGTTTGCTCACTCATTGTTATGCAGCTACACTAATTTAACTTTTGGTGAGCTAACCATGCACGCCTATGTGCTTGCTTTGCACAGTCTATCCTGTTAGGTTACATGAGACAGTGAATGTATGGACTCTCAAGGAATGTTTTGGATTGTTTTTTGCAATCTGAGTGACATTCTGAATAATTTAAGCTTGTACATCGCTAAATAACAATGAACATATTATTATAGATGATACACATCCTGCACTCTTAAGGGTGAGAACACATTTCATGCACAGTAGTTCTGATCACCATGCTACAAATAAAGACCTAGCAACACCAGACACAGTGCAGACAACAGCTACCAAACTGGATTCTTGGTCAAATTACTTCAGGAGGCAAACTGAGCTGAATCTCTTCAGTCTTGTTCTGAGAATGCAATGGTTTTTCCGTTTTTCAAATTCTCACAGAAATTGACCGGATTGATCCAGTAGAATTAATGTAATTAAATGGTGAATAACCTACTTGGACACTGAAAAAAAATTAGGGGAAGACAGAAGCCAGAAATGAATTCTTTACAGAATGGGTAACCTAAATTTGTAATGAACTGAAGAGTAATGCAACTGGCCACGTGTTAATGACAACTTTGGAAACTGCCATTAGTTTTTTGCAAAAATAATAACATACTGTAGGCTCAAGACTATAACAAATCTTTGGGCTGTGAGACAGTTTATTGACTGCCAGATTTTCAGAATGCACAGCATCACAAGTCTACCTGAAGAGTGTTTCTGAATTCGATAGATTGATATTACTTATTTGTCCTCAAGGGGAAATTGTCCTGCATATCAGAGAAAATATTCTGAACAATGTAAGAATATATTCTTGCACTGTGTACACATTTACATTTCTGCCTTTAATGCTCCTCTTTAAGGCTACTTAATTATTCACTACACTATGCTTTGTATCATAATTTGAGTAATTCATCCTTATAAAAGCCCATAATATACAGTGCATCTGTAAAGTATTCACCATATAATGACAACATGAAAAAAAGATTACTTGAGGTTTTTGCAAATTTATTAAAAATAAAAAAATTGAGAAGGCACATGTACATACTGTAAGTATTCACAGCCTTTGCCATTAAGCTCAAAATTGAGCTCAGGTGCATCCTGTTTCCCCTGATCATCCTTGAGATGTTTCTGCAGCTTAATTGGAGTCCACCTGTGGTAAATTCAGTTGATTAGACATGATTTGGAAAGGCACACACCTGTCTATATAAAGTCCCACAGTTAACAGTTCATGTCAAAGCACAACCCAAGCATGAAGTCAAAGGAATTATATGTAGACCTCCGAGACAGGATTGTCTCGAGGCACAAATCTGGGGAAGGTTACAGAAAGATTTCTGCCGATTTGAAGGTCCCAATGAGCACAGTGGCCTCCATAACACGTAAGTGGAAGAAGTTCGAAACCACCAGGACTCTTCCTAGAGCTGGCTGGCCATCTACACTGAGCGATCGGGGAAGAAGGGCCTTAGTCAGGGAGGTGACCAAGAACCCAATGGTCACTCTGTCAGAGCGCCAGAGGTCCTCTGTGGAGAGAGGAGAACCTTCCAGAAGGACAACCATCTCTGCAGCAATCCACCAATCAGGCCTGTATGGTAGAGTGGCCAGACGGAAGCCACTCCTTAGTAAAAGGCACATGGCAGCCCGCCTGGAGTTTGCCAAAAAGCACCTGATGGACTCTCAGACCATGAGAAACGAAATTCTCTGGCCTGATGAAACAAAGATTGAACTCTTTGGTGTGAATGCCAGACGTCATGTTTGGAGGAAACCAGGCACCGCCTCATCACCAGGCCAATACCATCCCTACAGTAAAGTATAGTGGTGGCAGCATCATGCTGTGGGGATGTTTTTCAGTGGCAGGGACTGGGAGACTAGTCAGGATAAAGGGAAAGATGACTACAGCAATGTACAGAGACATCCTGGATGAAAACCTGCTCCAGAGCGCTCTTGACCTCAGATTGGGGCGACGGTTCATCTTTCAGCAGGACAACGACCCTAAGCACACAGCCAAGATATCAAAAGAGTGGCTTCAGGACAACTCCGTGAATGTCCTCGAGTGGCCCAGCCACAGCCCAAAGTTGAATCCGTTTGAACATCTCTGGAGAGATCTTAAAATGGCTGTGCACCAACGCTTCCCAACCAACTTGATGGAGCTTGAGAGGTGCTGCAAAGAGGAATGGGCGAAACTGGCCAAAGATAGGTGTGCCAAGCTTGTGGCATCATATTCAAAAAGACCTGAGGCTGTAATTGCTGCCAAAGATGCATCGACAAAGTATTGAGCAAAGGCTGTGAATACTTATGTACAGTACATGTGATTTCTCAGTTTTTTTATTTTTAATAAATTTGCAAAAACCTCAAGTAAACTTTTTTCACGTTGTCGTCATGGGGTGTTGTGTGTAGAATTCTGAGGGAAAAAATTAATTTAATCCATTTTGGAATAAGGTTATAAAATAACCAACTGTTTAAAAAGTGATGCGCTGTGAATACTTTCCAGCAGGCACTGTATGTTATACAATATCACCTTCATTAAAGCATGATTAAATAACATTTGAGTCTTGTGCAAAGGCCAGGTGTTAAACTACTCTCCTTCTGAACAGATACAAGTTAGAAAATAATAAGTATTTTGACAGTGTAAAAATGTATAACCTTGCAGGTACTGGGATAGACATTAAGGGTATAAGTCTTGTTGTATAAAATGTATTGAGTCATAAGTATGTAAAAGATTAAGACAGTCCATGAAAAAAAGTTACTAATGACATTGCTCTGGTAGTAGTGTCCACCTCAAAATTAGCTAAGGGTATCAAGTTTAATGCAGTCATAAACATAAGTGCTGAATAGTTCATACACAGAGTCAATAAGGCAATCTGAAACTATCAGGCCAGGATAGGTTTGGTTGGGCAGGATGCACTGGTAGAGTGCATTGCCACACCCACCACACGATGAAACAGCTCGGGATCCTTGTTGGCAACCCACCAGGCAGACACTCGGTTCAGTCCCACTCACCAGGAAATGACCGTCTATCTGCCACAGCCAGGTGTTACATGGGCGTCCTCTTGGCTTGATCCAGCGATCTCATGAACACCAATGCTCTACTAATCCATCTACTGACTTCAGAGGAAGAGTCACAAAAGACATTAATGTCACTGTCAAGGTAAGTAAACCTTTCAGCAAGGTTGATATTCTCTCCACAGACAGACACACCACTGATGGCTGTGCCCAAGAGGTCATTAAAGGCCGGAAACTGTCCATATAAATAATTTGACAAAACAATAAAACATGATAGGTGAAAAGCAGCACAACTCTGGGCAAACCTCTTATATAGGCAGAGCATCTTTCTTATGAGAACTCTGATACCCAACTGATGTTTCCCATTGCATTAGATAACTTATAGCTGTGCTGGTGGAATTTTATAATCGGGCAAGTCATGCAAATGGTTAACCAACACAAGCATCACTCAACTGAGCCTGAAACAGGAGAACCACAAGTTCTTCTCAGGCCAGCCTTTAAACCCTGAAAGTGACTTTCTCTTCATTTCTGGACACCGACTGTCTGACCCAGGCTCAAGACCTGGTCCCTTACCCAATTCAGACAAGTAGTAAGTTTAAAATTTACATTAACTATTTTCCAGTTCTGAAGCCTTGCTTTATGGAAGATGACAATAAATTTAGTTTTACTTGGAGAACAGTTTAAAACTATACCATCTCTGATGATGCATGCTATAAATGATTTATGATTATGTGCTTAACCCGATGTTTTCACACTTACTTTACAATGTAAGACATGTCAATTTGTTTCTCACATGTCCATTTTTGTACTAGCTACACACTGATCCAAGATAAAATACCTGCATATGCACTATGCAGCTGGAATATTATTGTGACAAAACAAAGTGTTTCATCATGCCCAGATTAGAGGGTGGGAGTGAGAAAATCACATCAATTCTAATTCTTCTCAAATTAGACTAGCACAAAACCTGTCTGCTGTGATGGACAAGTATGCTAAGTGCAGATGACAATGAAGCTCTATGCCTCCAAGTTTTCCTCATTAAGACATGTCTGCTATGAGACAACATACACAGTATTTATTTATCAGATCACAACAGTAACCACTCAATGTTAAGCTAGTCTAGTGTTCACTTTGCTTAAATCTGTAAACATTACTTTTTACAATGTTTCTATTCAGCTACCTACACCCACAAGTCAGATAAACTCAAGAAAATGAAATCAATGCAAAAGTCCTGACTACAATTTAGATTACAAAATCTAAACAGAATCTTCTGGAAAGCCAATATTTACAAATAACTCAACAACAATAGTCAAAATATGCCACAGCTTAGGAAAAAGTTGTACAAAGAAATAGGGTCAAATAAAAGCACCAAAACAAATTGAACAATTAACCAAGTATCTAGTACCATCAAAAGTGCTATATAAAATAAAAAAGAACTAATTCAATCAAGCACTACGGTGCCTAATTAAATAATTATTTCAAAATTTAGACATGAATCTGCCAATTCAATCCACATGTCTACAAACTGGAAACAAGGTGAGCCCTGGTTGAAAATGAGATATTGTCTTCCACTATTTAAGTGATATTTGAAATAAATAATCCTTGTACAATTAAAATGCTTTTCTTTATACTTGGTATCAATTCAGTGTCACACGTTTCCTCACTAGAATACTTCATTTGTCACTTTTCTAGTTATAAGGCTTGAAAGTCAACCCTTTGTACTGTCCCTGTAGTCCCGTTTCCCTCACCACAGTGCAGCGTGGTATTTTGACAGGAGCAGAGCCTTCTTCGGTGTCCCCATTTGACCCCTCCTTTCTCCTCTTCCTCGATAACTTGTTTGAACTTAAAGCCTCCATTTGTAAAACACCTGAAAAAAAAAAAAAACAAGACAATAATGAAAAAATTAAAATATAATTAAATTCTGCAAGACTAATTCACTTCTTTGGGTGGTATGGTTCCTTTAAAACACAAAGTTACATGCTCACTGGACCCAGTGAGGCTCATTATAAACCCTTTACGGAACAGAACACAACACCTACTTGCAATATAAATATCCTGGCAGTGCCTCTCTTTCTAAATTTAGAGCATAAGCATACTCAGCGTATAGAATAAAGGACACAGAATGGGTCAGAATCCATTCTTTATATTATTATACAACAGATTTGCAAACTGTGCTCTTTCCACAGAGTATAGAAATAATATACAGTGGAATGCACCCTTACTTAAAATGTCTGTTACAGTGAATAGTTAAGTGAGCAGAACATGAAATGATCACCAAAAGGCATAAAGTTAAAAAAGACACATTTCTTTTCAGTATTTTAGGCAAGGTTAGTGAATTGTTTTTGTTTTGTACAATGAAAAAAGAAGCACCATGCAAATGTTTGGGCACCCCAAAGGTCTCAGATAACTTCTTCCAGGTCACAGACTTTATTAGCTCATTAGGGCTATAGCTTGTTCACAGTCATCATTAGGAAACC